>NW_024412376.1:134689990-134847117 GCF_014898765.1 Herpailurus yagouaroundi | reverse complement strand
TTTCAATGTTAATTAAAAAAAAAAAAAAAAAGCAAACCAATGTAAAGCCTATTTTAATAAAATGTTGAATGTGCGATGTAGAGCTGGCAAAAAGGGGCAGAGGGAGGGAACGACGGTCAGGGAGCCCTGAACTGATGCTTATGAAAGCTGCTGGCTCAGCCTCCTCTGCTCAGGGACGCGACTCCTTTCCCACTCCTCCTGGTAAGGGGCGGGGGGGGGGGGGGCGCAATTCTGGACAAAGAAGCAGAAAGACCCAGGGTGGATGGGCCAGCTGCGTTCCCTTGGGGACCTGGAGCGAGCTGCGCTGTGTGGAGCCCCTGGAATTTCACCACCCGCTGCTGCCCTCTGGTGGTCATGTGCTGTCGCAGCATCCCAAGGAAGTTAAAGTAGACCCACAGCGATTTAGCACCCAGCACCTGTGCACCTCCCTTTCTGACACCCTTTTCACCTCTTCGCTGTCCTGCACACCCACCCCATCAGTCCCACATGGCCTACCCTCCCCAAAGAGTCACTTCCTCAAGCCTAGACACCACAACACCTGTTCCCCAAACTCCTTACAAATCAGTAGGGAATGTTCTGATTCTCAGATGTGAACAGTTGAGCTTAGCTTTCCCAGGGAACGCTTGTCTTAAAGGAGAAACTGGTTTAAAAACCAAATGAAGTCAAATCAGCAGAAAGCGGCTATATTTTATGATGGGAACTTTCCTTGGCTCCCACCTTTCTCTGTGAAATAGATGCTTCTAAGTAGGCACTAGGTCCAAAAGACAAAATCCTTATATTTCTTTCCAGAAAATTCTGCAAGAAACTTTCAAAATAGTTTTACAGCTGGCATTATAGCTACATTATTTTTCTTGAGTCTGAAACCCCCAAATAGTAGTAGTTTTAAAAAGATTAAAAAATATTTATCTCTCATATAAACAGAGGCAACCTAGGGCTGGTATGGTGGTGCCCTGATCACCGGATTCCTTCTTTCTTGTTGTTCCATCTTATTCAACACATGGCTTCTACCTTGTGGCCCAAGATGACTGCTCCAGCTCCAGACCTTGGATCAGCATTCCAGTCATTGGTCTGAGGAAAGTGTACATTTTCATCCTTTAAAGCACTCACCACTTTCCTTTACATCCCGCAGACCAGGACTCAGACATGAGTATCTTGTAAGGCACACTAGGAAGTGTAACTTTTTTTTTTTTTCCTGAGCAGCCTTGTGCCCTGCTAACTTTGGCATTGTATTACTGAAGAATGGGAGAATGGATTCTGGACAAACTTAGAATCTCCTCCACAAGAATATTGCTGGGGTTGTGAGAAATACTCAGACTCAAGTAGGATTGGATCCAACAACTAAAGTCAGCCTCGTCTGTATTTCTTCTGCCATTGTGAAATGCCACTGGAGTAAGGGTTAGTACTTTAGACCTGCAGCCCAGGATATTGATGTTCTAGTTTTGGCTCCACTGCAGGCCAATGTCATGGCCTTGAGAGAGAAGTCTGATGTTCCAGGCCTCAGTTTCTCTGAAATAGGTTAGTTAATTTCATCTCCAGGGTCCCTTCCTGCTCTAACATTATGACTTCTTATAGCCCTACCTTGGCATCTATAATCAAGCAGTTAAATAGAAAATGAACATGCCGTTTTCCCTACTAAATGCTATGGCTAAGCAAGAATAGATAACCAATTGCTAGCCCTAACTGTCCTTTTAACCTTGTCATCCTTCAGCAGGACTCCTTCATGCAGGAATTGGTTGGAAATGCAGTTGTGGACCGGGAGATGCACTTTATTTTCCCATGGCACTTTGGAAGCAGAAGGGCTAAAGCAACAGACAAGGAAGCTTGTGGTTGTAAAGTCTCTGTTTATATCCGGTGGTAGTGGCTGCAATTGCTTGTCTCAAACTGCTGGGATAGGAAACATCTGTAGCCAATTGATAAAGAGGGTATCTGCTGTGCGCACTCTAATCTTGAGGAAATGGGGATCCCAAAGTCACCTGGATTAGCCACAGACCAGAAAGGAGCCCTTTTAGAGTTCCTTTCAGTTGCTGAGGCACACGATGTTTGAAAACCCCCTCCTACTCCATCCCAGAGGTAGAAAAGCATAAGTCACCATTGCTCAACTTCCTTAGAAATAGCCAATGAACGCTAGCATCTGGGCCTTAATAAGTGACTAATCTGTAAACAAAAACACTGCCTTGTCTGCTTCTTGGAGCCACATAGTGAACAGTTTGCTGGTTAATCACCAGAGCTATGAGATATTACCCGTCTAGCTCTATGTCACAGAGTGGATGAGCTGCGTGGTGGCAGGAAGAGGACACAATTGGACATCCAACCAGGGAATGAGGCAGCGGTCCACATGCCTATGAGGCCCCCAGCCCAGGGTGAGCATTGCTCCTGACTTGAGAAAGGCTTCCCAGAGACTGGCAGAGGCAGGGAATGAGAACGGGCACTCCCAGGTGTAGCATCTGGGGTAACATCTTTTTTTGCCAGGACGACTCCTTGGGGTCAGGAAGACCATGCCTGGAATCAAAGAAGAAAGGATCTAGAAAGTTCTAGAGCCAGGCAGGGTAGCTCTGAAATTCCAGTACAAAGAATCTGGCTTCAGCTAAATGACAGCGATTTCTTTCCTGGAGCTGGCCAACATTTGACCTCTGTCTACCTGACTGGTGGCTTAGATCCTTTATGTCACTCCCACTGTGGTGTGAGTCCTCCAAACACCTCTTTCTTGAATGCTACATAACTGATATTGATAACTGATATTTATTGAGTTCTCGCTTGGTAGTTACTGGCCTAGGTACTAGGTAGTGTCCTAACATGTATTTTCTTATTTAATCTCACAACTACTATTATACCCACTTTATAGGTAAGCTGACTGAAGCACAGAGAGTTTAAGTAACTTTCTCAAGGCCACACAGCCAATTCCCAGCGTAGCCAAGACTCTAGCCCAATGCCATCTGGCTCTGGAGTCCATGCTTCTAACCATGCTGCTTCTCTATTCAACAAATATTTATTAAGCACCTACTATGTACAGGTACTGTGCTTGCTGCTACAGATAATCCTGGGGTGGACACCTAGTTTTCCTGCTCTGACCTGGACCAGGGCAGAGGCACAACTTGGACACCAGCGGAGTAGATCCAGAGTCTTGATTAGAGACATTTTTATTTTGGACAGAGTGGAGGGCACAGGGTAGGTCTGCACCAGTGCTGGTTGTTTATGCTGTGATCTGTTCTGATGGGCGTCCATGCCCTACTAGTTGTAATTACTTTGAATATCTCCCTTGCCCACACAAAGTTAAAAAAAAAAAAAATGAGCTTGAATGCTTGAGTTGGTCATGAAAGCACAGCTCCTGCAGTCCTCACTATTCCCTATTACCTTCTTATGTGCCTCTTCACTCATTTTGGCTACTATCTTCCATCTGAGTTCATAACTCCTACCCCATCCCTTTTGCATCCCAAGTCAGGCCCTGCATTGGCTCCCTAGTTCCCTGAAGGCTAGGTGGAAAGACTCCGAGTGGGCCTGGGGAAGACATTTAGAGCTGGGGGAGGTGAGGTCAGATAGGCAGGGAGTCAATCCTGATTGTGTTGAAGTGATATTTAACGTTGTGAAGTGCTATCAATACGTCATGGGGTACAGTGCCTATTGGTGAGGTTGTCCGCTCCTTGGTATAATAAGGAAAACAAGAAGTCAGAGGGGAGGGGAGACACAAGGGCAAAACACAAAGTGTGTGAACAAGGAATAGTCATTGAGGGAATGAGATGCTGCCTGTCTGCCCAGAGCCCTTCGATCGGCCTGGGGGTCCTTTTCCTCCTTCTAGTCTAGCTCACTTGCTACTTCCTTTGAAACTCCCAGAAAGCTTACATCTTCCTTCTTAGAGCACATCTATTTACTACATTTTATTTTAACAACAGCCAACACCTACTGAGAGCTTCCTGTGCACCAAACACTGGTTTGAGTACTTTACTACTGACTCACTCAGTTATTACAGCGGTGCTACAAGCCAGACATATCATAATGGTGCTCAGTGTACCGAAGGGGCAGACTGAAGTGCAGCCATGTTAGGTAACTTGCCAAAGTCAGACAGCTGTGAGCGGGAGAAGGGGGTTTCACTGCAGCCACTGGGGCTAGGAGTCTGTGCTCTCAGCCACTGTGCCACACTGCCTCTCTTGGCTTCGTCTGTTCGGACATCAGTCTGTTGGACTGGCCTGTGTGCTTCCGGAGCTTGGTCTCACTTGAGTCCCCATGTCCAGTGCATAGTACCTGCCCCTCTGGAGGGTTCAGTAATTAAGCCAGCACGTACATAAGCACCATGTTATCTTTAACAGAGACATTTTCGTTCAGAGATTTTCAGGGTGAATCTTTCTTCATATCTTAGGACTATCTTGGGCAGCATGCTGTTTCTTTGAGGGAGGGCTCCAAAACCAGGGCTAGAAATGGGCTCTTCATTTGGAGAGGTTGCACAGCTAGAGCTTAGAGCATCTACAGATTTCCCCCTCTATCTGAAAGTACAGTGTTCCTATGAAACCTTTCATAAGCCAAAATAGCGTAAAGCAAAGAAGCAATTACCACTTATTTATATGGAGAAATTTTGAGTGTTCCCCAGACTCAAAAAATAACCTTTCATAGGCTTTTCTGATGCCTTCGGGACACTTCTTGCTAACAAATACACAGATGTTCGTGACACAGTTCAAAGCTATGGTGGCTTGACGCTGAGATGCTGAGTGTGGTTCCTGGGGAAGGAGCTCAGACGGGGCCCCCCTCATTGCTGTGCTGCCTCTGTAACGGCTTGCTGTCACACAAACACTGAATGCTACTTTTGCTTTTCACCTTTTCTCACAAAAGCAAAACCTCTCTTGGGTTTCTTTCCGTTAGTGAAAACAGGCACTAACGTAGGTCTTTTGCAAAAGCCGAGTGGCATAATGTGAACTTTCAAAAAGTGGATACCTGTATGTGATCTCATTTTAAAAGAGGTGCATAAGGGGTGCCTGGGTGGCTCAGTCTGTTAAGTGCCCAACTTCGGCTCAGGCCATGATCTCATGGTTCATGAGTTTGAGCCCCACGTAGGGCTCTGTGCTGACAGAACCCTCTGCCCCTCCCCCACTCGCACTCTACCCCTCTCTCTCTCAAAAATAAGTAAACATTAAAAAAAAAGTGCATAGGGACCATTGTGAGGCAGCTTCCAATGGGTAAATTGGGGATGGTTTGAACGTCAAAGTAATTAAAGACAACCATGGGTTATAAAGTATTGAAAAATTGCAATCCACTCATCCATACTAGGAAAGAGATAAGGGGGAAGAAAGGGCTCTTGCTTCCAGTAGAAAGCTGTGTGCTGGCTAATACTGTGCAGGATGTGCTGGCGATTGAAAGTTACCAGTTACAATCCTCCACTAAGAGATTGGCCCAGGCAAGAATTATCAATGGTTGCTAAATCTAAATGGAAGTTTTGATGAGGAAGAGGATACTTGCGTGGTCTTAAAGTGCCACTCAAAGATTCCTTATTGCAAGGGAAAAAATAGTAACTGCACCGTGAAGAAGTCAGATCACACCTCGACTGTGTGATTAAAATTTATGCCTCCAGTAAGGGGCAGATGGACTTTGTCTTCTTCCAGATGTGATGCCCTGAGAAGGACAGAGCATCTCCATAATGTTGGGGTCAAGAATATATAACCTGAGTTTAATGGCGAGGAAACATCAAAAGCCCCAAATGAAAAAATTCTTTTAAAAACAGGAGAGGAGGGGCGCCTGGGTGGCTCAGTCGGTTAAGCGTCCGACTTCGGCTCAGGTCATGATCTCGCATTTCGCGGGTTCAGGCCCCACGTCGGGCTCTGTGCTCACAGCTCAGAGCCTGGAACCTGTTTCGGATTCTGTATCTCCCTCTCTCTCTCTGCCCTTCCCCTGCTCATGCTCTGTCTGTGTCTCAAAAATAAATAAACATTAAAAAAATTTTAAAAAATAAAAACAGGAGAGGAAACTAGTAGTCTTCAAAAATATCAGTGTCATAAAAGACAAAGAAAGACTAGGTAAAATGTGTCAAGTTAAAGGAGACTAATGAGTCCCAGCAATCAAATACTCTAACTGACCCTGATCTCAGGCCAGATCCTGTTCTAAAGAAAATAAAGTATCATACAGAACATCAGTGAGTCCATTAATAAACTAGGGAGAAAGATAGTAGGTTAGATATAATTACTTTACCAATGTTGTATTTACTAAGGTTGGTAACTGTACTATGTTATACAAGACAATATACTCAAAATACACACTAAAGTGTTTAGGAGTAAATGGCCTACGATATACCCCCTTTAGATGGGTAGATAGATAGATGGACAGACAGATAATCAGATGAGCAAAATAGGAACTATAGAGGAATATGGGATAAGGGAATAGTATTCTTTGCTTTTCTGTAAGCTTGACATTAAAAAAAAGCACATTTGTTTATTTATTTAAACTTATTTTACTTTGAGAAAGAGAGAGAGCAAACAGAGGAGGGGCAGAGAGAGAAAGAGAGAGAGAATGCCAAATAGGCTCCATGCTGTCGGTGCAAAGCCCAGTATGGGGCTCGAACTCACCAACTGTGAGATCATGACCTGAGCTGAAATCTAGAGTCAGATGCATAATCAACTGAGCCACCCAGGTGCTCCCCAAAAAGAAAAAAGTTTTAAAAGGCAAATACATGCTACTGTGATGCAGAGATTGTGGAGGGGAAAGGGCAGAAGCAGGGCAAATGTTTAGGGTGTCATTGTAATAACTGTAGGTAAGAGAAGACAGTGGGTTAGACCAGGACAGTAAGCGGAGAAGGGGCAGGAAGTGCCCAGGTTCTGGCTATGCCCTGAAGGTAGAGCTAATGGATTTGCTAATGCATTCATTCCTTGTGGAGCTGAGAGAAGGAAAGAAAACCCGAGGAGAGACTTGAGGATTCTGGCCTGACCAACTCGGGGGAATGGAGTTGTGAATAACTGAGATGTGGAAGATGAGGGAAAGAGCAGGTTTGAAATGGAAGATCAGGAGTCTGGTTTTGGACAAGTGCCTGGTTAAGTGGATTTATGGAATATATGATCTAACTTTAGGTAAGCTAAAGCTTATAAAATGGATAACTAGCCTTAAAATATTCTTCCAAGGTAGCCATGAATCAAAGATAAACTTAATAATGTGAGCACAAAGTGAATTTTCAAAACAAGTTTGCATTTTTGGTGGGCAGGACTCTCAGTGGGGCCAGCAATGACAACCCTTAAAATCAACTGGGGTGGGGAGGTGGGCTAAATGGGTGATGGGCATTAAGGAGGGCACTTGTTGGGATGAGCACTGCGTGTTATATATGTGACGAATTACTGAGTTCTACTCCTGAGCCAAGACTACACTGTATGTTGACTAACTTGAGAAAAAAAGAAAAAAGAAAAGAAGAAAAAATCTTTAATCATCAAAAAAAAAAAAAAATCAACTGTTGATGATAAGCTGAACTTAGAATCAGACCCCAGAATAACTGTAATACAAGGTGTTAAGCCAATGTTTTTAAATATTTTAAATATAACAAAGCAATCACATTGCTCTTATCAAAAACAATAAAATGCTTTTATTATATATTTTAATATAATTTATTATTAGGTGAATTAATGTCTATTTCATCTTTAATTCAACCCATTAAAATGTCTATTTTTAGTGTATGTTCTATCATGTAAATAATATATTCATAAGTAGTACATGTATATAACATAAATAAATATACATAAATGGCTGGGGGGTACATGCTCAAAAATTCAACATGTGTGGAGATCAGAAAAGTTTGGAGATGCAAAAACAATAAAAGCAAAAATAAACAGGTGGGACTACATCAAACTAAAAGCCCCTGCACAGCAAAGGAAACCATTAAAAAAATTAAAAGTCAACTATGGAATGGGAGAAAATACTTGCAAGCCACAAATCTGATAAGGGTTAATATCTAAAACGTAAAAGTAACTCAAACAGCAAAAACAAAATAACCCAATTAAAAAATGGGCCAAGAATCTGAATAGACATTTTTTCCAAGGATGACATACAAATGGCCCATGGGTCCATGAGAAGGTGCTTGCCATCACTAGAAATGCAAATAAAAACCACACAGAGATATCCCTTCATACCTGTTGGGAGAGTTATCATAAAAAAGACAAGAGACAATAGATGTTGGTGAGGATGTGGAGAAAGTGGAACCCTCTTACACTGTTGGTGGGAATGCAAACTGGTGCAGCCACTGGGAAAACATTATGGAGGCTCCTCAAGAAATTAAAAATAGAATTACCATATGATCCAGCAATCCCACTTCTGAGTTTTTATCCAGAGGAAATACACTCATTATCTTGAAGAGATATCAGTATTCCCATGGTCACTGCAGTATATTTATATACTTATATATAATAATATTTAGACATACACAATGTAAGGATAATACATATTATATATTAATTGAATGCATTCTATAAAATAATTGAATATTATTCAGTTTTAAGAAATAAAGAAATCCTGCCATTTGTAGATTGACATGGATGAATGTGGAAGGCATTATGCTAAATAAAATAAGCCGGACAGAGAAAGGCAAATACTGTATGGTATCACTTACACAGAGAATCTGAAAAGAAAAAAATAAATTAAGAACGTCGAACTCATAGAAACAGAGGTAGAATGGAGGTTCCTTGGGGCTGGGGGGAGGATTAGTAAAAGGGTACAAACTTTTGGTTTGAAAACAACAACCAAAGAACAAAATGTTAAAAAAGGAAAAATTTGGAGACCTCTATAACCTACAGTGCGAATTCCAGGGGTAAAGCTGTTACCTATGCTACCGTCTGTTCCCTCTTCCAGCAAAGGTACAGTGTGGTTGGAGTAGTGTCATATCAGACCCACAGCCCCGTACCCAGCTCAGTGAAAATGTATCGAGTGCAGTAACAAGTTCTGTCCACAGCATGTGAGTGACGGCATGCCATCTAATAGAATAGCGTGCAACTTCTAAAAAGAAGAGACCAATTTGGATTGATGAAGAAAGACGCCCAAGATGTAATAAATGAAAAAAAGCGTGGTAGAACAGTGTGGTGTCAAATAAACAAGCATATATATGTGCCTTTATATTTATAGAAGACTTCTGGTAGCAGTGGGCAGTGGTTACCTCTAGGAAGTGGTACTAGTTAGAAGAACCCTCTTTTACTTTGAATTTCAATTTACTTATTTAAAAAATTTTTTTTATTTTAGAAAGAGAGAGAGCACGAGCTGGGGAGAGGGGCAGAGGGAGAGAGAGAGAGAGAGAGAGAGAGAGGGAGAGAGAGAATCCCAAGCAGCTTCCATGTTGTCAGAGTGGAGCCCGATGCAGGATTTGATCCCACAATCCTAGGATCATGACATGAGCCAAAATCAAGAGTCGGATGTTTAACCGACTGAGCCACCCAGGCACCCCTCAATTTACTTTTTAATATATTGTTTAAATTTAAAAATATATTGTAAACATGCATTAGTACAATTTTTAAGAGTTTCTAAAAATTTCAGGCTTTTGAAATTCCTTTTATGATTTTATTATTATGAGATACATACTGTTTTGTACTAAGATGACCATGACAACACTGATCAAAATGGTGTAAGATTGAAAAAATAAAAGGTGTAAGATTGGCAATAATCTAAATGTCGCGCATTAAGGGAATGGTTAAGTAAATAATGGAAAATTGACTGTAATATAATGTGGTATTAAAAAAAAATCAATATTCTGAGAATTTCAGCCAGATGGGAAATGCTGACAATATACTAAGTGAGAAAAGCAAGATCTATGTAAATTCAGTGTTAATATCAACAATATTAAAAATACGTAGAAAAAAAAAGCCTGGAAGAAACTATCCCCAAATGATAACAGTGGTTGCCTCTGACGGTGAGATTATGGGGGATTTTTCTCTTTCTGGACCTGTGTATTTTCATCTTCCTTTCCATTTTTGTGCAACGAGCGTGCATTATTTTGTAATGTGAAAGAAAAAGAAAGTAAAATACTGAGAAAACCATTACATGCATTCCTGGCATGAGTCAGGAGCTGAATTTTCATGTTTAAATTAGTTTCAGAAACACAGGAGTGGTTTCTAGGCAACCTGCTTGGGAAATCATGCTCCTTTCCTTTGTTGCTGTAGTGTGTGTGAGGGTCTCAGAGAAAATGTAGGAGATGAATCTTTGTGAAAGCAGACTCCTGCTAAGGAAAAACAACTTTCGCCTCTCCGTTTCGGTCACGGAGACTTGAGTTATCGTGACCCCAGAGACACATAGGGACCCGAGTTTTGTGAGGTTTTTGTGTCAGGGGGTTGTGTGTGTGTGAGTGGGTATGTGTTTTGGCAAATGAGTGATTGATTTTAATGACGATTGCCATAGGTAGGTACAATAGCTATTCAAGTCTCTGCCTGTGGTGTGAGAAATGGGTAGGGGGTGGGGGGCGGGGCGGGGCCAGGAGGCGTAAGAACCCAGACCAATAACCCCAGGTTGATGGCTTTCCTGAGAATTCAGGGATGTGAATTCAGACAGTGAGTGGCAAGGTTTTACAAGACGGATTGCAGCTCAAGATGTGAAAAGAATGCCTCATCATCATGTGAACCATTTACTATCATTATAGACAATCCTGCTGAGCCAAAGGGCTTTAATCAGGAGGAAACACTGAAAAATGGAATCGGAGCTAAGAAACCCTTGGCCTAGTCTGATGGCTTGTGGAGGATGGGATGAGTTAAGAATGCTTTTTAGCCTCAAGGGAGCCATGTTCTTTACTACGAGTTAGCAGAAGGGGCAGAAGGTATTGTTTTCAGCTCACAGCGTATGTTTTGTAGACCCTGACTACATTTTTCATCAAGAATGACACGCATTCTGCTTGATAAATGGGGTCTGAGCTTAGCTTCTTGCTCCTAGGCCCCCTAGTGGTTGTCTTTTGCAATTAAATAAATTAAGTGAGTAGGTAAACAAGCATTTGGACAGTGATAGCATTTGTCTGAGGGGTATGCCTTTGACTTTGGCAACTCCCAGACTTTGTCAAAGCACAAGAGGGGTGGTTGCAAATCAGGATCTCTGCCTCAGGGAGGAAAGACCCATTTCCTAATAGAAGGTGGGACAGGAGGGCAGGAATCTTCCAAAGTGGATGGTAATGAGCTTATTCTGTCTCCGTGCTTTTTCTTTTTTTTCTGTCTCCACACTTCTGAACCCACATCCTGCATTCCACTTAGTAATAGTCCACTGGGTCTGCTCACCCCTCCTTTAGGGTGACAGACACCTGGAGGGTAAAGGAAGAGGGGGACTAATATTTACTGACCCCCTTCTCGCATGGTAACTCTTGAGGACAAAACACTTCTCTTTTCATGTTTGTTTGCAGGGCTTAGCACATGTGTTTGTGCTAAATGTTTGCAGTCTTGAATGCTATATGGAGGCCATGAGAAAAGTGAGGTGCAGAGAGGTTAACAAATGTCTGAGACCTCTAGCGAATAAATGGCAAAACAGAAACTCAAACCCCAAGTTCAAAGAATCTACTCTTTTCTTTCTACCAGGATGTCCCCCAATCTCACCCCATGCCCTCTGGCTTGCTGGTCCAACCTCTCAGGTGAGAGCTATGCTGTCTCTGTGTCTTTTGAGCCATCACCCTGGGGGCCAATGGCTTCCCCCTTCTCTGAACTTCTCCTTTGGTAGAGAGCGAGTCACCCCTTTGAGGCATATTCTTCTTGTATTTCTTGTTCAACTCTTGTGTATTTATTTATGATTCAACTTTTCTTAGAAGTTTGTCTTTTTTCTCCATTAGCACCTTGAGGGAAGGGGCAATGTATTAATTCTTCCATAAACTCTCTGCCCAGCATCTAGTAAATATTTGCAATGAGACTAGATTAAGTAGCAGGGTTCTGGTCAGAACTTGCTCCCCGGGGGCCTTTTGTATTAGGAAAATAGCAAACAATTTTAATTTTTATCTAAAAATATTTCTTTTCATCAAAAATAATTAAGCGATGTTTCCCCCCTGCCAAGGGGCTTGCCACCTAAGGTGAGTTAAATACAGATCTTTCTCTAGGAGCTTAGAATCTTGAGCATATATGTAGCTTGACTGTTACTGCACTGCACTGGGGTCAAAAATGGAATCTAAACTCACTTAGCTCCTTCCATTCTGACTGGAATCTGTTGGCTCCCAGGCCAAACACAGGGCACCCCTTCCAAAGCAGAGTTCTGCTCTGACAAGCCGGAACACTGATGGAGCTGGGAACAAGTAGCTGGCTTCTCTACCAGGTACATTTATATCCGGGTTTCTTCTTCCTCTTAAGGCTGCCCTGCAGGGAGCCAGGCTGGCCCAGGTACAGGCAGAGTAAGGTTAGGACCCAAAGCACTCAGCTGCCACCATGCTTTCCCAGAGGACACCAGGCAGTGTCATTCCTCAGGGGAGGCTGACCAAGGCTGCCTGGGGAAGCCTGGCGTAGGAAGAGGTGAGCTGGCCGTCAGAAGACCTCTTGACAGACTCTCGTTCTTGCCACAACAATAGTGTATTTCATGAGCATTTATTGGGCCTCTTGTGTATGCCAGGCACTGGGGATAACAAGACAATTAGAGCCTTTGGAAGGTATTCAGTCTGATTGGGGGAACAACCTTGTAAGCAATTAAACAGTAGGACAGGCATTATAATAGAAGCATGTCTGAGAAACCTCAAGAACATGGAGGAGGAAGCACAGAATTCTGCCCGGAGAGGCTAGAAATAAGGTTAATTGATTAGGCAACTCTCAGAATGAGTCTTCAAAGAGAAGCAATTGTTCAGTGGTTGGGCAAGGCAGGATGAGCATGCTAGACTGAAGGAATGACGTATACGCAGCATGGTGGCAGGAAGGAGTGCTGCAAATCCTTCCTGGCACTAAAGCTATGGGAGGTGGGGAGAAGAGGCGGAGCTGAGAATGTGAAGGGCCTCATATGCTGTGTCTTAGGGTGGAGCTCTGCCCTATGGATGACAGGGGAACATGGAAGGATTTCGAATGGGGAGCAGGGAGTGTGTCATGGTCAGATGTCAAAAGGTCTACGTAATGACGATGTGAAGGAGGGACTAGAAGAAGAAGAGGCTGAAGTACAGGGACCAGTCCTGAGGTGATTTGCAATAGTCCAGGCCACACTAACTTGTCATGTGTCAGGGAAGATGAGAAGGGTGGTATGTCCTCAGGAGATGGGACCGATGAAGCCTGGTGACAGATGGGATGTGGTGGTTTGTGAAGGGAGTCTAGGCCAACTTGCAGTTTGGGCATGGAGAAATGGGAATGGTGGCTCCATGCACCAAAATCAGGAATGCGTGAGAGGGTAGGGGGAGGAGGTCAGGGGGACAGATGAGTTAAATTTTGGCCATGTCTAAAGTGCATGTGGGACACCTGAGCAGAGCTATCTAGTAACTGGTTGGTATGCGGGCATCTGAGCTCAGGGAAGATGCTGGTTTTTGATGGAGGAAGGCTGGATCAGGCTTCTCTCTCTGTAGACATTCAATAAACATTGTTTTGAATAGCTAATTAATGATTACAGGGCACTGGGAAAACAGAATGATGTTGCAATGTAAATGTGGATGCTCTCACAGTAATGGACTGATGGTTGCAGAAAAGCTCAAGCTAAATAACACTAATTTTTTCCTGCTATAAATAAACCTTCTTCTGCAGTTGGGGTTTCCAATTACACAGTGAAAAGAAATGCAGCAGTGGAAATGAGGAAGGGGGGCATATGGAAGGCATATCATGCCTGCAGCGTGAAAATGTTAGCAAGTTCCAGCCCAAATGGATAAGGTAGTAATTTGATCTGGTGGAAAAGAGATGAGAGTCTAATGCCCTCGGTCCAAGTACCGGTTTCTCAACTACCTAGTTAGGTGTCTGTAAAGCTCATCGATGTGCAGTAAATGTTTTCTACCTACCTTTAGAGACATAGTCATGTTTTAAGCTCTTTAGGTGTGCTATTACTTCATTCAATCCTCAGAACAGACACATGGTGGGTCCTTTATTATGTTTCCTTGCAAATAAAAAACTGAACACAGAGGGTTTAGGTGACTTACTCAAGACCACCCAACTGAAAAATGGCAGTTCCAAGATTTGAACCCAGACAGTCTTGGGCCCAGAATCTGTTAAGAGGCAATTAACTGCTGTGCGTTTCTGCCTCTCCATGTAGAAGAGTTAGGAAATTCCACTGTGCTGGGCTTTTGTGCCCAAAATCGGTGCACAGATTTTGTAAAGGGCAAGAAGCAGAATTTATAGTAAGTCCTAAATTATAGGTGCGTATTTGTATTATGCTCTCCCATAATTAGTCTTTCAAGGAAGTGGTATTTAAAGATTTGTCCCATATCTTCTTTTTGGGGAAAGCTCTGGGAGTTCCTAAAATTATGTGACTTTGTGTTTGAAGATGACAGCAGACTACCTGAGCAGCAGTATTGTTCAGCATCAGAGACAACGGTTTATGGAATTCAGCACAATAATGCTGGTCATGGGCTCATGAGTAAGAGAGACATTGCTTCCATCCCACATCTGCTACTTGGACATGTTGTTGAAAACTCTCCATGTCTGCTTCCTTGTCTGTACATGAGATAACGCTAATAACTTAGTGGGGCTATAAGGGTCACAGGGGTACAGAGTTCACAGTCCAGGGTAAGAGAGGCACTGAGTGCGCTAAGCGTAATACAAATAGGCGTATGAGAATTGGGGGAGGTGCATTCTAGGAAAAAGGAAGAGCGGAAGGCTTGCTTTGGCAGGGAACTTGAGCATATGATAGACTACAAGAAGGTCAGTGAGACCATCTCATAAACTTATTAAGCAACTAGCATTTTTTTTTTACATCTTCAAAGTCAGCATTTCTCTATCATGCACGTATAACTAATAAAGCAAAACTTATGATTTTAAGGAAATAATTTTCTCCAAACACTTAAGTGTTGATTGCAAGCCTAATTAAGTTCTTCTACCCGTTCAACTAAAGTCACAACATGAACACATTGGATTTCCTCAAATGCATCAAATGTCTTAAAAACCTGATAAAACACACACCAGTTTTGCAATGATTACAGAAATTATTATGTAAAATTTATTTTTAAATTGCTAATATCGTGGATTTAAGGTTGCTTGTTCATCATCTCCATTGTTACCCATATCTTAATTCTTATTTTTATTTTATACTTTCCTCAGATTACAATTTTATACCAACTTATGGTTGCAATACCCATATAGATTACCCCCATCCTCCCCCTCCCCACCCCCCAAAATTTCAGACTAGTCAAAGTTGTGGATTCTGTGATCAAATGATTGATTCTTAGTGGGGATACCAGACCTAGCAATTCAAACCTGCACAGTCTTTAGGTTGAACCTTTGAAAAAATAATCAAGTCTCATTTCTGATGTCACAGAAATTTTAAGTTCAAAGGGATTTTGAGTTTAGAAACCAGAAACATATATTCCTTGAAGTTTTCACAATCTCTATTCCCCATCCCACAATTCAGCCATTATTATATATTGATTTGATCTGTCAGTATAACTAGCAACTTAGGTAAACTTTATCAGTACCTCATTATAATTATAGAGTCACCTAGAGCCTTGCTACTCACAGTGTGGTCCAGGTACCAACAGCCTCAGCATCGTGTGGGCTGAAGAATCTCAGGTTCACTTCAGATCAGCTGACTCAGAACCTACATTTTCACAAGACATCCATCCACCCTGTGATTTGACCGCACTTTAAAGGCAAGAAGCACCAGTATATGGAATTCATCTCCCTGAGGGTGAGGGGTCAAGCCTGAAGTTGGCACTCCCTTTGCAGCACATTCAATTAATTTGTCATCTTGGAACCCAGTGTCTCTCCTTCTTTTCTTATAGTTTGAGACTGTATGTTTAACTGCCAAGATTTTCTGCTACACTGATCAAGAGTAGAGGGCCTGGGACTGAATCTGAGAAGTCCAGCACTGAAGAAGGGGGTAGATGAGAAGGAGTCGCCCGGAAAGCTAGGGGGGAACCAGGCAGGCTTCACTGTCATGGAAGTCCAGAGCAATGACCTTTCGAGGACATAATATTTGTCAGGTTCTCTTATCACACTGATAAGCATGTAGTGAGCACTCCCTAAATATTAGCCGTTGTTCCTGCTGTGGTTATTAGTAGTAATTTAAAAATGAAGAATTTAACTTAAATTTAAGATTTGAGTAATTTAAAAATGAGGGGCGCCTGGGTGGCTCAGACAGTTGAGCATCTGACTCTTGATTTGGGCTCAGGTCATGATCTCAGGGTTGTGGCCCGGGCTCCACGCGGGGCTCCACGCTGAGTGTGGAGCCTGCTTAAGATTCTCTCTGTCTCCCTATGCCTCTCTCTACCACTCGTGCTCTCTCTCTCTTTAAAACAGTGATGAAAAAATAAAATAAAAATGAAGAACAGATGCTGTCTTGGGCAAACTGGAAAACCTCAAAAGGAGCATCGTCACAGAGATTTCCCACAAGAGCCATTTTCCCGGGCCTTGGGGGAAGAATCGACAGTCCCTTCCAGGGTGTTGAATGGAGAAGGGTTAATTTTCAGAATGACCTCAGAAAAAAATAAGGTCAGAGGAAATAGTCCATTGGCTTTTGGAGTATTTACATTTCCTTCCGAAGGCAGGATGAGGCGGCACGAGGGAGAAGGTGATAATGTGCGTAAACGTATTTTTTTTAAATTTTTTTTTTTAACGTTTATTTATTTTTGAGACAGAGAGAGACAGAGCATGAACAGGGGAGGGGCAGAGAGAGAGGGAGACACAGAATCGGAAACAGGCTCCAGGCTCTGAGCTGTCAGCACAGAGCCCAACGCAGGGCTTGAACTCACGGACCATGAGATCATGACCTGAGCCGAAGTCGGACGCTTAACCGACTGAACCACCCAGGCGCCCCTAAACGTATTTTTAAAGAATACTACAACTTTTCTACCACTCTGTTTACTGACCTTTGACCATAGCACTCCATGCATTTGCTTTTTTTTTTTTTTTTCTTAACAGAAGCAAATGGTTTGGATGCTGTTTTCAAAATTCCCTGCCCTACAGGAGTGAGAGGTCTAGTCCTGGAAGCCTGGTGAAGAGTTGATTTCTCTGAGACCCTCCTGAAATATTGTTTTGGTCTCGCAGAATTGTGCTGTTAGAAATTGATCCAGCTATGGGATGAGGAAAAAATAATGCAGGGACATCCTAGAAAGTATACTGATTAGGACAAACTGACTCTAATAATCTATTTCCTACCTTGAATATGTTAATAGATTGCATTATCACAAGCATTTAGCTATTAGCCCGCAATCCTGGACAGGTGGATGGGTCTCTGTAGATTTAGTATTTGAAGCTGTTGCATCTCAGACCGTTTTGTGCCATCTCTTCAGAACTGGTTAAAAACCACAGATTTTATTTATGACGTTATCCTGAGCGTCTTGTGCGAGGGCCTGCGGGGAGTTTACAGAGACACCTGGTGGTTGGTAAGGTGAAGTACCCTGGCTTTGTTAGATAATAAAGGATTCGAATTGTATCTAAAATTTGGGTAATTTTTGTGGTTGAGAATTCCATTGTTTTTTTCCAAATATTTTAGTAGGATTGCCATCACATATATTTAAAAATTAGACTTTGAATCATATAGATGATTTTTATAGGCTCCAGCCTCGCTTTCCTTAAAGAAACAATCAACCAAATGAATTGACCAGCACCATCAGCTGGGCTAAATCTAACCAAGGCCAGGACTAGGGTGAGGCAAGAGTGAAATTTAAGGAGGCACCACTCGGGGCGCCTGGGTGACGCAGTCGGTTAAGCGTCCGACTTCATCCAGGTCACGATCTCGCGGTCCATGGGTTCGAGCCCCGCGTCAGGCTCTGGGCTGATGGCTCAGAGCCTGGAGCCTGTTTCCGATTCTGTGTCTCCCTCTCTCTCTGCCCCTCCCCTGTTCATGCTCTGTCTCTCTCTGTCCCACAAATAAATAAAAACGTTGAAAAAAAATTAAAAAAAAGAGGCACCATTCAGTAATGAACATATATAGCTTTTCAATGCAATATTTTATTTATTTATTTCTTAAAGTTTATTTATTTTTAAGAGAGAGAGAGCATGAGAAGGGCAGAGAGAGAGTGAGAGAGAGAATCCCAAGCAGGCTCCACACTGTCACCACGGTGCCCGAGGTGGGGCTCAAACTCATGAACTGTGAGATCATGACCTAAGCCAAAGTCTGACATTTAACCAACTGAGCCACCCAGGAGGCCCTTAATGAAATATTTTGAAAAGTCAAAATTAATGCAAAAAGTCTTTATTAACAAAATGGCAAAATTGTAAACGTAGGATCAGTATTGCTGATTTTCTCTTTTATTTCGGGCTCCAATACGGCCAGAAAGACCCTGAGAAGAGTGAAGGTGTCTGTGGACTTATCCCTGACCTGGCTCATTTATGTCAATGGATGCAGGTCCACCCCTCCCCCAACCCATGGCTTCCCTTGTCCTTCCAGTGGCTCTCCAGGTCTCCTCCAATCCAGATCAAGAGTAAGGAGCCTCAGTCAATGGCAGTGCTTGGTGAGAAGAAGAAATGGAGAATAGAAAATTAAAAAGTGGCCCGGGTAAAAAATGGGGAATTCTGTCTTCCGGTTCTCCTGCTTGACTTATCAGGATTGTCTTTCCTCTACCTTCCTCCCAAACATGCTTGTTAGAAACAGGGAACATTCATTCCCACTGAGCTGCATTTTGCGTTTTGCTAGGTAGCACCAAGGGCAAGTGAGAATGGAGGTAGTTCTCTGGTGAGAAAGCCCCTTCTCAGGCCTTTTCTGTTAAAAAAAAAAAATTTAATGTTTATTTTTGAGAGACAGACCACAAGCGGGGGAGGGGCAGAGAGAGAGGGAGACACAGAGTTCACAGCAGGCTCCAGGCTCTGAGCTGTCAGCACAGAGCCCCACGCGGGGCTCGAACCCACGAACCGTGACATCATGACCTGAGCCGAAGTTGGTCGCTTAACGACTGAGCCACCCAGGCGCCCCTAGATCTTTTCTGTTTTAATATGTCCCTTTAGTTCCCCTGGACCAGGACCTGGGTGGGGGTGGGGTGGGGTAAGCAAGGATCTGGGCCCAGGGTGACCTGCTGCTTCTCAGGGGGTGCGCACTTGTGTGAGATGTTGGTAGCCAGAAGCTCTCAAAGTAGCCTGGGAGGGTGTGAGTTTACTGCATGGTGCCGTCTCTGCACTTCCGCTTCCCCTTCGTGAGGCCCAGCAACGGCAGAAGCAGCTCGCTATAGTTAACAGAAGTGACCCCTCCTGCCTCCTCCCTGCTCATCTCTCACCTAACCCTTGCACTGTCATCATAGAGATGGTCACTGGAAATCGCAGGAAAATATGGTGTAATTGTGACCACGTGAGCTGCTAAGAAAGGGGAAGTAAAGCCAGTGGGGTGAGAACACACTGAGACAGGAAGGGATCAGAAACTCAAGAATAAAGGGAAATTTCAGAAAGTCCCAAGAAGCAAGTGGCTTAACAAGGAGTCCAAAAGGGTCTTATAGATAGGGTCTCCTCACCACATGGTGAAGAAATCCCAGAAATAAGAGGAAGCCCAGGGGCGCTCATCTTAAACAACTGTGTAAAGTTTTATGGCTTTCAAATATATTCCCTTAGGGGGTTTCAGGGAGAACAGTGCACCTTCTGACAATGCACTGACACCAGAGCCTGCCATGGTCTCCGGATCATTCACCCGGACACATCGGATACCCTGTCTCGTGTATCAGCTGTTCTCCTGACCCAGAAAATTGCATATCCCTTATCACCTGCTCATGTCTCTTCATGAACTTGGCTCTTCTGTTGGCAACATAACGGGTCTCTTTTTACCAGCGGAGGTTTTGCTGACTACCAGAGCCCCTGTGGTTCAGCAGGGGAGTGGCATTAATTTTTTTTTTTTTTTTGAGTGGCATAAATTTTTATTGAGAGCCTGCTCTATGCCAAATATGTGCTTGGAGCTTTATCTGTTTTCTCTTTAATCCTCAAAATACCCTTTTAGGTAAATATTATAATTATCATTTTTAACAAATGAGAAAATTGAGACTCAAGGAAATTATGTGAGTTGCTCAAGCTCATTCAGGTAACTAGTAAGGGGTGGGGCCAGGACTTGAACCTGGGTCACAGAACTCCTCCTACATCTTTATGGGTTTTTGTTGTTGTTAGATTAAGTCAGCAGAGACAGGGGAGAGATGCCTTCACTCCCTCCTCTTGCATCCATGGCAGATTCTGCTAACTGATCTTGGCATATGTTTTCCTGAGCTGGGACAATGTATAAGGCACAGGATATATTTAGAGAAGTAGAAGTTATGATCTATGTTCTCAAGGACTTTTGCCTTGACCTAGGTTAAAATATTACATAATACCAGAATAGTACTGTAAGGCTGTAAATAACACCCTAGCCATAAGTGCTAAAAAGATACTGGTAAGCTTATGAATCATAGGATCCACCATCCTTTGTCTGAGAGCTGGCCGTCTCCCAACTTTTTAATTCCCTGGATTTCTTTTCTCATTTTAGATATTACTCATTTATTCAATCAATCAATATCTCCTCTGAACCTGAGAGTACAGCACGGAACAAGGCCATATCCCCACTCTCATGGAACTTAGTTTCTAGTAAGGAGACAGACAATAAACAAGCAAGCACACACATGCACGCACGTACCTCAGCTGGTCATAAGTGCCATAAGAAAAGTAAAGCAGGAAAGATATATAGAGAGGGTTGGAGTGCTACTTTGGGGAGGGTCCTCAGGGAAGGGCTTTCTGATAAGGTGGCGTTTGAGCTGAACCAAGAAGGAAGAGGGAGGGGGAGTTGGGAGGATAGGTCCAAGGACTCCCCAGGCAGAGGGAACCACCCCGAGCAGGGGTGGTGTGTTTATGGAAAAGCAAAGGAGACCAGTGTGGCTGTGGTGGAGGAAGCAAGGGGAACAGTGTTAGAGATGGAAAACCAGAGGTCTTGCAGTCACTAGCAAGGATTTTAGCTTTTACTATGGGTATATATACACCACATCTTCTTTATCCATTCATCAGCTGATGGATATTTGGGGCTCTTTCTGTAATTTGGCTCTTGTTGATAATGCTGCTATAAACATTGGGATGCGTGTGTCCCTTTGAATCAGCATTTTTGTATCCTTTGGATAAATACCTAGTAGTGCAAGTGTTGGGTCATAGGGTAGTTCTATCTTTAACTTTCTGAGGAAACTCCGTATTGTTTTCCAGAGTGGATGCTCCAGTTTGCATTCCCCCCAATGGTTCAAGAGGGTTCCCCTTTCTCTGCATCCTCACCAACATCTGTTGTCTCCTGATTTTAGCCATTCTGACAGGTGTGAGGTGGTATCTCATTATGGTTTTGATTTGTATTTCTCTGATGATGAGTGATGCTGAGCATTTTTTCATGTGTCTGTTAGCCATTTGTACGTCTTCTCTGGAGAAGTGTCTGTTCATGGCTTCTGCCCATTTCTGAAACTGGATTATTTATTTTTAGGGTGTTGGAGTTTGATAAGTTCTTCAAAATTTTTGGATACTAGCCCTTTATCTGATATTTCACTTGCAAATATCTTCTCCTATTCCATAGGTTGCCTTTTAGTTTTGTTGAGTGTTTCCTTTGCTGTGCAGAAGCTTTTTATGTTGATGAGGTATCAATAGTTCATTTTTGCTTTTGTTTCCCTTGCCTCCAGAGATGTGTCTGGTGTCTTTCTAAGAAGAAGAGACTAGGACACAGATACACTCAGAGGAAAGGCCATGTGAGGACACAGGGAGAAGGTGGTCATCTACAAGCCAAAGAGAGAGGCCTCAGAAGAAGCCAACCCTGTCGGCACCCTGATCTTGGACTTCCAGCCTCTAGAACTGTGAGAAAATAAATTTCTGTGGTTTCAACCACCCAATCTGTGGTATTTTGTTATGGCAGCCCTAGCATACTAATATGTGGGAGATAGGAGTCAGAGATGATGCCCTGGGGTGGAGTCTCTTTTTCGTTGTGGTTACGAAAGTTTGGGAGTTGGGTATTTTCTTCATAATGCTCAGAAGCACCAAGAGAAGTTGTCCTGCTTGCTTTTGCTATGAAGAGTTTCCAGTCTACTATATACCTCTAGCAGTGTCAGAAGGCCGTGGGGAAGGAGGAAGACACAGACATGTGCAGTTACACAGGGAGGAACAACCCCGCCATGCTAGCACCACGCTGAGATGCATAGCCCACTGTTCTGTTTTTCGGGAGGTCCTCCTTCCCTCCTTTCCTGAATCCCTTTTGTTGTGATTTCACCGGCATTTCCCCAAGCCAAATGGATTTAGGTACAATTGAGGGGTAGGAACAGAACGGTGCTCTGGGACTCAGTGAAATTGCTACAGCCCTGCCTTCAAGCTCTGTCTATCTCATTCATGGGGACCTGAAAGGGACTCACAGGTACTTCAGAAACATTCCCCTGCTCTCAGCCCCAGCCTGGCGGCGGCCGCAGGTTCTATCATCATGGTATGTCACCCATAGTTGGGGATTCTGATTCCCTGCCCATGTGCAAGTGAGGAAGCCTCCCCAGCCTCCAGACATCGAACAAGGTTGCCGTGTGCTCTCTAGTTGCCAAATGTTTCTGGCTCTTCCATTCAAAGTCTCCTTTTATGCAAGAGCTCCCTCTCTCTAGGAATTTGAAGGGCCCCTTGGAAGCCTGCACGGGAAAATAGTTTGAATTTCACTGGATGAGCTGCAGTGTCAGCCCCGGGCTCACGACACATCTGCCCTCAACAGGCTTGCACACTGTGATTCCCTTTTCCTTTCGGGCTGCACTCCTTCATCCGGGATGCTGACCCCCATGGCGGTTTTCTTGAGCCTGGGTAAGTGGATGTATGTCAAAGGTCAGGAAACTATGGCCAGCTGTCTATTTTTGTAAATAACGTTTTATTGGAACCCAGCCGTGCTCATTCATTTACACCTTGCGTATGGCTGCTTTCGCAGCACAACTGCAAAGAAGAGTGGTTGCTGCAGAGACCATATGGCCTGCAAAGCTGAAAATATTTACTATCTGGCCCTCTTCAGAAAGCATTTGCCAACCTCTGTGATAGATTTAGATCGGCTAACTTTCACAAAGTGGATAAGAGGATTAAAAAGACTACTACCAAAAAAAAAACAAAACAAAACAAAAACAAAAGTAAGAAAGCAAACATATAAATCCACTGTGGATTGATAGTAATATTAACATTGCAATAAAAGAAGACAACAAGAAAATGGCAGGGCTGTTATTCTCTCACTTGTAGGGCTGCTTGTCAGATAAAAGGATAATCTTCTAATTAAGTCTGTCAAGAAGTTGGGGTGGGGGTGTACAAAGAAATGGATGGAAAGAAAGATAGATGAGAGAGAGAGGGAGAGAGAGAGGAATTATGGCTACAGGTTACATGGAAATGCTGGAGTGCATTTCCCCCCTTTAATTATCACTTAACCCTTTTTATGGTCAAGCACTGTTCTTAGGAATTCACATATATTAACTTACTTGATCCTCAAAACAACCCTAAGAGGCAGGCTCTATTTTAGTTGTCCCCATTTTATAGATGAGGAAACTAAGGCACGGAGAAGTTAAGTAATCTGCCGCAAGTTACACAGCTAGTATGTGGCAGGCAGGACTTGAATCCAAGCAGTTTGACTCCAGAGTCTATACTCTTAAACTCTACACTATCCTGTGTCTCCTGATTATGAAAACAAAGACAGAAACAAATCCCCAAATGTTTGCAGAGCACTGCCTTAGTGGGTAGCCCTCTGGGGAAGGCTCGGCATCCAACCTGGCAGCCCTTATCCCAAACTCCGGTGTGTGGTGAAAGAATTTGGAGACCACCCCCTTTAAAGGGACTTTGAGTTCTTAATTTTGAGACTCATGTCCAGGATGAACCCAGCAAATGTAGAAAGTAGCAGTGAAACAGGTGTTCCTTGCTACCAGTGAAATAGGGTGTAGAGGCCCACGGGGCATTTCCTGAGATTTCAAATGAGTTGAGAAGCGCTGCTTAGCAAGTGTCACAGCTCTGAGCACCCAGGACAGCTGAGAGCTCGGGCCGCTTGCTAGGAGGGGCCGAGGGCCTCCGGCATGGCTCTCGGTGGAGATCTGGCTCCTTTCCTATCTACCCTGTCCCTAGGCCCCACTTATCTCATTTGTAAAACGAGAGAGCTCAGCTAAATGATCTGTACAAGCTCTTCATGGGTTAAAACTATTCTGATTTCGTATTTAATAAAATGGAGAAAATATTCATGCCATGTTAATTTGTGGGGTTTTTATAAAAATAACCCTTTACATTATTTTTGACTTTTGCAATGAAAATGTAGCAGAAAGAAGGTATTTGTCCTCCCCCACCCCTCCTCTGCTACTGGGAAGAGAGTCTTTCAGCAAAACAATTCACTAGTTCTCTGTCAGGCAGGAGTTCTATTTCCAAGGGGTGGAAACACTGCCATCATTCTTCTGGAATGGAGCCAGGGATACCGCCTCCCCCCCCCCCCCCCCCCCCCCCCCCCAGGGAGGCTTGACCACAATGGGCAAAGCTTCAACCAAAGAGGGTTGAGTAGGGACCCTGGGGGTGGGGAGAGGGACAGGAAAGGATGGGAGACCCTGGAAGGTAGACTGTGTGTGAACTACAATGCAACCCCATGGGAACAGGAAAAGAGTATTTAGAAGCATCCTTCTGCACTTCCATGTGTTCACGAGCAAGACAGAATTCTGCTAATGGCCTGTGTCCTTCCAGGTCTCAAAGACATGACAACACAGTTCCATGGGCATTTTAAAAAAGATGGCTGCCGTGTGAACCTTATCTCTCTCTGCATGGTTGGATTCTTCTGGGTGACCTTTGCTTTCCCTTCATCGTGCTTTTCTATACTTTCCAATTTTTCTGCAATAGATATGTATTGCTTATGTAATAAGTTATATTGAAAATATTGTGGGGGTGCCTGTGTGGTTCAGTTGGTTAAGCCTCTGACTTCAGCTCAGGCAATGATCTCATGGTTCGTGGGTTTGAGTCCCACGTCGGGCTCTGTGCTGACAGCTCAGAGCCTGGAGCCTGCTTCAGATCCTGTGTCTCCCTCTCTCTCTGTGCCTGCCCTGCTCGTGCTCTCTCTGTCTCTCTCTCAAAAATAAATAAAACATTACAAATTTTTTTCAAATATTATGATCTTATAGAATGTCTCTAATATCATAATATTACATTTTGGCAACAAACAAGTACCTCAAAATTGGTCCATTAGGGAGGATTTGACTCCCAGAAACTCTGAAATGGCTAGAATACTTTATGTCTGTGAACTTGTGGCAAGGGACTGCCACTTCTCAAAAGGTGCAGATGTTGAAAAGATTATTGTGCTCTCTGAAATTCTTTTTTTTTTTTTTAAGATTTATTTATTTATTTTGGGAGAGAGAGATAAAACACGCTCGGGCACACTCACGTGTGCACAGGCAGGGTAGGGGCAGAGAGAGAGAGAGAGGGAGAGAGAGAATACCAAGCAGGCTCTATGCTGTTAGCACAGAGCCTGACTCGAGGCTGGGTCTCACAAATTGTGAGATCACGACCTGAGCTGAAATCAAGAGTGAGATGCTTAACCGACTGAGCCATCCAGGTGCCCCGTGCTTTCTAGAAATTCTTTGAATTGTGGGTCCCCTTTATCTGGCCAGAGTATACTCTATTGGGTGATGATTTTGCATAAACTATGGTGAGATGCTGTTCAGAACTAGTACCACGAGCTGGGAGAAGGTAGCTGTTGGCATGAAAACCATGAACTTCCAAACTCAAATATCTGAGTGCTTTGTTAACCTGGATAAATATGCCATTGGATATGGCTGACCCTAAGTTAATGAGGCACTCAGGAAATGGGGTATATTTGGAGGGTCCACATTTCTGGATGGCTAAGGTTTATTCAGATTATATTCATTGTAAATCAGTCTAAAGAATATCCGCCTGCTTCTCAGCCTTAACCCTAAATAGTGAATTCAACAGATTTCTTTTTTTCATTTAGTGTCCTGAAAAGCATGGGACTGCCATATTACAGGTTTCTTTTTTATACAGTTTGGAGCTGAGTGATTGGATAAAGATAGGCAGGTCCCTAGGAAAGCACCTAATAGTTGTTTTTAGAATGAATTTTTAAGCCTATTTTACATCTCTGTTGAAATTCTTCCTTCATGCATTGTTCTTTTAGAATGAATTGGGGTGGAGTTTGCTTTTGGTCATTAGCATCTTTGCCCTAAGAGGCAGAATTGCCCCCACCCCCAAAAGTACTGCTTTAACTTGGATTGTGTTAACATTGTAGGTTAGTATCGACTGTTAAGTATTTAAACAAATTGTAAGTGACCAAAATGAATGAACCGAGTTAATTAAGAACAGTAAGATCACCAGGGATGATCACCTTCCAGGCAGCAGTACCAGCACCAAGTGTGCACGCAGCACCTCTCCCCAGGGGCTGTTCTGAGTGTCAGGAAGGATCAAAGAAACACAGGTAGAGACTCTCTAAGCAGGAGAAGTCATCACCCAGCTGCTGTCAATTGCCAAGTGGGTGAACAACAAAAGGAGGAGGGGCGTATTAGCATGTCGAGCACCCTGGGTTGGGGCAGGCGGCCTGGCCAAGTGCTGCTAGAGGCAAACTACTCAACATCTCTAGACCTCAGTTTCCTCATGTGAAAACGAGGTGTTCAACTCAATTTCAAAAGGACCTTCAGCCTCTGAGACTCCAGAGCAGATGTTTTGTTGAAGGAGGCCTGAGGGTTTACAGCAGGAACTGTCATTTGATGGGTGAGTCAGACTGGGGGCAGCAGGAAAATAATGTCTTCACAATCCACACAAGGGCACAGGCAATTAGGAAACACACTTAGCTGATGGCTTGAGTGTCTGTTCCACTCGAAGGATATATTCCTGAAGAGGGACAGGGTGACTCATCAGCCGGCTGTAACCTGATGAAATAGAGCTATCCAATTTCCTTGCTCTGATTCCAGGCAACCAAAGGATCTTAATTTGGTTTTCCAAAGCAGTTTCCCCAGGCAAGCAGAGGAGTAAGTGATGGCAATTGGAAATTGACATTCTTTCGTGGGAGCAAAATTAGATCACGTGTGAGAAATGACTGTGAAATTAAATAAAGTAGCATTCAAATTCAAAGAAACAGCATTCTCAGTAATATCCTCATTAGTTATGAATCATTTTTGTGCTGATTTGATTGGCCTTTGAACCATGTTTCTTTTTCAGAGCTAGTAAACCCTGGGTGACTCGATAAATATAGACATTCTGGATCTGGAAAATGAGAGGCAAAAATTACTAACATTTACATGGTGCTTTACAATTTTTTTTTTAGGGTGATTTCACATAAAGATCCCAGTAGCGCTGGGAGCGAGAGAATATTATGTTCCTGGTCTCCAGCTCAGGAAAGCTTAGTACTAGAGAGCTAGGAAGGGTTCGAGCTTGCAGTCAAACCCAGGTCTTGGGCTTCAAATCCTGATTGCAACGCGGCTTCCGAAGGGAGTGAATGCTCTTCTCCCAGCCCCTCTCCCCATATTCACTCACATGACCACAGGCGACACGTGCCAGATCTTGAAGGGGTTGAAGCAGAAGGTAATCTGTTCTGGAGATCGTGAAACTGATCTCTTTCCCTCTGCAAATGCCTCGCGAAGCACATTCGTAGGGCCTCTCCAGAGGCTGCCTCATGAGGGGAGGTTCTGCTTGGCTTCCCTTTGTCATTAGACTCAGGCTGAATCTGCTTGCTGCATGTGGAGAAAGTGCCCGTTCTGCTTTGGCAGAGTCTCCGGAGTGTGGGGTTCCTACCTGTCTTCATCTGAAAGTTTGGTCTGGATATCCCTGCTGAAAGTGACTAGGGATCCCCAGCTGGGACAGCTCCCCTAGATCTAGCCCACTGCCGGATCTAGCCCACCCAGCCTCCTGCATCTCTGCTGCCAGAGCTGCCTGGCTCAGATTACCAGAGGGGAGGGAGGGTGGGTATGGATCTCAGGATCTGGGGCCCCAGGTGCACCACAAGCCTGAGCTCTCCATCTGCCTTGGCAAAACTCTGCCTGTGGCAGAGTGAGATCTTTGTATCCAGACCCTTCCAATTCACGGAGGCAAGTGGAAGACTGCTGCGTGGCTGGGAATTTCTAAAGGCTCAGGAAAAAGATGAACTGGCCCCATTCCTGCATCTCCTTTTGCTGGATTTACTTTGCTGTCTCCAGACTGAGAGGTAAGAGGCTGATGGGTGTGTAACCATCTCAGCTCATTTGGGGGCCACTTCTTTGGTGGGAGTGGGCCAGCAAACAGAACAAATGCTCTAACTGCCAGGAAGTGTTTGTGCCTCTTATTGACTCACCAGAAAAATATACCCAAAGCTTGTCCCTAGCTGATGCTGGGTTCTGCCCAGTTCTGGTCCTCAGTTTGTTGTTCTTTGCTTTGAAATATATATGACATTGAATATTGATCCAGGTCCCTCTTTTTGAGCAGCTGTAGAAACAGCAGATGGAAAATATGCTCAGAAATTGTTTAATGACCTTTTTGAAGATTATTCCAATGCTCTTCGTCCAGTAGAAGATACAGATAAAGTCCTGAATGTCACCCTGCAGATTACACTTTCTCAGATTAAGGACATGGTAAGTAACATAAAGTGGTGACTCTTTGAAATCGTGCTAAGGATGAAGCTAACAGTGCTTTCCAAAGAGATGTCTTACCCAGAATTGGAGAGGGAGTGAGAACAGACAGCAACATGTGCAAGCTGGTGGAGGAAGGGAATACCAAGGAGAGGTGCTCTCTACAAAAGTAATTTCACTAAATGTTACCTGATCCTGGCCATTAAGAGTAAGTCTTGATCATCTAGACAGAGATGGGGTCACATATTGTAGGATTCCCTTTCTATGAGGTGTCCAAAATAGGCAGAACCATAGAGACAAAAAGCAGAGTAGTGGTTGCTAGGGGCTGTCGAAGAACCAGAGACTCGTGAGTGGTGGCCTGATGGTCATAGGGTTTCTTTTTTGGGCTGACAACAATTTTCTGGAATTAGATAGTGGTAATGGTTGTATGACATTGTAATCCACTGAATCATACATTTTAAGAGGGCTAAATGGTGAGTTTTATGTTACATGAATTTTATTCCTGTTTTTTTTTTTTTTAAAGAAAGGTAGTGTTTTAACATGGCGTATCTTATTCAGTGCTTATAGGCATTTAATTACACAAAGTTATGAAACTTGAAAGACTTTCTTCTGTATATTATAGATATTTTCTGACTTTCTCATTCAAGTGAATCATCAGTTGATCAATTTTCAGAGAAATTTGGGCTGTTGATCCATGCAAAGATCTGATGGCTTCAACATTTGTCCACTTTACATTCAGAACAGTAAATTAAGTAGAAAAAAATATGGCCTTGGCAGTCAGTCAAAGGGTTAGACTAGAAAAGCTCTCATTTATTTAATGAAAGTAGATTTGTGCCCTTGGAATTTCTGTTGCGAGGAACAAGTGTTCTAGAGATGGAAGGCATTTGGTTGAGGTGTCTGCTGGACAGAGTTCTATCATGGTTACTTGCGCAGGATGAAAGAAACCAGATTCTGACTGCCTATTTATGGATCCGCCAAATCTGGCATGATGCATATCTCACGTGGGATCGAGACCAGTATGATGGACTGGATTCCATCAGGATCCCCAGTGACCTGGTATGGAGGCCAGATATTGTCCTATATAACAAGTAAGTACAAGTCAGTCATTACTTGGGAATGAACTTGCTGATTTAACAGAATTGACACATAATGAAAAAAGATATTTAAAACATTCATGAAGTACCAATTCATGTATCTAGACCCTGAAATCATGGTCATAGAATCTTAGGTAATATAATAATGGGTCATAAAAGCTTCGAGCTACGTTCCCCTTTTGGATGAGAAACAATTGTATAGGTTGTATTGGTTTCCTAGGGTGCTCTAACAAAGTACCACAAACTGGGTGGCTTAAACAGCAGAAATATATTAGCTCACAGTTCTGGAGGCTAGAAGTACAAGGTTGGTTTTTTCTGAGCCTATGAAAGAGAATATGTTCCATGCCTCTCCTCTAGCTTCTGGTGGTTGCTGGCAATCTTTGTTTTCCCTGGACTTGTAGAAGTATCACCTTGACCTCTGCCCTCCTCTTCACATGCCGTTCTTCAATGTGTTGTCTATGTCCATTTTTTCCCTTTTATAAAAACAAAAGTTGTGTTGGATTAGGGGCTACCCTACTCCAGCATGACCTTGTCTTAATTAATTACATTTGCAATGGCCCTATTCCAAATTTACATTCTGAGGTGCTGGGAGCTAGGATTTCGGCATATTCATTTCTGAGGGATACAATTCAACCCATAACAGTTGTGCTCCCTTCTCCAAGATCATGTATCAGTAACAGTGATACTACTAAGATTAAATCAGAATGGGCCAGCTAGTAGCTGACCTGTGGATTTCGGACATTGCAGTGGAAGATAAACTAGATCATAAGATCATCAGTTGGCCTTTTCCTGATTTCAGAGCTAGGAACATTGAGAAAACGGGTAGGTACGGTTTATGTTTTCCCAGATTGTAAAGTGCACATAAATCACCTGAAGAGCTTGTGAAAATACAGATTTTGATTCAGTAGGTCTGAGATAGAGTTTGATGTTCTACATTTCTGTAAGCTTTAGATGTCAGTGCTGCTGGTTCATGGACCACACTTTGAGAAGGAACCACATTGCTCTACCACAGTTCATGTTCAGTAGCTCCACCTGTTTCGAAGGAGCTTCTCTCTTTTTCTTCTGGAACCCAAGTTCCTGTGGGTTGGGAAAGGTTCCTCTTTGACTCAGAACAGGGTGAATGAGGGGCAGTTCAGGGGAGCTCTCCTGAAAACTCAGCCTTCTAGTGCGCATGAGTTTCCCTTCAGGAAGAAACATTGGTGAGTTGCAACCAACTGAGAGAACTCATCCAAGGGACATGACCTATTGAATTGTAGTACCTATCCTTCTGACTTTCTCCATTCTGAGTGGACCTTCCATATTCTTTTCAAGCAAGACAACATCCAAGTGTTAGTGCTTTATTAGTCCAGTTTCTACACTCTTCTCTCTCTCTCTCTCTCTCTCTCTCTCTCTCTGTCACACACACACACACACACACACACACACACACACACACACAGAAGGCAAGAGAATGAGTCACATTGTCCATTAGTTCCTCTCACTCACCGGGCACAGGTAATCAGAGAATATAGTTTACATAGATCATTATCAGTATTCTATCAATTCTAACAGTTCTTCCTGGAAAGTAGAGTGCTAGTTCTTCTCCTCCCTCTGCTTTGGTTGGCTAAAGGTGTGAGCAACTCTTACTGACATGCTTCTTTGCAAGCTTGCATGGTAACCTAAGTTAGACCTACCCCAGTCCCCTGTTGTTACAGAAGCCAGTTGTGTGCTCATGAGCTCATACAAACCTACTGTGGCTTTCCTAAATTCTAATCCCTTTCTCCCCTCCCCCTTTCTCCCCAGATCATTGGCCTTGAGGTGTGTGAGTTCTGTTCCCTGTCCCTTTCAGGGAATCTTTTCATCACGTTGATTAATCAACTCTTTTCTATTCCTCTGGGTTGACTCTTCAGTCTTCTCTGCCTTCCTGTCCCAGATAGTTCTGTCTCAGATCCTTTATTCTGCTTTGCATTCTCCTTCTCAGTAATGTCAGAATTTTATTACTTAGAGGAAACTCTAAATGTAGTTATGGTTGGATGCCATTTGCATTCCTATACCCAGCTGAAATGAGAATAGAAGAGAGTTATAGGATCAGGCAAAGAAGGGACCTTGGTCATAGCCATTTTCCTGACCCTAGCCCTTCCAGCTGAATCCCTGGACCTGCAGACTCTTCTGATCCCAGATATAATATTCTTATTATTTCTGAGAAGGTAGTACACAACCTTGGAGACCACAAAATAGGCTTTCTGAGTGGTGGTGGGAGAGGAAAGAGGAGTATATGGTAGTGATCCAATCAGTTGTGACAAATATAGATTGGGCAGGAAGATGCTTAACATCTAGATTCACCACTGGTGCCTGAACCCACAGGGCTACACTTGTTAGGGTGTGTTCAGGATGGTTATTGGTCTGGAAGTTACTTCATGTGAGGAGCAGTTGAATTTGTTGACACTTAGTTTGGAAGCAAGAAGTCCTTGGGAAGACTTGATAGCTATGTTAGTCAACCAAGGAGAAAATTAGGTAAAGAAAAGAGAGAATTGCTCTAAAATCCAAGACTATTAAAAGTTAAAGGGAAGACAAACAGTTTAAAAAATAATCATAGCGAATAACTTAAGCAATGAATGTTCCCAAAAGATAGTGAGCTCTTTAGCAATATAGTTATTCAAGCAGATACTGGCTCTGTTACCAGATCAGTAAAAGAATAAATCAATTTTGGCTCAGAGTTCTAGCAAGGTTGTTTAGTCTAAGTATATGGCCAATATAATGGTTAGTGCAAAAGGCTACAAGGATTCCTAACATTACACTGGGTAAAGACTGGATTATAGAAATTCTGAATGTACATTTATTATGAGAGAGTTCTTTTTTTTTTTTTTAAAGTTCATGTATTTATTTTGAGAGAGAGAAAGAGAGAGAGAGGATATGCAAGAGAGAGCAGGGGAGGGGCAAAGAGAGAGGGATAGACAGAATACCAAGCAGGCTCCTGGCTGACAGTGCAAAGCCTGACATGGGAGCCTGATGTCACCAACACTGAGATCATGACCTGAACCAAAATCAAGGGTCTGAAGCTTAACTGACTGAGCCACCCAGATGCCCCATGAGAGAGTTCTAATGGTTGGGTTTGTTTTTTTTTTTCAAGATTTTTTAATTTTTGTTTTTTTTTAAGTTTATTTGTTTATTTTGAGAGAGGGAAAGAAAATGCATGCATGAGTGGGGGAGGAGCAGAGAGAGAAAGAGGCAGAGAGAGAATCCCAAGCAGGCTCCACGCTGACCATGAGATGTGGGGGCTAGAACTCATGAACCATGAGATCATCATCTGAGCTAAAATCAAGAGTCAGACACCCAACCAACTGAGCCACTCAGGTGCCCCCCAATTTTTTTCAAGTAATCTCTATACCTAATGTCAGGCTCAAACTCACAACCCCAAGATCAAGCGTCGCATGCTCCACCAACTGAGATAGCCAGGTGACCCTAATGGTTGGGTTTCAGTGGGCCATGTTAACACTTGTTTTAGACCTAGTAAGGAATTGGGTACCTTATCATATATGGACAGACTTTGTCTAGAATTTAGCATTAGGGCTCGCTTAAGTCATCTAGGTGGTTGAGAAAATGGCAAACTTGTTAGATGAGTTTAGAAGTGAAGGAGGGGAAGAGGAACAGGTTTGAGGAAAAAAATGATGAGTTTGGTGTGGGATCTATTCAGTTTGGGGGGGCCAAAGGAACATCCACATGGAGACAACCAATGAAGAGACTGAAAAGGCAATTCTTAAACCTGGAAAGAAGGTCAGGGATAGAGATACCAAAAGCCCTTTGAGCCCTTATAGAACTACTCAAGGAAGGAAAGAAAATGACTGTGGATAAAGCTGGTGAAACTCTTCACTGAAGACATTTAAAGAAGACATATAGAAGAAATGGCTAAAAGGGTGGAAAAAGATGTGAGAGAGAGTTGTGTCATAGAAACCACAGGGAAGAAAGGATGTCTAGAAACTTACAGTGTGAAATGTTTGGGAAGAATTGAACAGGATAGGAATTTAGAATAGGTCTTTATATTTGCTGTTTGCGTCATGAATGACCTTTGAAAGAGGACACACTGGGAAGAAGCCAAACTGTAAGAATAAAAGCAAGATGGGGAAGTGACAGCAACGTGTATCACTTCCAGTGTATAGAAAAAGAGGCGGGAAGTGAGAAGTGCCTGAGAGGAAGGAAAGCTGGTAGGAGAGACTGTGGAATGTTATGCCCAGAATTCGTGATCCCCAAAGACCACTAGGGAGCCGAGTCTGATGCAAAAGGAAAAGAGCCTTTATTCGAGCTAGCTCGAGCTCAATCCCCTACCTGCACCGATGCAGCGGTGATATACTGGGGAGAGAGAGCGAGTTTCAAAAGGACAAAGGTTTTATTGGGGCCTAGGGGCAGTTGGTGAGGTAATGGCTGTGGCCTCAGCCGATTGGCTGGGGAAGGGTCTGGGGAAGGGTCGGAGTCCTGTTAGGCAGGTGAGTGGGAGGTTACTCAAGGGGAGGAGGCGTGGTCAAGGTGAAGGACACAGAACAAGATGGAGTCGGCTGGAGTAGGCCCGCCCTTTCATGGAACAGCATTGGGAAAGGTTTAGATGATATAGAATAAGAAGAACCAAGAGAGGGGCACCTGAGTGGCTCAGACTACTGAGCATCCGACTTTGGCTCAGGTCATGATCTCACGGTCATGGCTTCGAGCCCTGTGTCAGGCTCTGTGCTGACAGCCCACAGCCTGGAGCCCGCTTTGGATTCTGTGTCTCCCTCTCTCTCTGCCCCTCCCCTACTCTCTCTCTCTCTCTCTGTCTCTCAAAAATAAATAAACATTAAAAAAAAAAAAAAAAGGAGAACCAAGAGATGCAGAATCCTGAAGGAGACCTGGGAGGACAGGAATCACAGTATCGGAAAGGAAGTTAGCCTTGGAAAGAAAGCGGGGGCTTCTTTTTGTTTTGGAAATGTCCAAAGAGATTCTCTCTGATCCTGAGATTCTCTCCTCCTATACCAAGAAGCAGGATGGGTGAGTGATATTCTCTGTTCACACATAGTTCTCACTTCTCATTTAGCTAACTGTATACATTTCTCATTGTTACAGAGGATAGGTTCAGGGATTTTCAAATGACTTCAGCTTGTTATCTTCACAAAGACCCATTCTAAAGATCCTCCTCTCTAAACCCTCATTAAAGGCCATCATTAAAATTTGAGCACCACAAGGTTAACTATAATGGTCTGATTTGGTCCACTTCAGACCATTACAATTAATGTTGTGGTGCCCAATTTTTAAGAAGTGGAAAGAAATCCTTTAAAACATGCCAGTTCTTTGATCCAGCACATGTTCTTCTAGCAATTCAACCTAAGGAAAGAGTCAGTGGATAAATGCAAAGATTCAATTACAGGGACATTCACTACAGCATTGTTTATAAATGCAAATCATGGAAACTGACAATGTTGAGCATCAACAGATGGGTTAAATAAGTATGGCATCTCTATATAATGGAATATAAAGGAAAACTATCAGCCGTGAAAATAATGTTGCAGGAGAATATGAATGAATAACCACATTTTAAATTTTGTATCATCCTTTTTATGCTAAAATAATTTTTTTATTTCAGGATAATTTTAGATTTCCAGAAAAGTTGCAAAGATGGTACAGAGAGTTCCTATATACCCTTCACCTAGCTTCCCCTGATGTTACATCTTATATAACAGTACATTTGTCAAAACTAATACAATGTTATTAGTTAAACTACAGACTTTATTGGATTTCACCAGTTTTTCCACAAATGTGCTTTTTATTCCAGAATCCAATCCAGGATGCCTTTCACATTAATTTAACCATAATATGTTTTGTAGGGAAAAAATTATAAGGGAGACTGGAAAATACGCATTAAATGTGAATAGAAACGTATCAGTTAAGGTTGTAAGCGTTGAAAACTGACTTTGACTACTTTGTGAAAAAAGGGGTTTGTTGGAAGGGCATGGTGCAGCTCATTGAATTAAAGGGGGAAGAAAAGGGCACCTGGGTGGCTCAGTCGGTGTCTGACTTTGGCTCAGGTCATGATCTCGTGGTTTATGAGTTCGAGTCACATGTCAAGCTCTGGGCTGGCAGCTTAGAGCCTGGACCCTGCTTGGGATTCTGTGTCTCCTTCTCTCTCTGCCCCTCCCCCACTTGTACTCTGTCTCTGTCTCTGTCTCTCTCTCTCAAAAATGAATAAACATTTTTAAAAAATAAAGGGGGAAAAATCAATGACCAGTTTTTAGAAAGGACACCCTGAGACTGCTCTAGAGTTTGAGGAAGCAAGAACTCCTGAGCTGGTTTGTTTTATTAGGAAGCACCACCAGGGCGACTGTTTTTGGTCTTTGGGTCCCTCTACATAAGATCTAAATTCCAGGGAGGGTGAATCAGTTGGATCTAGTCCTTGGCCAAAGGAGGCTGGGGCACCTTGATGAACATTTCATCTGCCTTCTAATGGTGGTAGAAAAAGTCACTCTCTAAAGGAAAATAGAAATTCTGTACCCAGGCATAAATGTTGATAAAGCAAAAAGAAGATATACCTAGAATAAATCATTATTTCTTAGGTTATGGGTAAATGAATTTTTGTCTGCATTTTTCAAATGTTCTATGATAAACATGTACAACTCTTCCAATCGCAACAAAAGGCTATTTTAATATTCTTGTGTCCAAGGTCAATAAAATCAGGTAAGCAGGCCTCCCTGTTAGAATTCAGCCTCAACAGGGTTACTTTTTGTCTAGATGCTTGAATCATTATACCTGGACTAAGAAACTGGCTTTGGAAATGAAGAGGAAAGGACATAGAGCAGAGATGCTTTAAAGGAAGAATTCCGGAGAAGTTGGCCCTGAGTAGTTACAGGAGATGGAGGAGAGGGGCAAATTGGAATTGGTTCTGACTTTCAGCCAGGGTGACAGGGAGAATGGTGACCCATTGCCAGAGGCACTGAAATGATGGCCACAGGGCCATGAGCTGTTTGGAGTGAGGGAGTTGATGAGTTGTCTTGACCAGCAGCTTTCATATTCCTCCTCTGGCCTCCAGGGCTGATGACGAATCTTCTGAGCCTGTGAACACCAACGTGGTTCTGCGGTATGATGGGCTAATCACCTGGGATGCACCAGCCATCACCAAAAGCTCCTGTGTAGTGGATGTCACCTATTTCCCCTTTGATAACCAGCAGTGCAATCTGACCTTTGGTTCCTGGACCTACAATGGCAACCAGGTGGACATATTCAATGCCCTAGACAGTGGAGACCTCTCTGACTTCATCGAAGATGTGGAGTGGGAGGTCCATGGCATGCCTGCTGTGAAGAATGTGATCTCCTATGGCTGCTGCTCTGAGCCTTACCCAGATGTGACATTCACTCTCCTTCTGAAGAGGAGGTCCTCATTCTATATCGTCAACCTCCTCATCCCATGCGTCCTCATATCTTTTCTGGCTCCCTTGAGTTTCTATCTCCCAGCAGCCTCTGGGGAAAAGGTCTCCTTGGGAGTGACCATCCTGTTGGCCATGACTGTATTTCAGCTCATGGTGGCAGAGATCATGCCGGCCTCAGAAAATGTACCTCTGATAGGTGAGTTCAAGTGTCTCACACTTTGAGACTAGCTTTGTAGTGACTGGGATTGTATCTGTTCCTTTAAACTTATAACAATTAGGTCAACCTCAGACTCAACACAGGCTGTCACATACTTCATTTAGTGTCTTCAGTTGGCATCTTTGAAAACAGATATGGCTGTTTTCCAAAACTAGTCTTATGGCCTCCGGGTTTACACAAAAGGGAAATGAGAGGTAATATAGTTTAGAACAGTGCTTCTCAAAGTGTGGTCCCTGGACCCACAGTGCAGCATCATTTTAAAATGCAAATTCTCAGGGCCCACCCAGACTACTGAATTAGAAACTCTGGGAGCAAACCCTGGCAATCTGTTTTAACAAGGCCTCTGGGTGATTTTGATGCACTTTCTGTTTCATTGACTTAGAAGTTAAGGCCATGATTTTGAAGTTAAAGAAATCTGCATTTGAACTCTGATCTCACCACTCATTTCTTAATGATCAATCTTAGGCAAGTTACTTCATCTTTTAGTTTCTGTTTCATCACCTGAAAATTTTGTGTAATTGCTACTCATTGTGTCATTGGTTAGGGTAGGAGCTGGCATATGGTAAGTATCCAGTAAGTAGTGACTATTATTATCTTTTCACATCACAAGGGATTTCTTCTTGGGAAAGACCGGCGAACATGATAGAAATAGTTGACTATTTTTAAGCCCATCATCTTCCCTTAAGAGAATAATCTTTAGCCTTTATTGGGTATAGTAGATATGGGAGAACTTGTTAAAATGTAGATTCCTACATCTAAAGGTTTGATTTAGCAATCTTGGGCAAGAGTTGGGAATCTAAGGTGATTCTAGGATAGGCCACATTTTCAATACTCTGCTCTAATAAAATGTCCTTCTAAGGGTAGATGTGGAAACAGAGACTACCCACCCCTGCCTCCTCTTCTTTTCCTTACCTCATTTTGAGGCCCCTCCTAACACCTTTCCTACCTGCACCCTGCCACCTGGGTCCTACTCAGCTCCAACACATCTGTCTCAATGACTTGCTGTTGTAATAGATGCTTCCCAGAATCAGAGGCTAGACCTAATTTCTGGTTCTTAAAGTAGACAATTAGGAGAAATTTCAGGACACCTAGAGGCTTAGAGACCAATATGAAAGGGATGTTGTACTGCCCTTTTATCCTCTACTGAATCCAATATTACCCAATATTCAGACATTGCTATGTTGGTTTCCCTGTTTGGAGAGCAAAAAACATAGATGCATGTACAGACGGACGGACACACACACACACACACACACACACACACTCACCTTTTTGAGAAATAGACACAGAGAGTTCTCTCTGCCCCACCCCCACACCACTAATAAAGAGGAAGAAGTGTATTGGCATTTCTATTGCCTCTCCTGAGACAGAAATGATTGACAGTGATGACCTCTAATCACAACCTATTTGAGGCAAGAACAATTGGCAGATCTCTCTTTCTTCTTTACAAGTGACATTCAATGGAAAGCTGGCTAAAGCTTTAAAGAGAGAAGTCTTGGGATGTGTGTCAGAAATTTTGCAACATTACTTATTCTGTGTCTGTGATAATATTCCTTTCTAGGAAATAATTCCTTTCTAGGAAAGGTGCACACAGATCTTGAGCATGTTTATTAACTATTACAATGTGTCATTTGCAGCACCTATGAAATACATTTCTAATCTTATAGAAATGTGTTCAAGTTTTCCAAAGAAGTGTAGTATTGGATCTAAGCTTCTGGCCCATAGTCTTTAGCATATTAAGACAGGTCCCATTTATTCTGAGTTTACTTTGAGCTTTTAACAAATAATGAGCAGATGATGAAATTATCAAGTACATTGTTTTCATCTGTTAAGATTATCATCTGAGCTTTTTCCTTTACCCCATTAATATAGTGAATTAGGTTTTCTGATGTTGAGTTAAACCCTCCTTTATCATGGTGAATTATCATTTTAAGACACTACTAGATTTAGTTAGCTAATAATTTTTATAGGACTTTCTCAAATACATCTGTAAGTAAAATGACCTTAATATTTCCTTTCTTGTTATTTTTGGAATCAAGGCTAAATTGACTTCATAATAGGAGATAGGCAGTTTTCTCTTTTTCTATTTCTGGAACAACCTGACATGGTAAGACTTGTATAAGACATGCACAAACTTGTAAAAGTTTGGTAAAACTCATCTATAAAACCAACTCTGGAGCTTTCCTATTCCTTTTTTTTATGCTAAATTTGATGTCTTATGTATTTCTAGAAATTTCATTTAGGTTTTCAAATATATTATTGTACAGCTATTTATAATATTGTTTTATTGTATTCTAAATTTCTATCCTGTTACTTCTTTTATATTCTCTTTCTCTCTCTCTCTTTCCCCACCACCACCCTGCCTGTATTCTGTGAGTGGCTGTATCAAAGTTTATCAATTTTATTCCTCTTTTCAAATAGCTTTTTCTTTGGTTTGCTTTATTTTTTTGTTGTTGTTGTTCTAAATTTTATAAATTTGTGCCTTCACCTTTATTAATTCCTTCCTTAACTTTCCTTTTTCATGAATATTTGCTTTATGCAATCACATGTTAAAGACAAACAGTGACATAGTGCCTCCTTTCTTACCCAACAGTAAAGAGGTCTGAAGACAATTCTGGGAGCTGGCCAAGATCGTTGTTTGTTCAAAGTGGAATTTTTTCACATCATGATCTCAGCAAACATTTAGAAAACTAACTCAGTGCAAGAGACAGTCCTCAGAACTTTACATGTATCGTCTCCATTAAGCCTCACGTATGCCTGTATATCTAATTATTATGCTCATTTTACAGAGAAGGAAGCTGAGGCATAGCAGGATGGTATAGCTTGCTCTAGGCCACAAGTCTACTAAGTGATAGAGCTGTCATTTGAACCCAAAAAGTTCGATTTCAGAAGTTTATACTAGTAACCATTAGTGTATACAGCTTCCCTAGAAAAGGTGTTTGTTTCTTTTTTCTTTTTCTTTCTTCTCTTTTCTTTTCTTTCTTTCTTTCTTTCTTTTTTTTTTTTTTTTTTTTTTGGAGGGGGGGCAAACATAAGGACAATTTTAAGCTAACTCGGTTGTGGTTATTTTCCAGGCAAATACTACATAGCCACAATGGCTTTGATCACAGCCTCCACCGCGTTGACCATTATGGTGATGAATATCCACTTCTGTGGGGCCGAGGCCCGGCCAGTGCCACCCTGGGCCAGGGTGGTCATCCTGAAATACATGTCCAGGGTCTTGTGTGTCTACGATGTGGGTGAGAGCTGCCTTAGTCCCCGCCACAACAGGGAGCGAACCCACCTCACAAAGGTTTATGGCAAACTTCCAGAGCCAAATCTGAACATGGACAGAAACAAAGACCTTCCCAGAAAGAAGGAAATAAACAAGCTCTTAAAGAATGACTTGGGATGCCAGGGTGAGAACCCACAGGATGCTGACAGTTACTGTGCACGGTACAAAGTGCTGACAAGGAATATCGAGTACATTGCCAAGTGCCTCAAAGACCACAAGGCCACCAATTCCAAGGGGAGTGAGTGGAAGAAAGTTGCAAAAGTCATAGACCGATTCTTCATGTGGGTTTTTTTCATTATGGTGTTTGTGATGACTGTTTTGATCATAGCAAGAGCAGATTAGTGGGCATTTGGTATATGGAAATAAAGCAATAAAATTCCCTGTGATCTACTCTAATATTTTCCCAAGTCAGATTTACATACACACATGCAAATATATATATATATATAAATATATATATATATATATATACATATATATATATATAGTGTGTGTGTGTGTGTGTGTGTATATACACACACACACATACACACATATATATGTAAACATACATATAAAATTTAGTGGTTATGTTGTGTTTACTTTTTAATTTCTTTTTTTAATGGTTATTTATTTTTGAGAGAGAGACAGAGACACAGAGAGACAGACTGCAAGTGGGGGAGGGGCAGAGAGAGGGAGACACAGAATCTGAAGCAGACTCCAGGCTCTGAGCTGTCAGCACAGAGCCCGACACGGGTCTGGAACTCACGAACTATGAGATCATGACCTGAGCCAAAGTTGGATGCTTAACTGACTGAGCTACCTCCTGCACCCCTTTTATTTTTCATTTCAAATCAATATTATATAATATATCTTTCAAGTTAAGTGATGCAGAAAAAAGAAAAGTTGTTAAGCAGGAGGTCCAAAATTTCAAAGGTAGGAAGATGAAGGAAATAAAAAAGGATTTCTTTTGCAGCCCACCAGGGTGGTAGGCGGCTGGCCCCTTTAGTAGTACAGATAACACAGAACCTTATATTACTCTTTAGAAATGAAAACAAAATGAAACAAGCTCATTCTCCCCTTAGTCCCTATTAAAACATGCTTTAAAAAAAAAAAGAAAGGGAAATAGTCATGTATTCTTCAGTGCAATTTAAGTCGCTATGTTACCTTTCTCAGGACTGGTGCATTTCAAGTCATTTCTCAAATGATGGAATAAAAATTTTTGTTCCATATATAAAGGTAGTCTAAGAATCAGTAGCTTCATGGGTAAGAGAACTTTCTTCATAATGACAATGTCATATATGGTGATATAGTGGTTATATTTTATATAAACCCTAAAGAAGAAGTTACTCCTGCATTTAGTCTTTGACTTAAATAAGATGTTCAGCAAACTGGGCTCATTCATTTGCTCATTCAATTATTCACCAAATATCTATTGAGTTTCTCTTATGTATAATAAAGTTGCATGATTCACATTTGTATTGGGTATCATAGCAAATCTTATGCACAGGTCTGATCCTTTTTTTTTTTTTAATTTTTTTAAACGTTTATTTATTTTTGAGACAGAGAGAGACAGATCATGAACGGGGGAGGGTCAGAGAGAGAGGAAGACACAGAATCCAAAGCAGGCTCCAGGCTCTGAGCAGTCGGCACAGAGCCCGACGTGGGGCTCGAACTCACAGACTGCAAGATCATGACTTGAGCTGAAGTCAGACGCTTAACCGACTGAACCACCCAGGCGCCCCAGGTCTGATCCTTTTTGATCTTCACAACAATTCTGTGAGCCAGCCAAGCAAGTATTTCTAGTCTTTTTTGTCAGAGAAGGAAACTATGTCAGAGGAAGGTGCATGGAAGTGACCCACCTCCTCAACATTCAACCAAGTGGTAAGTGGAGCTGGGATTCAGACCCTCATCACTGTGACTCTGAGTTTGGACCAGGCCTGCTCCAATCACACTGCTTTTGGTCATGATAGATCATGATTTAGGATACAAGAGACTGAGGGATCCTCATTCTGAATTCTGATTTTCTACCCTGAAGTACTTCCTATGCTTTTCCACTTTTTTCCTACTTTCAATCAAATGTGTCATCAAATTCTCCCCAAACAAATACAATATAGTGTCTGAAGTGTATAGAAATATTGCCAAAATGCCACGGGAAAAATGATGCCGAATCTATTTGAGGGAAAGCTTGGGAAAGACTTTGTGGGAGGTGTAACATTTGAGCTGGGCTTTGAAGGATGAGTAGGAGTTTGCTAGACTAAGAAAGAAGTAGGGTAGGGATTAGAAGGCATTAGGAAAGAGAAAAGAGGATGAGCAGAACTTAGAACAGAGGTCTTGGTTTATTCATGGAATGGATTATGAGGAATTAGAGAAATATAACTTGGAATCAAACCATTTTTTCTTCTTTATTTTAATTATAGAACTAGTTTTATCAGTTAACAGTTGTATTTGACTAAAAATAACAGAAAACTCAATGTCCCTTGACTTAAGCAGACAAAAGTTATTCATTTGCACAAAGGTAAATCTAGAGTTACAAAGTCCAGGGACCTTTTCATCTTTCTACTGTGATATTGTAAGGCACACATTTGTGGTAATTTGTTAGAGCAGTAATAGAAAGCTAATATAGTACCCAATGAACAACTCTGTGTATATAACTTTTTCCATGTTTTAGATTGCTTGTTTGGGATAGATTTACCTATAGCCAGATTGAGATGTTTCCATTGAGACATGCTTAAAAATTTTGAACTTTATCTCCAGAACACTGGGGAGCCATAAAAGGATTTTCAGCAAGAGAATGATAATGTCAGATTTGTTTTTCAGAAACAAGACTGTGGGGGCAGTTAGAAGATTGTAGAGAGGGGCGCCTGGGTGGCGCAGTCGGTTAAGCGTCCGACTTCAGCCAGGTCACGATCTCGCGGTCTGTGAGTTCGAGCCCCGCGTCGGGCTCTGGGCTGATGGCTCAGAGCCTGGAGCCTGTTTCCGATTCTGTGTCTCCCTCTCTCTCTGCCCCTCGCCCGTTCATGCTCTGTCTCTCTCTGTCCCAAAAATAAATAAATGTTGAAAAAAAAAATCTTAAAAAAAAAGATTGTAGAGAAAGGATAGAAAAGGCAGAGAGATCTGTTGGCCTGTTTTTGACCAATTCAGGGAAGTGATAATGAGGCTTGACCCAAGATGGTGGAGATAAGTGAAAGAGTCATTCATGACCTAAGTATTTATGTACTAAATAGACAGGACATGGTGACGGGCTGGATGTAGGGTTAAAGAGAGAGTAGTATTGAGAATGATTCTGAGCTTCTACACCAGACAACTGAGAGGAAGAGTAAAGGAGGATTGGGCTATGGAGGAGAGAATTCTGCTTAGGACATCTTGTATAGGAAATGCATATCAGACACCTGGTGGAGATGTCCAATGAGTAGTGAACGTGTGTTTGGAAATTTGGAGACAAGCAAAAGCTTTTACAACTCAAGCTAATTGTTAAAATATTTACTAAGTTATTTCAGTGGGTAAGATGCAGTGCTACAACCTGAGAGACTGAAATGAATAGAAACACATTCTTTGCCAAAATTCTGTAAGATTATAACCATTGCCTGTCATTAAGGCATTTACCTTGTTATGCTGTCATTTTTTTATTCATGTGTCTGCTTCCCCAAGTATACTGAGATCCTCTCTGGCCTAGCACCCGGAAGTTCTGTCATTCTCTTTTTACCCTTTGGGATAAGGGTATTCTCTTTTTATCCTTTGTGTGCAATAAAGGGCCTAGTACAAAGTCATTAGCCACTGAGAGACTGTTAGTGGATGAGTAAGTGAGAGGAAGAGCTGTAAGAGTGTCCAACTGAATGCTTTAGAAGCACAGACTGGGAAGGGGCTCCTGCCATAGACAATATACCAAAAATAAATTCCAGATGAATTATAGACTTAGAGGTAAAAACAAATAAAAATGAAAGGTTTATCAGAAGATCTAGGAGACTTCCCAAATAAAATTCTCCACCTCAATACATTTGAAAATGTGATAACTACAGGAAAGAGGAGTCCAGGGCTCATGAAGAAGAGGAACAAAGGGGACTGGTTTGGATTGGGTGGTCAGGCTGCTGAGGAATTGGCACTTAAGATGAGATCTGAGGATGAGAAGGAGTTAGCTGGGGAAAGTGCCAGGTCACGGAGAATGGAAAGGTCAGAATTTAGGCTCAAGGGCAGAACAGGGCTTATTATTTGAGAAAAGTGAGAGGAGGCCCATGAGGCAGAGCTGAACAATGAAAGCAGCAACAGGAGAGCAACAGAGGAGATTGGCAAGAGGAGGAGGCTGGTTCGTACAGAGCCTTGCAAAGTTTAAAAAAACACCAATGACTTTATCGTCTGACTGCCTTAGTGCACTGCGTTTGGTAAGGTCCTGACCTTTGTTCTTTCTTCTTCTTTAGTCTCTGTGTCTACTTTTCCATGAGCTCATTACTCAGACCAGTACTTGCCAACACAGCCATGGGCAAACCTGGCAAATGGGCTGTCTTGGTCAAACTGGAAACACAGGTTCTAGAAAGTCTTAAGATACAGTGGTGAGGCCACCAATAATGTCGTCAACTCCAGAAGCAAGTGCGAGAGCTCTCTGCCCATTTCTTCCTTCCTATCAGATCACACAGCTGAAATAGGCCTCACTGTTGAAACTTCATGAACTTGTCAACATAGCCAAACCTCTCCAACCTTTACAAAATAAGCCCCATGACAAAACCTTCCTTATCTTGACATATTTCTATCGGTTTGCTCCTTCCAGTCAGGGTTCCTCCTTGCATTATTCGGGGTTCCAGCAGGACACAGATAGTGTGCTCAAATTAAGATAATTCGTGGAAGGCTTATAGAAATGTGGGCAGGATGTAGAGGAAACAAGGGGGTGGGGTGGATAGAGAACACCAGGACTAGCAAAGCAGAGCTATTACCACTCTAGGGCCTGAAAGAAGCCAGGGGAAGGTGGTCACCTGAACCAAGCTGGAGAGAGTTGTGACCTTTGGTTGAGTGAATGCAGCAGACTCCGTAAGGAGGGAATTGGAAGACTATATATACCTGCCTCACTCTTTCTTCCCTCCAATCTCCTCTCAGGGCTCACTATTGGCCAAACTCAATGGAGTCACTCAATGGTATCCTGTTGATGTTGCTGTTTATCTAGGACACAGAGCAGAGTGGTGGAGGGTAGAGCATGGATCTGGAGGGACAGAGGGGAGGCATCTGACATGTCCCCTCACTCTGTGCCTTCGTTCTATATTTTGAACGTGACTTCTTTTCACCCTGCTCAACTCAAACTGCTCTAGCAAAGTTCACCATTCAGTGATTGCCCAATCCACTGGACACCTCTGAGGCCTCTCTGTTGCCTTCAACACAACTGACCACTTCCTCCTTCTTACACCTCTTCTCTCTTACTTTCTATCTTACCACTTTCTGCTTCTTAAATGGCTAATCCTCAGAACCTCTGGCTGGTTCCAGTTCCTCTTCTTCTGGTACAGGTTGGTATCCCTCAGTGTTCCATCCTTAGCTCTCTTCCTCCATGGTTTTTACTACCACATATATTCTGGTGGTTCCTAAAACTACTTTTTTTATCTTGTACTCCCTTTAGTTCCAAACCCAGTATAATCTTCACGTCAGCTGAGTATCACCACTTAAATGTCTCACAGACCTTCAAATTCAACATGTTCCAAACTAAGCTCATTATCTACATTTCACCCAAGTCTACTCCTCCTCTGTATTTCTGTGTCATTTAGCTTACCACCGTCAATGCTATCCCCTACACTAAAAATCAGGCAGTTATTCTGGATTCTTATCTAACTCGACATCAAATCAATCCTTGATCCTATCAGTTCTACCTGCTACATGGTTTCAAAACTGTCCTTTTTTCTCTATGCCTCTGGTGGTTGTTTTATTTAAAGTCTTTGTCATATTTGCCTGGACTACTGAAGTACTACTTTTTTTTTTTTTTTTTTTTTTTGCAGTAGTACCTTAACTGGGCCCCCTGTCTTTAGTTTCTTCCCCTTCTATTTCATCTTCTTTGCTGCAGCCAAACTTGATCTGATTCTCCCACCTAAAACTTTTAAATGGCTAACTACATACCTACAAGTTGGGTAAAGTCCAACTTCCTTAATATGATATAGCAGCAATTAAAAATGTGTGTATATATATTTTCTTTTCTGCTTCTCTAGTAAGAGGTGTTCCTTTGTTCACCCTGGGAATGTAAATTATCTTCTTGGCATAGAAAGTAACCACTCTACTATCTCTTGAAAGAGAAGTAATCAGATCTGTTTTTGTTTTGAGAGTCTGAGACCCCAGGATTAATTAGGGTCTTCATTATGAGAGGGGTTTTAGAAATAACATCTTAGGTGTTTGATGATTTAAAAAGGAGTTGCAGGGGTGCCTGGATGGCTCAGTCGGCTGAACGTCTGACTTCAGCTCAGGTCATGATCTCAGTTCGTGAGTTCGAGTCCCGTGTTGGGCTCTGTGCTGACAGTTCAGAGCCTGGAGCCTGCTTCAGACTCTGTGTCTCCCTTTCTTTCTGCCCCCCCCCCCCCCCGCTCGTGCTCTGACTCTTTCTCTCTTTCAAAAATAAATAAACATTTAAAAAATAAAAATAAAAAAAATAAAAAGGCGTTGCAAAGCTGATTTCCCACCCTGTGCATGTGACTCAGGCTGAGCTAGACATACACTTTCACTTGAGACCTTGATCTTAAAGTATATACTAAATATTGACAGCCAAGAAAAATATGCAAAGTAAGAGGGTGAAAAAAAGGTACTTGCCTAAGGGGATATTGGAGGTCATGATAAATAAATCAAATTAGGATTAGGTTAGAAATAGACAAAAGCAAATAAAACCAGTGGAAATGAATTGAGAATCCAGAAATTGACCTCAGCATGTGTGAGAATTTAATATATGTCAGTGAATGTAGTTCAAAACAGTGGGGAAAAACTATGTTAAAAAAAATTGCACTTCTGTCTTAAGTAAGATACAAGTACTAACTTAACATGGATTAAACAAAATCAAACAAGAGCAAATCTGTAAGAAAATCTAGGAGGACTTCAACAAGATGGTAGACTAAGAGGTCCCCTCATATCCCCCACTCAGCAATGACAATTTGGCAGCCATTCACAGATAAAAGTGCCTTTGTGGGAGTACTGTGAGATCCAGATAGAAGATTGTGAAACCCCAAAGGAGCACAAGACTGAGGAAAGTCATTTTGAGAAGGTGGGCACACATCCAGGTAGCAGACTCACCAGTTGTGGTACAGACCTGGAAACAGTCCCGTGACTTGGCTACAGCCCATTTGGCTTTGGACCTACACCAGCACCATCTGCCAAGGGACCCAGAAGGAGACATGCCCATCTATATCCCCAGAGGTAAACTGCCAACCTTAGTTTGACTTTATATCCTGAAATGGCCCTGCAACTGGGCTTCAACTCCTCTCAGCCATGGGCCAGGAATATTTCTGTCCACCCAAGGACTCACAAGGAGACATACCCAACCATGCTTCCAGAGGTAGGCCCACTGACCTCAGTCTCACCAGTACCTTAAAGCGGATTAATGACTGAGTTCTATCTCCTTTCAATTGCAATCCAGGAGTAAGGTCAATTGCAATCCAGGTCAGGAACCCAGTAGGAGATATGCTACTCATGTTTCCAAAGGCAGGCCCAACAATCTTGGCCCAACTTTGGATTCTAAAGCAGCTCTGCGACTTGGCTCCAGTTCCTCTCATCTGTGGTCTGGAACCAACTCTGTCTTCCCAGGGATCCCTTCTCTTCAGTGTCCAGTTGGGAGCTCTTCTAATGACGCAGAAGGAGCCACATTTATCCACATGCTAGTAACAGGCCTATCATCTAAGGGTCCTGAAGAAGATCCTTGTCCCAGTGACAGCTTATTGACCAAGGTTCTAGAGGCAATCTTGTCAACCCAGGAACCAGACAGAATTTACACCTGCCCAAGAGACCAGGCAATCCACACCTGCCCAAACTCCTGGTAACTGGGCTGCCAACTGTGAACCCCATGGCAGATCCAGCAGGAACCACATGACCCAGCTCCAACTCCACTTAACTGCAATCCAGGAGGCAATATCATCAGTCCAGGGACCTGAGACAGAGTGCTTTACTTGCCAAAGCCAGTCTGTCAGGCCTGGAAGAGGTATTTTCTTCTTCAAACGTACAGATACCAATGTAAGGGTACATGCACCATAAAAATTCAGACACCACCAAAGGAAACTAATAAAGCACCAGTAACTGACCCCCAAAGAAATGGAGATGTATACATTTCCTGACAAATAATTCAAAATAATCATCTTAAAGAAGCTCAATGAAATGTAAGAGAATACAGATAGAAAACTAAACAAAATCAGAAACAATGCATGAAAAAAATGAGACATTTAATAGAGAAATAGAAGCCATAGAAAACATGCACACACAAAAATATAAAACAAAAAAAACTATCAAAATCATAGAGCTGAAGACTATAATGACAGAATTGAAAAATTCAAGACAGCTCAACACAGACTGGATCATGATGAAAAAAGAATCAAGCAAACTTGAAGATAAGCCATTTGAAAGAGAACAAAAAAGAAAAAACAATGTAAAAAAGTAAATAAAGCATGCAGAACTTATGGCATACCATCAAAATAATGAATATATGCATTAGGGGAATACCAGAAGAAGAGGGAAAGAAGGGGGCAGAAAGTCTTTTTAAAAAAATAATGGTTGAAAATGTCCCAAATCTTGGGAGGTATATGGACATCCAGATACATGAAACTCAAATATCCCAAGTAAGATCAACCCAAGGAACATTACCTCAAGACACATTATAATCATCAACCCAAGGAACATTACCTCAAGACACATTATAATCAAGGTGTCAAAAATGAAAGAGAAAGAGAATTTTGAAAGCAGTAAAAGAGACTTGTGACATATAGGGGACCACCTATGGGCTACTACCAGATTTCGCCATATAAATCTTGCAAGACAGAAGGCAATGGGAAGTTATAGTCAAAGTGCTGAAAGAAAAAAAAAACCAACCTACCAACCAAGAATACCATGTCTGAAAAAGCTGTCTTCCAGAACTGAAGGAGAGACAAAAAAAAGCTGAAGGAGTCCATCACTCTAGACCTGCTTTACAAGAAATGCTAGATGGGTTTTTCAAGTTGAAAGGAGGCTAAGTAGCAGTATAAAAACATATGAAAGTATAAAATTTATTGGTAAAGGTATATATAGTCAAATTCAGAATACTCAAATACTGTATTGATGGTGTGCAAAGCATTTTTAACTCTAGTGTAAAAGTTAAAAGACAAAAGTATTTGAAATAACTACAATAATTTGTTAATGGATACAGAATATAAAAAAAGACGTAAAGTGTGACATAACATAAAATGTGGGTGTAGAGGAGAAGTAAAAGTGTAGAGATTTTGTATGTGATTGAAGTTAAGTTGTTATCATCTTAAAATAGACTATTATAACAAAGATGTTTCAGGTAAACCTCATAATAATCATAAAGAAGAAATCTCTATTAGATACACAAAAAGCAAAGAGAAAGAAATCAAGGAATACCAGTACAAAAAAAAAAAAAATCAACAAATCAAAAAGGGAGACAGCAAGAGAGGAGGAAAGGAATAAAGGAATTAGAAAACAATGAACAAAATAGCAATAGCAAGTCCTTACCTATCAATAATTACTTTATATGTAAATGGAATAAATTACCTATTAAAGACACAGAGAGACTGGAAAAAATTTTAAAACAGAATCCAGCAATATGCTGCCTATAAGAGACTCGCCTTAACTTTTAAGACACACATTGACTGAAACGCAGTGATGGGAAAAGATATTTCACAAATGGTAACCTAAAGAAAGCAGGAATGATTATATTTATATCAGACAAAATAGATTATCAAGTCAATATCAGCCACAAGAAATAGAGAAGATCCCTATATAATGATAAAGTGGTCAATTCATCAAGAGGAATAACAGCTGTAAACATATGTGCAACCCATGCTGGAGTATCTAAATATATAAGGTAGATATTAACAGAACTGAAGGGAAAACTAGACAACAATACAATAATAGTAGGGGATTTCAATACCCCCATTGATGAATAGATTTTCCAGAAAGAAAATCAATAAGGAAACAGTGGACATGAATAACACTCTAGATCAAATGAACCTAACAGACATATACAGAACATTCCAACAGCAATACAAAACAAATTCTTCTAAAGTACACAGGGAACAGTCTCAAGTATAGTGCATATGTTGGGCCATGAAACAAGTCTTAACACATTTAAGAAGACTGAAATCATATCAAGTATCTTCTATGACCACAATGATACAAAACTAGAAATAAATAATAGGAGGAAAATTGGAAAATTTAAAAATATGTGGAAATTAAACAATAATTCCTGAAAACCAAGTAGGTCAAAGAATAAATCAAAAAGGAAACAGAAGTATACTTTGAGACAAACAAAAAATGGAAACACAACATATCAAATCTTATGGGATGCAGTAAAAGCAGTTTATTGGAATAAATGCCTACATTAAGAAAAAAGAAAGACCATAAATAACTTTACATTTCAAGGAACTAGAAAAAAAAAAGAATAAACTAAGTCCAAAGTTAACAGAAGGAAGGAAACAACAAAGATTAGAGCAGAAATAAATGAAATAGAGACTAGAAAGACAATAGAAAAGATCACTGAAACTAAGAATTTTTTTGGAAAATATAAACAAACTGACAGACTTTTAGCTAGATTAACCAAGAAAAAAAGAGAGGACTCAAATAAATAAAAGTATAAATGAAAGAGACATTACAGCTGATACCACAGAAATGCAAAGGATTATAAGAGACACCAACAAATTGGATAACCTAGGAGAAATGAATAAATTCTTTGAAACATATAACCTTCCAAGACCAATCTTGAAGAAATAGATAATCTGAAATGATCAATAACAAATAAGGGGATATGATCAGTAAATCAAAAGCTTCCCACAAAGAAAAGCCTAGGACCAGATGACTGCACTGGTAAATTTTACCAAACATTTAAAGAATTAATAGGGGCACCTGGGTGGCTCAGTCAGTTAAGCATCCAACTCTCTTGATTTTGGCTCAGGTCATGATCTCACGGTTTGTAAGCTCAAAGCCCTACGTCAGGCTCTGCACTGACAGTGGGGAGCCTGCTTGGGATTCTCTGTCTCCATCTCTCTCTGCCCCATGCGTGCATGTACTTTCTCTCTCAAAAATAAATAAACTAAAAAAAAAAAAAAAAATTAAAGGATTAATACCAATCCTTCTTAAACTCTTCCAAAAACTGAAGAGGAGAGGACACTTCCAAACTCATTTTACAAGGCCAGCATTACCTTCATGCCAAACCAGATAAGGACACTACAAGAAAAGAAAATTACTGAGCAATATCCCTGAAGAACATAGATGCAATAATCCTCAACAAAATACTAGCAAACTATATTCAACAGCACATTATAAAGATCATACACCATGATCAGGTGGGATTTATCCCTGGGATACAAATCAATAAACATGATATACCATAATTAACAGAATGAAGGATTAAAATCTTCATCTTAAGTGTTCCCACTACGACACACACACACAAATGGTAACTATGTGAGGTGATGGATGTGTTAATTAACTTGATTGTGGTAATCATTGTGCAATGTGTACATATATTAAATCATCACTTGTTACACATGAAAAAATCATGTTGTACTATCTAAATATGTATAATTTTCATTTGTCAATCATACCTCAGTAAAACTGGGGGAAAAAAAGAGAAAAAATTTTGGAAACTACCTGTAAGCAGAAAAGGAAACTTTTTAAAATTTAGGCATGGGGCGCCTGGGTGGCTCAGTCGGTTGAGCGTCCGACTTCAGCTCAGGTCATGATCTTGCGTCTGTGGGTTTGAGCCCTGTGTCGGGCTCTGTGCTGACAGCTCAGAGCATGGAGCCTGTTTCAGATTCTGTGTCTCCCTCTTTCTCTGACCCTCCCCTGTTCATGCTTTCTCTCTCTGTCTCAAAAATAAATGTTAAAAAAAAGTTTTTAAAAATAAGTAAAATTTAGGTATAACTGACATATAGCATTTTATTGGTTTCAGGTGTACAACATTGTGATTTGATATTTATATACTGTGCAATGATCACCACAATAAGTCTAGTTAACATCCATCACCTCACACAGTTACAAAAATTTTTTTTCTTGCGGTGAGAACTTTTAAGATCTCTTTTAGCAACTTTCAAAAATGCAATACAGTATTATTAACTATAGTCACCATACTGTACATTATAGCCCCATAAATTATTTATGGGGATCTTCTGAACGTAAATTAGAAATCAGAAGCTATAAACCAAAAGATAAACATATTTGATTACCTAAAGACTAAAAAATTTATGACACAAGATATAATGAACATAGTCAATGAAAAAGTCAAATGATAAATGATAAATATACCAGTAATACTGCTAATATTCAAAACATTCTTACAAACTGATCAAAAGACTAAATCCAACAGGAAACAGAGAACAAACTATGAAAAGACGACTCATAGAGAAACAAATTGATATGGCTAAAAACATATTAAAAGTTGCAAAAATACACAAATAGACCAGGAGGTGCAAATTAATGCTATCTCAATTTTTTTTTTTTTACCCAGCTTATTGGTAAATATTAAAAGATCTTGACATCTACGGCTGGTGAGAATGGGTGGGGGAAGGAAGGTCTATTCTCATACACAAGTGAAAATGTGAAGTGTTGTAGTATTTTTGAAAAGCACACTGAAAACATTTTTAAAATATTAAAAGTAAAATATTGAAATATTAAATGCACCTGGGTGGCTCAGTCGGTTAAGTGCTGGCTCTTGTTTTTGGTTCAGGTTCACGATCTCATGGTTTATGAGTTTGAGCCCCATGCTGGGCTCTGCACTCAGTTCAGAGACTGCTTGGGATCCTCTCTCTTCCTCTCTCTCTCTGCCCCTCTCCTGCTCTCTCTCTCTCTCAAAAATAAACTTTAAAAAATAAAAGCACATGAGCACTTAAAAATAAAATATTAAAAGAAAGTCTATTGCCCCAAAAAATCCCACTCCTGGGAATCTAGCCCATAGAAACAGAAGCAGCAGCAGGCAAGAAAATTATGTCCAAAGATATCTATTGCAACAATGCTTGTAATACCCATCAAAAGGGAAACGGTTAAAATACGGTACACTTACAGGATGGAATATTATGCAGTCAAAAAAAGGAATAATTTAAGGCAATATCAATGGAAATGTAGAATTGTCTACAAGGTTTTGCCAAATAAAGAAAAATACAGAAAATATTTATGATATGATCACATTTTTGTAAAATGAGTAATGACAACATATACATGTATATGAATATGATTAATTACCTTAGCTTGGAGAAAAATATGGAAAAATAAATAAGAGAATTAACAAGATTAACTGGAGTAAAGTGTGCTGGTTGATACACATTTAAAGGAGAGGAGAGAGGGAATGGAGCTAAACAAAAAAGGGAGAATGGATTTACGTAAAAAGGCCAGTGCTTTTCACCTGTCAGCTAATATTAACAACTCAGGCAACAACAGATGTTGGCGAGGATGCGGAGGGAGAGGAACCCTTTTGCACTGCTGGTGGGAATGCAAATTGGTGTAGTCACTATGGAAAACAGTACGGAGGTTCCTCAAAAAACTAAAAGTAGAACTACCCTACGACCCAGCAATTGTACTACTAGGTATTTAAAGGATACAGGAGTGCTGATTCATAGGGGCACATGCACCCCCATGTTTATAGCAGCACTATCAACAATAGCCAAAGTATGGAAAGAGCCCAAGTGTCCGTCGACTAATGAATAAAGAAGATGTGATATGTATGCACAGTGGAATATTACTTGGTGATCAAAAAGAATGAAATCTTGCCATTTGCACCAATGTGCATGGAACTAGAGTGTATTATGCTAAGCGAATTTAGTCAGAAAGACAAGTATCATATGACTTCACTCATATGTGGCATTTAAGATACAAAACATAAGGGAAGGGAACAAAAATAATATAAAAACAAAGAAGGGGACAAACCCTAAGAGACTCTTAAATACGGAGAACAAACTGAGGATTGCTGGAGTGGTTTTGGGTGAGGGGATGGGCTAAATGGCCAAGGGGCATTAAGGAAGATGCTTGTTGGGATGAGCACTGGGTGTTATATGTAGGGGATGAATCACTGGATTCTACTCCAGAAATCATTATTGCACTATATGCTAACTAACCTGGATGTAAATTTTTAAAAATTGATAAATTTAAAAAAATTTTTTAAAAAGTACAGTGCTTTTATATATAAAGAAAACAATTAAAAAAAATTTTTTTTAAATGTTTATTTATTTTTGAGAGAGAGACAGAGCGCAAGCAGGGGAGGGGCAGGGAGGGAGACACAGAATCTGAATCAGGCTCCAGGCTCCAATATGTCAGCACAGAGGCCGACGCAGGGCTCGAACTCTTGAACTGTGAGATCATGACTTGAGCTGAAATCAGAGGCTTAACTGACTGAGCCACCCAGGCGCCCCTAAAGAAAAAAAATTTTAAGAATTAAAAAAATTCATATTTTCTTGCAAAGCTTCTTCTGTACTTTCAGTTTGCTAATTACTGCCTTCATTGTGTTGTCTCTATAACGTGTACAGATTTATATATTCATTTAAAACACACCAAAAAGTTGTAATTTAAAAATGTCCAAAAAGAAAAATGTCCACAGCTGTGTCCTCTCTTGGATTGTGAGGGCCCTGATGACAAGATTCATCTCTTATTTATCTTCCTGTCTCATTGTCAAGTTGAGCATTGTATTCATGTCTTCATAGTGAAAGAAAAATTCATGAAACAAGCAATAATGTTTCAGTGATCTAAGGGAAGTGTAGTAAAAGCGAAGTGTACATGATTTGTAGACAATAATTTATGCCAATTGGCGAGGAAGTAATAAAAAGAAATAAAATAAAATAAAATAAAATAAAATAAAATAAAAATAAGTAAAGATCCTACAAACTGGGTGGCTTAAAACAATCGAAATTTATTGTCTTACATTTCAGAGGCTACAAGCCCAGAGTCAAGGTGTCTATAAGGTCATGCTCTCTGAAGTTTCTTTAAAAAAAAAAAAAAAATTTTTTTTTTAACCTTTACTTATTTTTGCGAGACAGAGCACAAGTGGGGGAGGAGCAGAGACAGAGAGGGAGACAGAATCTGAAGCAGGCTCCAGGCTCTGAGCTGTCAGCACAGAGCCAGATGCAGGGCTCAAACCCATGAACTGTGAGATCATGACATGAGCTGAGTCAGATGCTTAACTGACTGAGCCACCCAGGCACCCCTCCTCTGAACTTTCTAAGGGAGATTGCTTCCTTATCTCTTCTAGGTTCTGGTGGTTCCCATGGTCATTGGCGTTCCTTGGCTTGAAATTGTCGCACCCCAATCTCTGGCTCCATTTGCGTTCTCTCCGGGCATCTCTGTCTCTATCCAAATTTCTCACTTCTCATAAGAACACCAGTCTTTGAATTTAGGGCCCACCACACTACAGTATGATCTCATTTTAACTTGATTATATCTGCAAAGACCTTGTTTCCAAATAAGGTCACATTCACAGGTTTGAGGGTTAGGATTTCAACATATCTTTTGGGGGGACATGAGTCACCCCAAAAGAGACATGTAGGAGACGTGTGTAAAGTGATTTTTCAATTTAATTCTAGTCATAGAGTCTTCATAGTGAAAGAAAAATTCATGAACAAGCAATAATGTTTTAGTAATCTAAGGGGCAGTGTAGTAAAAGCGAAGTGTACATGATTTGTAGGCAATAATTTATGCCAATTGGCGAGGAAGTAATAAAAATAAGTAAATATGAGAAAAGTAAGAAAGAGGATAGGGATTGTGAGAGATATAATAAAAGAGCTATTTCTTTTGTACATGTTTCCTTATCTGGGTCACAGAAACTTAATTATAATACAATTTCTACTTGATGCAGTATGTACCTTAATCACATTTAGAAATAAATGACTCACCACAAGTTTAAAGTGCAAGGATCAGGACACAATATGTAAGATTAGGACACACATTCTCAAATTGGGGAAGAGAACTCCAGGACACCCAGGAGAATGAAGAAGAGTCTTTAGTTCAAAAACATTTATTCCACAAGGCTATTGTTTTCATTAATCAGACTATAGGAAGCAAAACTGACTAAATCTGGCCTGGCAGGGGTATAAAGATTTCAGCGTGAGAAAGCTTTGAAGGGGGTCTGAGTTTAAAAAAGAAAAACAAGGTTGAGAAACACTAGGCAAGAAGAGACAAGAAACCTAATGCAGAATCATGAACTGGCAAACAGTTCAGTATTTTTACAGGGACAGTGAAAGTCTGATTCTTTTTTGAGTTTGAAGGGAACAGCATTTTGACAAAGTCTGGCTGCAAGATCCCCTTTCTGGCTATAAGTGAAGGAAAGGCTTGCATTGCCAGTCCCTGTCATGAAGACTGTGGTTGCAGCCTGTTGACTTCAGTCATTTACAGACTAGTAACTGCACTTGGAGGTCCCACCTTAGATGTATAAAATATATACCCAAAGCCAAGCGAACTGCCTTGTTTCAAGATCTTGGAAATTTGAAGCGGGTCTCTTCCCTACCCTTGACAGTCTTGGGCTGGGTTGAAATCAATTCCAGGCCAAAACTGATGTTATAGTCCTTGTTTTCTTAATTAATTCAATTAATTAGTGGTGAAAGTAGCAGTTGCAAGGATCTGGATGTAGCCCACAGGTGTCCCTGAAAATCCAGAAAATCAACCTATAGATACAGATTTCTCTTGTTCTGCACCAGCTACGTTGAATTCTTAGGGGCTGGTTTTGTGGGAAGTTATTTAAGCCATAAGACTGTCTGAGCCTTCGTATGTAATTTAGCTGTAAAACATACAGTAATTGAGATTCTCACATCAGATTATTGGGCCAAGGTCCAGAGACCGGCTAGCAGGCAGAAAACTGGCTGACATCCAGGTGTTTTTTTGTCCCTGAGAATGGACTCAGCATTCCAATTCCTGCCCCGTCTTGGGCAACTTCTGTTGGGTCAAGGCTACTGAACTCCAGGCGTTCTGTCTCTTTACGAGAGCAGCTCTACCATTTGGTTCAACTCTTTCTAAGAAAATTAGTAACTTATACTCTTCTACACTTGATCTTAGCCAAAAGGAGGAGAAGCCATAGTAACTTACGCTATTCTAAAGGCGTTCCGTGCATGGAACAAGTGCTATAAAAAAAGACTTGCAATGACAAAGAATAAGAAGTGGAAGAGCTTTCCCAACTTTTCCCGGGGAGCAAAAATTTTCCCAGAAGCCCCAGCAGTGTTCCTTCTATATCTCATTGGCTAGAACTTGGTCACATGCACACCCCTAGACCAATCATTGACAAAGGTTAGGCCACACCTTTGCATGACTGGTTTTAAAACAATCAGATTTATTCTCTGGGGCTGTGGAAGGGCCCACTTTTTCTCAGGACTTTGTTCCACTCCTACTACCTGAACAACAAAAGGGCTCTTTTGCAGGAAGATTTTGGTTGGGTAGCCAATAGTGTGGACCCACAACAACATTGGGAAGAATAGAAAATAAGGCACCAATTAGTCCAGATATCTATATGCCACTCTTTACATAATAGTGCAAATATAAATTTGTCCCTATCTTGTCAAAGTAGATGGCGACCTTGAATGAGAAGCAAAATCTCATCTCTGGGCCCATGTATGTTGCAAATAGCCCAACTACAGACCCCACCAACTCTGAGAACAATCAGCTGATAATAATATAAAGTTGGTTCCTAGCCAACTGACATTCTGAAACTTAAACCCTTCACTAGTTTTACTCAGAATTTGTCTGGTTTGATAAATTGAAAAAGAGCTTTAGAAATAAAAGAAATATTATCCCAATATGAAAATTAGAAAAGAAGAAAGAAGCAAACTTAAATGTTGAACAAGACTTTAAAACTACATCCATTAAGGGGCGCCTGGGTGGCTCAGTCAGTTAAGTGTCTTACTTCAGCTCAGGTCATGATCTCACAGTTCATGAATTTGAGCCCTACATCAGGCTCTGTGCTGACAGCTCAGAGCCTGGAGCCTGGTTTGGATTCTGTGTCTTCCTCTCTCTGCCCTTACTCTACTCATGGTCTGTCTGTCTGTCTCTCTCTCTCTCAAAAATAAATAAACATTAAAAAAATATATTAGAAAAAAACTACATCCATTAAATCATCCTTAATGACTATAAATGACCAAATAATAGTTATGAGTGACAGAAATAATATAAAATGAAGGACACTGCCACAGAGGTTAAAATGTTAGGAGATGTTCAGCACAGGGAATTAATTCTATTTTTTAACACAAAAGCTATTATGTGTCATATGTATAATTCTATTAAAAGAAAAGCTGTATCTCTTGCCTCCCCTCAAATCAACAACAAATATTTACTGAACACTGCTTTGAAGAGGTGCCCAATCATTACCCTGTCAAAGCACCAGGTCTGCTTCTGTCAGTAAGACAGTGGGAAGTAAGACAGGAGCTTTGGCTTTCGGAAAGCTGGTCTTGAACGCAGGGCTGCAGCGTTTCTACGTCCATGAATGTGAGCAGGTTCTCAATCTTGTTGACTCTCACATGCTTGCTCTAATATGGGAACAACCTCTTCCCGTACTGCTGTTCTTGTCAAGCGCCTGATTCGGGACATGGTAGGTCACCTTCACCTCCCTGTTAGAAACCGTGGTTTTCAATGTGTGGTCCTCGGGCCAGCAGCATGGCATACTCAGGAATATATTCAACATGCAAATTCTGCGTTCCATCCTAGAACTGCTGAATCAGAAACTCAGGGATGGGCCCGGCAATCAGGGTTTTAAGAGCCTAGGAGTCTGATGTGCATTCACATTTGAGAACCACTCATGAAGAGCAAAGGCGATGGTCCAGACTGCCGGTGTTGAAACTACTTTGACTTCCTCTTGAGCAAGTTGCTCAACTTCCCTTATGCCTCAATTTCCTCATCTGCAAAATGAGGATAATGGTGATATCTGTCTCATAGAGCTGCTGTGAGGATGGAATGTGTTAATGCATATAAAGTAAATAAAATGGGGCCTAACCCACAGTAAGTATTTAATAGGTGGCAGCTGGTATAATTAATTATTAATAGTCCTATTGTAGTTGTTGTTTTGCTGTGAACATTTCCAGGCCAAGGGTCATTTGGGGTGAGGTGGCAGGCATACTGTGATGACGCTTTGGCATTCCCAAACATCTCCCTGTTCTTTAGCTTCTGCTTCACTCCCACCCAAAGTGGTTTGAGGAAACTTGGAAATAGTAGAAACATAGCAAAAATATGTCTTTGCCCAGAAACTGCTAAGTCTTGTCATGCTGTGACATTCAGTAAGCTGTTTAAGCCATGTTTGAACTGTTTATGATGAATCATGGGGTTTCAACCAAGTTGAACTGGTTCTCATGAGTTTAATTTTATAAATGTAAAGTCTTTTTTAATTTAAGAAGTAATGCATAAAAAGGACAAATACTATATGATTTAACTTATATGAGCTACGTAGAGTACTCAAATTCATAGAGCAGAAAGTAGAATGGCAGTTGCCAGGGGCTGGAAGGGAGAGGGATGGAGTGTTTAATGGGTTCAGAGTTTCAGTCTGGAAAGATGAAAAATGTTCTAGAGATGAATGATGGTGATGGTTGTACAGTAATGTGAATGTACTTAATGCTACTGAACTCTACACTTAAAAATGGTTAAAATGATAAATTGTATGTTATGTGTAGTTTACCACAATAAAAAATGGAAAAAAAGAAAGATATAAACAATACATGGATAGGAGGGTTCTATGCAGAAAATAATGTTTGTAAAAAGAATTCATGATTATGGGGTGTAGGCAGGATTCTAGTCTTTCACCTGGTTACATAGGTGCTGATTTTGTAACATTCCATCAGGCTGTTTGTTTATGCAACTTTACATCTTTGTGTTTATATTTCATAATAAAAAGGTGGGACTGGGGTGCCTGGGTGCCTCAGTCAATTGAGTGTCCACCTCTTGACTTTGGCTCAGGTCATGATCTTGCAGCCCATGTCGGGCCCCGAGCTGAGCATGGAGCCTCCTTAAGATTCTCTCTCTGTCTCTGTCTCTGTCTCTCTCTCTCCCTCTGCTCCTCCCCACTCTCTCTCTTTCTCTAAAAAAAAAAAAAAAAAAAGGCTTGGACAAAGTATGGGAGTGATAAGTATTTAAAACTAATCACCCTAAAAAATAAAAAATAGAAATAGTCACTGTTGAGCCTACAGATTTATCCAGAGACAATCACTATTAATGATTTTGGGTGTTTTCTTTCTTTTTTCCTCTCTATGTGTATTTGCTATTCACTTATTCATTCAACCAGTATTTACACGGCACTATTTTAAGTGCTGGGATTATTATTATTATCTATTGTTGAGTAAGAAATTACTCCAAAACATAGCAGCTTAAATCAACAAGCATTTATTATCTCACAATTTCTATGAGTTAGAAATCCGGGCATGGCATACTTAGGTGCCTCTGATTTAAGGTGTCTCACGAGGTTGTACCCACAATAGGCTACAGTTTCATCAGAAGACTCAATTAGGAAAATATCTGTTTTTAAGCTCACTCACATGGGCCTCTATTCCTCATAGTTGTTGGACTGAGAACCTCAGTTCCTTGCTGGCTCTTGGCTGGAGGCCTCCTTCACTTTCTTGCTACTTGGATGTCTTCATCAGGTTGCCTCACAACATGGCAGTTGACTTCTCTCAGAGCAAGTGGTCCAAGACAGAGAAAGAAATACCCAAGACAAAAGTCACAAACCTTTTAATAATTTCATGTCAAAATGACACTTCTGCTGTATTCTATTTGTTAGAAGCAAGTCAATAAATCCAGCCCACACTCAAGAAATGGGATTACCAAGGGCAGAATACCAGAGTGTGGGGTAATTGAGGGACATCTTACAATCTGCTTCCTACACATGGATATAGCAGTGGACAAAACAGATAACCCCTAACTTTGTGCAGCTTACTTTTTTGTGGGAAAAGTCAAATACTTGGTATGTTAGAAGGTAATAAGTGCAACAGAAAAAGAAATCTCAGTTGGAATTTTCTATAGTTTTATTATGATTCTTAGGGTAGAATCACCGCAAAAAAGATCTGATTTTTAAAAAATGACTTGTATCAGAGTTCTTAGTTGTAGCCCAAAACTCCAACTCGGATTCATTATGCAGAATTAATTAAAAAAATAATTTTACTTTTTTAATTGTATAATGGACCTACAATATTCTATTAGTTCATGTATACAGAATAATGACTTGACGTTTGTACACGTTGCGAATTGATCACCACAATAAGTCTAGTTACCATCTGTCACCATACAAAATTAATACAATATTATTGACTATATTCCCCATGCTATACAATACATCCCCATGACTTAATTATTTTATAACTGGAAGTTTGTATCTCTTGATACCTTTCACGCATTTTGCCCCCCACCAACCCCCTTAACTAATTTTACTTTCTTGAAAGACCAGTGTGTCAAGCATACAGAATCTCTGGGACAAGAGAAGCAGGCTCAGAGTTCCCAGATGGGAACAATGCCTCAAATTATACTATAGTGCTGATAATAGAAGTTCAACATGGCCATTCCTGCAGGGCACAGATTCTGCAGTTTGTAGCACAGATGCCACAGAGCTTGGACAGTGGACACAGGCCCTGGAACTAAGTTCTGTTGCTGCCATGTTTGACAGCTGGTGTTCCATAAAGTCTCCACTTTTATACATTCGTGACACTGGTTCCAGGTCTGTGCCAGTATATCTAATAGGTGAAGCCTCCATCATGTGCTACGAGGGAGACCAGGAAAGGAAGTATTTGGCAAATTTTACTTCTTTGATGGGCACCAGATTCCATTTTATAAGGAAGAGGGTTCAGATGCTAGGTGGTCAAAGGAAGGATGAACACCAGCCCAAACTATTTTTAAGATCCTGGATACATATTGCCAAGGTGCTTTGGATGCCTGTCAGCAGTGTATTTGAATTCCACTGACAATAATTTACTGTTTTGTATCTACTTACTTTCTTGGTGACCTCACAGTGTCTCAAGACTTTAAAAATTATTAACTCCAACAATGTTTATGTGCACCTTGATCTTTCCTCTGAACTTCAGACTCATAGATCCAACTACCTACACCACCCCTCTACTTGGATGTCTGATATGTATTTCAAGCTTAACATGTCTAAATACTAAATGGAGATTTTGCTATCACACCCACCCCCTCTACTCACATTTATATCTTCTCCCATTAATAACCAGGAACTCCGTTTTCCTGGTTGTTCATGCTCATGTTTATCATTGAATGAATGAATAAATAATTTTTAATTGAGATATAATTGACATATAACATTATATTAGTTTCAGGTATATAACATAATGATTTGATATTTGTATACAATGCAAAATGTTCACCATAATAAATCTAGTTAACATCCGTCACCTCACACAGTTACAGTTTTTTTTCCTTGTGATGAGAACTTTGAAGATCTATTCTCTTACAACTTTCAAATATACAATGATATGAATAAATTATTGACAGGCGAAGTATTTTTTAATTAAAATGTACTTAGTTATGAAAGTTGGAGAATATTTTTTTCCAAAAGGTTTTTAGTCATTTATGTTTACTTCTCTATGTTTTATCTACTCACGTTCTTTGGCCATTTTTATTTTTATTTTCTTTGGCCATTTTAAAAATTAAGGTCCAACAGACAATGTTTTCTCCGTATTGCTGTACTATCTCTCCTTTAACTGTTACGGGTACGACTTATGTATTAAAGGGATTAAACTCTTTGCCATGTGCTGTAACATATATTTTTAGTTTGTGGTTAGTCTTTTTATATTTTTAAACAAAATAATTTACATTTTTATAGTAGTTAAATCTATTGTGAATTCTTCTTCTGATGTAAGCTTAGCCTCAAAGCAGCAGTTTTTCATAATTCTGTCAGTTTCCCGGGAAATCTCCCCTTATCTCATTCCAGAGAGCCCTCTGAAGCTCATTTATCTGAAACTTGCTCACCTGGGGCAGATGACAGTGAGCTGTTTTTATGCAAGAGGAGACTGTAAGGAGTTTTTATAGTAATAACCACAAAAGTGTTTTGCACTGTTTGTAATGGTCAGCAAACAGTCGTGCCGGCATAGGATTTTTTTATGGTGCCATCCAGGGCCCAGTCCCACTCATAGGCCTTAAATTATATGGATGATGGTCTATGTCGGCACCAATGCGCAAAGCTCTCTCATTTTCTAAGCTTCCTTCTAGCCATCTCCCAAGGGCTTTGTGGCCTCTGGCAAAAACATGAGGGAACTGAGGCACAAAAATGCTTAAGTAATGGGCTCAATTTTATACACCGAGTAAAAGAGTGATATTAAAAACGTTTAAAGACCAACCTGATGTTGATAGCAAATACTCAGAATAGACAGCAGTAGAAACTGGCCAATCAGAACAGACGCCAGAATGAATTCTAACCAATCAGAACTGAATCCACTGTAAACAACGAGGAAGGCTCCATCACGGAGAACTCGCTCTTTCGTGGTAGAGCCAGGACTTGGGCTCCAGAGCCTCTACTCTGGGACACACTCTACTACGCCGTCTCATCACCAGGCTTTTCAGCAATCAAGTCTGAGGGCCAATTTTAATCCCTCCGGTTCTGTTCAGTAATCTCCTGTTCCTCCCAATTCTTCAGCAAAGCGATCTGTATTCAACTCTGGATGTAGTGGAGTCATGAAGGGAGAGGGCAGAGGGGAAGGAAGCAGTGTTTAAGGCGAACGGCTGCCTGAGAAAACCAACGAGACGGCAGGAACAATCGACTAAGCAGCCTGGGGCAGCTGTCGGTACTGAGGGTGACAGTGTTCCCCATTCCCCAAGATCTTGAGAAATCTTTGGAAGGGAAAGAGACTTCCTACATATATAGAAGATGTGATTTCAAGATATTGGTATTATTGTTGTTATTACGTTATGAAAGAAATAGCTGAGTGAAAACGTTGTGAATGCTTGGCATGGATAGGTTGAAAACCCAGGGGATGATTTTTAAGGTCATTTTTTTTTTTTAATGTTTATTTTTGGGAGAGAGAGAGAGAGCACGTATGAGCAGGAGAGGGCAGAGAGAGAAGGGGACAAAGGATCCCAAATGGGCTCCGCACTGACAGCAGAGAGCCGGTTGCGGGGCTGGAGCGCTCCAACCGCGAGATCATGACCCCAGCAGAAATCTGATGCTCAACCGAGTCACTCAGGCGCCCCAAAAAGCCCAGGGGAAGATTTAAGAACACCATCTTTGGTCTGAGATGGAACTCTAGACATAGCTCTGCTATTTACAGGTTAAGTGATCTAAATAAAACCTCTTTCCCTAAATCTCCTTAATCTGTAAAATGGGTGTAATAATAGTGCCCACCCCATAGGGGAGCTGTGAGGGTTAAGAAGACATGTGTATCCAGTCGCTGAGCACAGTGAGCGGAATGTTCAGCCAAGGCCAGGCATTGCTGCAGAGAGCATGATCTGGTCACCATGATCTCTGAAGTATTTTGAGTCCTTAAACACATGCATGTACATACACACCCGACAGAAGAAAAATCCAGGTTAGGGATACTGGCATGTATACTCCTAATCTCCAAATGACAGAAAGAGAAGCCACGGGCAAACCCGGAAGGGGAGAGGACACAGGTGAGAGCTATTGAGAAAGCTGCTGTGGGCAGGGCCATGGGCTCTGAGCTCAGGAGACTCATAGGGAGTTAAAGCAGGGAAATTACCAAAAAAAAAAAAAAAAAAAAAAAAAAAAAAGCTTAATATGACATTATGGGAGAAGAGAAGTCCTGGAGGCAAGGATTTGATTGGCCATAGATCTGAAAAGAGAACTGGGAGGCAGTTAATCGTGGTTATAAAAGACCGAGGCAGGGGGCAAACAGCACTTTTGTTTTTAGACCAAGAGGGCACCTCAACCTATCAGGTTTGATCCCTTGCCTTTTCACTGCTTCTCTGCAAAGTCAGCAGGCAGTTTCCCGTTGATTGCATCTTTTACACAGTGTCATGATTCAAATGTTTTCAAGGTGATTTTGGTCAGCACTGGTGAGATGAGATCCAGGTTAGGCCAGGTGAAGCCAAGTGAGATATGTATTCTCATGCCCTGCTGGAAGGAATGTAAATTAGTAAAACTCTTTGGAAATCTATGGGGCCACCTGGATGGCTCAGCCGGTTAGGTGTCCTACTTCGACTCAGGTCAAGATCTCACAGCTCATGAGTTTGAACCCAGTGTCAGGCTCTGTGCTGACAGCTCAGAGCCTGGAGCCTTCTTTGGATTCTGTGTCTCCTCTCTCTGCCCCTCCCTCACTCTCTCTCTCTCTCTCAAATAAATGAACATTAAAAAAAAAAGAAAGAAAGGAAGAAAGAAAGCTACTAGGCAGTGCATCTCAAAGGCCTTAAAAATGATCACCCGTTGGAGGGATGCCTGGGTGGCTCAGTAGGTTGTCTGACTCTTGGCTTCAGCTCAGGTCCTGATCTCACAGTTCGTGGGATCATGCCCTGTGTCCGGCTCTGTACTAACAGTGCAGAGTCTGCTTAGGATTCTCTCTCTTCCTCTCTCTCTGCCTTTCCCTGGCACTCTCTCTCTCTCTCTCTTTCTCTCTCAAAATAAATAAACTTAAAAAAAAAAAAAAGATCTGTGGGGCAGCTGGGTGGCTCAGCCGGTTAAGCATCTGACTTCGGCTCAGGTCAAGGTCTCACAGTTCATGAGTTTGAGCCCCGAGTCGGGCTCTGTGCCTTGAGCCTGCTTCAGATTGTGTGTCTCATCTCTCTCTGCCCCTCTCCCACTCGCACTCTGTCTCTCTCCCTCAAAAATAAATATTAAAAAAATATTTTGGAAAAAAAAAGATCATCTGTTGGATAAAGAAGAAATGGAGTATATATACAATGTAATAATATGCAGCCATCAAACAAAAGAATAAAATCTTGCCATTTGCAACCACATGGATGAATCTAGAGGGTATAATGCTAAGTGAAACAAGTCAGAGAAAGACAATATCATATGGCTTCATGCATATGTGGACCTTAAAAAACTAGACAAATGAACAAAGAGAAAAAGAGACAAACAAAATAACAGACTCTTAACTATAGAAATAAAAATGGTGGTTGCCAGAGGGTAAGTGGGTGGGAGGCTGGGTGAAAAAGATGAAGGGGATTAAGAGTACGCTTATCATGATGAACACTGAGTAATGTATAGAATTACTGAGTCATTATATTGTACACCTGAAACTAGTATAACACTGTGTGTTAATTATACTTGAATTAAAAATTTTTTTAATTATCATCTGTTCGGGTGCAAACGTTGGAGCAGTATCCTATAGAAATGATCAGCAATGAAAGGGATGTCATTATGTTGTTTACATGAGAGGCAAAAAGCACATAGGAAGGAGACTGTAAAGAAACTCATAAAATTTGAGCACTTGTTATATCTGTGTAGTGGGATTATGAAAATTTGTTATTTGTTTTAAGATTTTCTTAGATTTCTCCAATATTTACTTGTAAGAAAAATGTATTTAAAAATAAATGCATTAGACAAAAATCTATTTCCTCCTTTCCATTCCTCCTCTGCCTCCCTCCCTTTGTGAACCCAAAGCCTACTTATTCTGGTAATGACAGGCACTGGATGACCCATTGTGGATTTTGTTTTTGATCCTCCTGTCTTCCTTTGTTGATTTTGCTATTGGCTTTGGACTGTGATCGTATGGCTGTCCTCCAACATGGATGGAGCTCTGCAGGAGGTGTCTTTCAATGGCGCTGATCCACAGACACCCTACCACACTGCTTATCATCACAGCCGAACTGGGCAGGGCACCTCGCCAGCGGGGACCCTCACGCTTAATTCAGCATGCTTTGCTGAGAGTTCATGTTGTTTCAAAGGTGCTGGTAGGGCTGGGGAAATGGAAAGGAGAAGGGAGAGAGGGTATTTTTCCTATCCACTCATATTTTTCTTTAGCAAGTTAAGTCAGGCCTGGTATCCTCAGTTGGATATACCTTGGCTGATGGTAACTGTTTAGTTTAATACACCTAAAGAAGACAGTGTGGTGGAGCCAACATTCTGCAAAGGGAAGTTCATTCATTCATTCATTCATTCGTTCACAGATATTTATATATTTATATATTAAGTTCCCCCACTATGTCCTGCCCTGTTCCTGGTGCTGGGAATATGTCTGTGAACAAACTGGAGAAATTTCTGCCTTGAAGGAGCTTCCATTCCAGTAGGGGCAAGAGTCAACAGTGCCATGAAGAGAAATTAAGCAGAGTAATGGAGACAGAGACTGATGGGATGAAGTGTGTGTGTGTGTGTTTCTATAGATTGAGTACTTGGAACAGGCCTCTTAATAAAGAAATCTTTGAACAGAGATGTACAGGAAGTGGAGTGAGGCATGTGGCTCTCTTGAGGACAAGCTCTCCAGACAGCGAGAAAAACAGCAAGTGTAAAGACCCCCAGGAAGAGCTCGCTTAGCATGTTTGAGGATTAGTGAGAAGGCCAGTGGGGTTGGAGATGACGTTAGAGACTTATAGGAAAGTCAGCTCATGTGCAGCTCTGCAGGCCTTTTAAAGGGCTTTACTTTTTACTCTGGGTGAAAAGGGAAGTCATATGGAGGTGGTTAGAACAGAGGAATGACAGATCTGACTGCACAGGTTTTCAACCTTGGCTTCACAGTGGATCTCCTGGGAAGCTTTAAAAAATCATGATGCCTGAGTCTCACCCCCAACTCTGAATTAATTGGTGAGGCCTGGGCATCAAGACTTTTAAAACTTCCCCAGGTGATTTTAATGTCAAGCCAAGGTAGAGAGCTACTGATTTAAAAGCCTCACTCCGGCTGTTTTGATGAGAAAAGAGGAGTGGGGGTAAGGGTGGATGGATGGAGACACTTAGGAGGCTACTGCAGTACCAGTGGAGAGTTGATGGTGGCCCCAGGCTGTGGGGGTAGTGATTAGATGGTGAGGAGGGGCTGGATTATGGAAATAACTTAAGGTGGAGCCCTAGTTCAGTGCTGCTGCTGCTGCTGGAGCTGGATGGGTCCTGGGACTTAGCACCTTGACCAACTGACCTAATGCCTATCCTCTACTCTGGTCTTTATTAGTAATAAAGGCGATTTTTGGCCTCCCCATTTATTTTGCATTATTTCTCAACTTGTTGAGAATGTGGATGGGGAAGAGGGGTGCTATTTATTGAAGGAAAACCTCAGAGACTGAAAATGAATCTGTGGTATGTGTGTGTGTGCACGTGTGGGCATATGTGTGTGTGTGTGTGTGTGTGTGTGTGTGTATGCAGATGTGTGTGTTTGGCAACATTCAGCTGCCTGGGACAATTGCCAAGTTGGTGGCAAATGAGATTTTACCAGGAAGGACACGGGGGCGAGGGAGCTGAAGATGTACCTAAAAGGGATGACGACAAAGATATACCACAGAATCTGAGCTGGGAACGTTGAAGAGGCAGGACTAATGGATTACAGGTCCTGGTGGGATCAAAGAAATGTTGAGGTCAGTGTCAAGAGGGAATGAGCTGGAAAAATAAAAGTTGGTGGTAGTTGAGATACTTAAAACTAACATTGTAAGTAGGTTATTAGTAATGACAAGGTCTCAGGTATTGACCATGGCAATGGCTGAGGCAGAACACAGAATAAAATCATCGAAGGAGAGGAGGAAACTATGAAAAGTGAAAAGAGAACTAACTTGATTTAAGGCCCAGTTCAGTCACTCACCTTTAAAACATCATCCTGCATTCTCAGCCTGTTTAGTGAGCAATGGGAGGCCTTAAAAGAAATGATCAAGGTGGAAGTGTTTCACACCTGGAAAATGCTCCCTGGGTGTAAGGGATTGCATCCACAGGTCAAATGATGCAAGATAACTTTTCCATAGTTAGTGAACCAAAGTGAGAGTCAATAGAACTCCAAACTTTCAATTTCTGCGACATTGAATAATCTGAGTGACTATCACAGGAAAGTAATAAATGAGTCAAATGGGTGACCCTTTGGGACTGTCCTATTGACAATCTTTCCGCTTCTTTTTCTGTGATGAATAGATCTAGAAGTACGGTGTTCGATGACTTCATTCCCTTTTGCAGATGAGTGCTTTGATGGCAGGGAGTAGGCACAGAATGGGAAGAGAAAGGCGGTTAAGTAATTCAATCTTTCAGTAAAAGACTAATTGCCAGGTTTACATTTTGTGTTGGAAGCCATTTGTTCAATTGTTTTTTTTTTTTTTTTTTAATTTTTTTTCCAACGTTTATTTATTTTTGGGACAGAGAGAGACAGAGCATGAACGGGGGAGGGGCAGAGAGAGAGGGAGACACAGAATCAGAAACAGGCTCCAGGCTCTGAGCCATCAGCCCAGAGCCCGACGCGGGGCTCGAACTCACGGACCGCGAGATCGTGACCTGGCTGAAGTCGGACGCTTAACCGACTGCGCCACCCAGGCGCCCCTGTTCAATTGTTTTAAAGGAATTTGATTTACCCTCAAATACAACCACTACAACAACAGAGATGGGAAAACAAACGCTGAGAGAAGGAAGCAATTTTTTCAGAATGCACTGTTGGGAAAAGTCATTTAGCTAAAAAAAAGTCCACGTGATCTTGGGATATGGAATCATAAGTATTTTCATATTTGTAAACACCATGTCTTTTCATATTCTGTACTTCATTTGGCTTGTTCCCAGCTCTGATAACCCTAACCTTTCTTGTGACTCTGTGGTCAGACTCCCAACCTGCACTGCCTATTCTAAGAAGAGATCTGTGGTTCTACATCATTTTTCTGTTTGTTATTGTATTTCTCTGAAACCTGAGGTCCTATCTGGTCCATTCCTCACAGGCCTTGCAGGGCTTGGCACCCACACACTTATGGTGGTCTCATGGCTGGTTTTTTTTTTTTTTTTTTTTTTTTTTTTTTTTGAATCTTCCCAGCTGCCTGCCAGCTTGTTCTGAGGAGATATATTGTGTGTGCTTTGATCTAAAGTGCACAGACTTTAGGGGCACCTGGGTGGCTCAGTCGGTTAATTGTGTGACTTCGGCTCAGGTCATGATCTTACAGTCTCAAGCCCGGCGTCAGGCTCTGTGCTGACAGCTCAGAGCCTGAAACCTGCTTCAGATTCTGTGTCTCCCTCTCTCTCTGCCCCTCCCTGCTGGTACTCTGTTTCTCTCTCTCTCAAAAATAAAATAAAAACATAAAAAAATAAAGTACACAGACTTTAGAATCAAAGATAAAAAGTGACAGAGGCTTAGATTGAATTTTTAAAATGGTAACAACAAAACATTCTCCTCTCCTCCATCCAGTATTATGTTGTCTGTAGAGACATATTTAAAGTAAAAGGACATGGAGAATTTAAAAGTAAGGAATGAAGAAGCACAAACAAGGAAGCCAAAGGAAAGGTGGGGTAGCAGTTTCAATAATGGATAAAATAGAATCTAAGTTGAAAATCATCATAAGCAGAAAAGGAGGACATTATATGATGGTTATAAGACCTTTATCAACAATTATTAACAAATATGCCCCTAAGAAGATAGCCTCAAGATATGTAAAGCAACAACTTACAGAACTATAGCAACTTAACACATCCCTCTAAGAAAAGATAGATCAAACAGGCTTTGGTGGCGATTATGCTGACCTCAGCTCATACCCCTTTTCCACCGCTTACTAGCTGTGTGGACTCCATAAAGTTACCTAGCCTCTGCAAATCTCAGGGTTCTCACCTAAAAGACAGGAATAACACCAGCCTTCCAAGATTGTTATAAGCTCTAAATTAGATAATTCTTTTTTTTTTTAATTATTTTTAACGTTTATTTATTTTTGAGACAGAGAGAGAGAGAGACAGAGCATGAACGGGGGAGGGGCAGAGAGAGAGGGAGACACAGAATCGGAAACAGGCTCCAGGCTCTGAGCCATCAGCCCAGAGCCCGACGCGGGGCTCGAACTCACGGACCGCGAGATCGTGACCTGGCTGAAGTCGGACGCTTAACCGACTGCGCCACCCAGGCGCCCCATAAATTAGATAATTCTTGTAAATTTTCAAGTACAATGTTTAGCTCACAATTGGTACTTTATAAATGTCCTCCATAAAAATTAGCCTTTGGGTACCCTGCCCCCCATCACCTGCCCTGTTCATGTTGGATCTTTCTGATTTTTGAGAACAGGATATCCTGTATCTCAGGCTTTTCTACCATGCAATCTCTAGGGATACGGCAGAAAGCTGAAACAGAGTCTAGAGAAATATGACATCTTTGCACAACTCAGGGTACTTACCTGAAATGAACCAGTAATCTATACTGGTTGTTTGCCACTGGCATCCACTGTGACTGGCCAGGGCCTGTGCCTTTGATCAATTTATTGTCTTTCTGTTCTAAGTTCAACCTTCTTTACGCAGCCTGGTGATATCAGAGCTGGAGCCTGTAAACATTTCTCCTTTGCCAGCTGACAGAATGTTGGGTTTCTTCAAGAAGGTGCTGGAGTGACACTGCAAGGGCATAGCCACAGAAAGAGAGTTCCCTTCTAGTTGCTATTCGTTAGAGTTCCCTCCCTTCTAGTTGCTACTCATTCTAGTTCCTGCCATTGTTATTAGTCAATATGACTGCCCAACAAACAGTCCATGCGGACAAGTTTCAGCTGCACCCTAACAGCTTGCTCTCCCTACTGTGACTTTTAAGCAGCTTTGATCCACCCACAACCTCTGACAGTAGAGGACACTTCCAGAGACAGATCTAGCCTGTGCTCTCTGCTAAGTGCCTTTGCCACATCCAGCTGGTGTTCTTGAAGCAGCCACATCCTCTCTGAAGAGGTCTCCCAAGCCCTTAGTCCCTTCTTTGTCCAGGCTCTTTCAGCCTAAAGGTAGAAGCTTCTTTTCATCACACTGGCTACTGCTGAACCCCTTGTGGGCCTCTCTTCCTCCTTTCAGTAGTTAATCACCTTTTACTAGTCAACACTTCTTTATTGTGAAGTTTCCTTATTCACGTAATTGATGTAATTTCTTTCTCCTTACCAGAGGCATATCTGATATGTTTCTCCACTAAATTGCATCTATTACCAATGATGAGTTACTGTGCGGTGTACATGAAATTGCTTTATCAGCACATAAGGATTCTTTAAAGTAGTCCTTCTCCTGCCACTGAAAAAGAATCATTGCCAGTTCAATTTCCTAGATTCTGGAAGGAATAAATAGATGGGTAGAAGAGGCCGGATATAAGAAGTGGAAAGAAAGCGCAGAAGACTTAGCACAACTTAGCACAAGAAAGTAAGGTGGTTGGGGTGCCTGGGTGGCTCAGTTAAGCGGCCGACTTCAGCTCAGGTCATGATCTTACGGTCCGTGAGTTCAAGCCCCGCGTCGGGCTCTGTGCTGACAGCTCAGAGCCTGGAGCCTGTTTCAGATTCTGTGTCTCCCTCTCTCTGACCCTCCCCCGTTCATGCTCTGTCTGTCTCAAAAATAAATAAACGTTAAAAAAAAATTAAAAAAAAAACAAAGAAAGTAAGGTGATCTGCATACTCAACAGCTAGGGGAGAGGGAGAAAGGTGGTGGGGAGGAAGAAAAAAATATCATGGACTGAATACTGGAGGGAATTTGGATTTGAGAAATTTGCTGAGGCTTAGGCGTCCGATTTCTGTTGCTATTCTTTGAAGGATTTGAATGAAGACTGAAATTCAGTTTTTATTACTCTTGCTTACAGTAGTCTGCATCCTGATTTGTGGCTCCGTGCACAGACTCAGCCACATGGGCACCTTGCTCTTATTGGATTATAGCTGATTTCTATTTTATGTTAGGCATACTTCCAGTTCATTCACACTTTTGTTTCTAATATCCAAATGCTAATCTTGTTGCTGAGACACTGTAAAAAACTATCTGGGTTCAGATTCTGTGTCTCCCTCTCTCTCTGCCCCTCCCCTGTTCATGCTCTGTCTCTGTCTCAAAAATAAATAAACATTTTTAAAAAATTAAAAAAAAATATCTGGGGGGTTTGGGGCAATGTTGGAAAATTCTTGAGTGTCTGTTTTCAACTATCTAAAAGCAGCATTCACTTCCTCCAATTCCCCTTTTATTTGGCTCTGGAAAATCCTTTCCTTCTGATTAAATTGATTTTTTTAAAAAAGACAGACTGGGAATGGTATAAAGAGTACCAATTTTAACCCGTGTGTGTGTGTGTGTGTGTGTGTGTGTACATATATTCTCAAAACAAAATATTACAAAGATAAGTCAGAAATGAACAGAAATAATTTATAAGGGGGAAGGAAGCTGGGAAGAAAGGACAAAGATTGCGGTGAGCATTTTAAAACTAAAACAAAATGTAAAAGAAAAGCAGCAGCTAGAGTCAGACAGACAAGTTCAAATTCCAATTCTGCAGCTAACTACCAATTGACCTTGGAAAAGTTAATCTCTGTCAGCTCCGGTCCCATTAATAACATGCCAAGGGGGGTTGGGAATATAGAGTGGATAACACCTATTGGAACAGCCCAGTGCCTGGTGAATAATAAATACCTGGTACATGTTAGCTATGGTTAGTATTGTTTCCGCTCAGCATGCAGGAACCACGGCTATGTGAGCCTTGTAAGATTTTTAAGCTTTTGGAACTGACTCTGTGGGTTTTTGTTGTTGTTGTTGTTGTTGTTGTTGCCTGTTTGTCCTGAATTCTTAGGAAGAAAATCCTTAAGAGAATCAGGGCTTGAATTTGTCTTTGGAGGCAGCTGGAATGAGATGTTGTTCTTCTGTAGCCATTTTGGGCTGGGGTGGAGGAATGATAAGAACTCCAGAGAACAGAACAAGTGGGAAATGGAAACAGAGTAAGTTCCTGGGGCTTGTTGCAAAAGAAGGAAAGAGGAGCCTAGGGCGTGAGCCTAGAAAATGAAAGCCTAATGGAAGAGTAGAGGGCATTTCCCCAAATCCAGCATGGATTTTTTTCCTTCTTCCTCTTTTAGGAACAGCATGGAAAAGCAGGGGCATAGTGTGGCAATGCAACTTTCTCAGTGTGGCTTACAAAACGTGGGACTGTCTTCCTTGTTCCAATCAGGAAACGGTTCTCAACTCCCTTTCTCCCTCAGTCAATACTTCATTGTTTATGGAGCTAAGGAAGTCCTTGGTGCAGATTGTATAACCCAGACCAGACCTTTAGCATCTAATGCCTCTTTAAGAAGGAGCCAAAGTTTCTTTTCTTCCTGACATTTATTTCAAAGCTCAGTTGAACCCAAAAGCTTCCATGCATTCTGTCCCTTGGCTACATGTGTGACCCTGGGTGAATTTTTGAGCCTCAGACTTGAACATGGATTTGTTCCTAATGGAGAGCAGCAGTGACAGGACTATTAGGCCAAACTCTCTCCCAGCATCATGTAAGTGGTTTTGGCAAGGATAACAGACGGTTTTGCAAATGTGTTCCTGCAGCATGTGTTCCACTGTGAACATTTTAATCTGCCATCATGCTCTCACATCTGCCTTTATAAGAGTCACAATTGAGTTGAGTCCTAGCCCTCTAAAACTCTTTGGCTTCTGCTGTTACAGGTGAGGAATAGTGCCTGTGTCAGCCAGGTATCTGTAGTTGAATGCTGGCCAATGGTGGAAAATGAACTCATGGAAGCCTGCTCACAGAATCTGTAAGAAGTTTGGACAAGCAGGCCTGGAAACCAAGGAGGCTGGGCAGCAGACACAATGTGGCCAGGATGCCACCATCATCGCCAACCATGGTCACTATCCTTGGATAGGAATCTTAATGCAAGACCACCTCAGCTGCCATCATGGATCCAACACCACCGTTTCTGTGACTTCACATAGTTCAAAGTCCTGGGTGGTGGGGTCCTAGAACCTGTGTGGTTCCTTTGGCGGTCGAGAACAAGGACAGGATTTCTGTTTTTTCACATCTGTACCACACACACATTGGCTAGCAACTGGGAGTTCTAGCATAGTTACAGTATGTTCGTAACTTCTGGTTGACTCTGGAGATGCTGGTGCAAGGGACACCAGCTCTGACTTACAGCGGGTGGGGGGGTCCTCAAAATTAAGAAGGGGGATTTAGATGCTGGGCAGGAAAGGAAAGAAGGAAGGAAGAAGGAAAGAAAAAAGAAAGGAAAGAAAGAAAGAAAGAAAGAAAGAAAGAAAGAAAAAAAGAAAGAAAGAAAAGAAAGAAAGAAAGGAGAAAGAAAGGGAGAGAGAGGAAGATAGGGGGAGAGAGAGAGAGAGAGAGAGAGAGAGAGAGAGAGAGAGAATGGCCACCAATGTGCCAGAAATATGGAGAGTGTTGTAAAATGAGCTTTTCAACCAGGCCCTTTGCTCTGCCCTGTTCCAGCTCCCCTTCTGTTGGGGTCAGGCCTGCCCAAGTCCTGTCATGCTCCAGTACCTGAACAGGTGCATGTGCTCCCTTCTGGGGACTGGAGTCCTGCCATCTGTTGCTCAACTCTGACTTCTTGCTGTTTTAACATTGGGCCTCCATCCCCAGGGCCTTCTCTGGCTGTGGTTCTTGGAGTCAAGTTTCCTTTCATGAAGCTGCAAGCTGCCAGTTAACCAATCATAGATCTTGGGACTTGGCTAGAAATAACTTGTTTTTTTCCTTAGTGGCTCTTCCCCTCTCAGGGTCTTCTCTATAATCCCTGGATGTGGAAAGAGTGCTAAGTCAAAGCCGAGAGACCCAGATTTGCTCACTGTGGACTCAGACAAGTAATCTAACTCTATGAGCCTCAGTTTCCTTATCTGGAAAATCATGGGGGTGGTGATGGTAAAGATTCCTGGAGCTGCTGAATCATTATGATTATGGTTCTAAATCGAGTATCTTTTTTGTTGTTGTTGATTTTGCTTCATGGGTTTCTGACTTCCCTGGTTCTCTCACCCCTAGTTCTGGTTGGCATCATTTTTATTCCTTTTGTTCATTTTTAACCCACCAGTTATGAAGCACAATAAAAAATGGGAATTTTCCATTCTTTACTCCACCCAGAGTCCTCCCACTCAGTATCATGCATACATTGCCCCAAATCACTCAGCCTGAGGATTCTGACTTTTCTGGGGTCACGAGAGAACAGTACAGGGACTGAGTTCTCAGCATTTGACCCTTACCCTGCAGGGTGGAGTCTAATATACTTTTCATTTTCTCAGTAACCCACATGATCCGAGTCACATTAGGTTCTTTTTTGACAACACGGGCTACAAGTTTAGAATCATCTCTTTGCTCCTTGATTTTACCCAAGAAGGAGGGGAAAAAGTCATACAAATCATGGTTTGTTTATTTTGTATACCAGAGGATCCTCATGCAGGTTTTTCTACTCTGCCTTGCATATGTTTTGTTTTCAGAGTTTCACTAAAAAGAATGGTAGTCATAAAAACAACTATCATTTACTGACAACTTGCTATGTGCCAGGCCCTGCGCTAGGAGCTGGATCTATGTTATCTCATGTAACTCATTCAGTAAGTATAGGAGGTAGGTACCAATACCCTCTTTCCATGGATGAGGAAACTGGGGCTTAGAGAAACCAAATGACATTTTTCTCAAGAGCCCTATTTAAAAGCAGCCTGCATAGAGTCAACAAGCAGGCCCTCTGGTGGGGCTGGTTCATTCTCCCCAAAGTCCCCTCAGCTTCCCAATATCCAGGGGTAAAGAAATCTCTGCTGCTTTTCTGATGTGCTTCTTGCCAGAAGCCTTTGAGTCCCCTAAAGTGTACAGAGTTTCATTCCCCTGGCTGGGAAGGATTTACACACTGTAGAACCAAAGACTTCCTGGTCCCATAATGTACTAGCTCTCATAGAGGCCACCATGATGGATGTGGCCTCTTTGGCCATGCACATACACTACACTCAAGAAAAGAAGTCTCTGACATCAACTCCGGGTCTTCTTGGGATTTAGACGAGTGGGCATACAATCTAGAAGAGATTTGCACAGGTCATTTAGTTCACCTCTTCATCTTTGGCAAAATTACCCTTCCTTACTCCAAGTCCCAAGTATGGTTACATGCTCAGCCTCTCTCAGACTGCTCAAAACAGTTTCCATTTTGATTGAACTCAAATTTTCCTTGTTCTATCTTATCAAAACAGGGGGAAATTAATTATTATCTTCAAAATATTAATTTCCTTCTTTTCCCTTCCTTAAAAAAAAACATTAAGCAAGTGCTTTGGGGGAAGCTACCTTTGCCCACCAAGGGCTACACACCTTGTTGTAATGAGAGTCATAATTGGGGGAATTAATGTGCTTTTCTTTTTTGCTTTCTTGCTACTGGCTAGAGGAATCTGTTTATCTAGAGAAGGGATTAGAATGGTTCCTAAAGGAATTCAAAGTGAAAGAGTGGTAGTATTCAGTTTCTGACATTCAAAATAAGATTTCACAGAAAGACAGTAACTTGAAAGTTAGGTTTGGAATGAGAGAAAGGATTTTTCTAAATAACTTCAGCTCCCAGTTGGTCAGGATCACAGAGTTTCTCTCATAGGACAGAGAAGATAATGCTGTTAACAGTTTGGGTTTAACCAGCAGTCTGTAGGTTATGTTTAGGTTCAAGTCAGGAAGCTATAAGCAGAGAAAGTAAATGAGTCGGATGTGTCTTCTTGTCCCAGAGCATTGTGGGAAGAGGATGCCATGACCAGAAGCCTAGTTAAGCAGAGAAATGGCGAGATACATCCTCTGATGTCCTTTTAAAAGGTATGTTCGACAAACTGAGAGGCACCTAGAAGACAGGTTTCTTCTCCACTCCCTGTTTGTTTAGTACTGTGGAAGGAGATCTCTAGTAGCAGGATGTGGTCTGGGATAAGGGCCAAGGGTAGAAGCGGGCAGTCCAAGGTGGTACAAAAGGCAGGCTGCATATTGAGCAGGTAGAGACAGAGCGCCTACTGCTTACTCTACAGTCCCAAACCTTTCTCCATTCCCATTGGTAAACCTGCAAGCCAGCCTTGATGCCCACTGTACCAGAATGGCAGAGGAAGGCTGGGGCTGAGCTCTAAAGGGTCCAGAGCTTCAGGAGCTGAGGTGAGGTGAGGAACTGGGGACAAGGGACCACCGACCAGGAGGTATGCTACTTGTAGACATTAATAGGGCACCAGCCGAACCTCCAGAGACAAGCACACACCTAAGGGCCTCCATAAAGCCAAGGTGCCTTCTTTCCCCCGCCCCCCAACAATGCCATGGGCCAAAGGCTCAGAAACCCTCTCAGGGAGAATGGGGGAGGGGCCAGCAGAAATCAGAGACCCTCAGCAAGGCCCAAAAGAGACCAGTTAAAAGATTGATTTGAACTAAGTTTTAAGCTGGATTGGGAATTCAATTATATTTCTCCTCTTTACCTAGCAAATAACAACAAATAGGATGACAACAAAAAGAAAACATTTTCCCTGCACATCCGTATTTAAGCCTGCCACCCTACATTTCAATAAAAGAAAATCAGCCTTTTCTATTTCAGGCCCAGTGATTTCAGGGTTTCTTCACTTTCCTTCTAATTTCACATTCTTGGTTCTAGTTGCTAACCTTTGGACACTTCCTGAACTTTTATATGCCTCTGAAATTCTAGAGTATGTTCTCCTTCTCTTCCTTTTCATCAACATCAGCAACAACACCAAAAACGGAAGCTCTTATGAGCTGAAATGTGTCCCCCCCATTCATATGTTGAAGCCTTAGCCCCCAGTACCTCAGAAGAAGACTATATGTGGAGATAAGTCTTATAAAGAGGTGATTAAGTTAAAATGGGGGTCCTGTTCTGAGGACTTGGAGAATATATTGACATCATTTAGCATAAAAGTGTGGCCATGGTGTGACGGATCAGTGAGCAGACTGGTATAAATGAGAATACACAATCTCCGAGAGGATTTAACAGCTCTCACCCTTCTGGGTCCAGGTAGGAGACAGAGTGCCAGACACACACACAGATGGCAGCTGGGTGCTCCTGGCCCACTCAAGTCACTCTTCTGTGACAGATACTTCTTTGATCCTGATGGGGAGGCATGGAATTAGTGGCACAGAATTCAACACAGTGTAAAAAACCAAAGTATGATCTTGAAAGTTTATCACAGTACAAGATGTGTAGGGAAAAACTTCAGGAAGTTTGCCATTTAGCAGAGACCTTCCAGCTGGGAGGGTGACAGGAATCCTGGGACTTGTCATCCAAAGGCCTGGGGTCTTGTGAATGTTGTTAATGAGCAATGCTTTCTACCAGCTGGAAAACAGCTCTCCTTAATGCACATCCGGAAATCACTAATGGAAATGGGGGGGGGGGGGAGCAAAATAAGTGAAATAAATGAGGCTCTGGGAAAATGCAGATTGTAGAAAATGTGCCCTGCATATAATCATATGTTTTGTTTTGTTTTGTTTTTCTTGTCTTTTCTTTTTTATGGAGATGGGGTTGACCCAAGATAAGCTGGGAATAAGTAAGCCCGAAGTCTTTAGCATCCTGCCCTAGGGGCCCAGGTCTGAGGAAAAGACGCCTGTTCCTCTGCTCTGTATCCAAGAACATCAATCTTTATTCCATTATGTGCCTGAATTAAGGACATTAGGACAACTCAAAATACTAGGCAAGACTAAGAGAATTGATAGGGTTCCACTGTCTTTCAACCTACCCCTTCATCCCTCCAACCTAGAGACACAGCTTTGACTTCACCCACCCCTCTCTGTCTCTGTCTCTCTTTATTATAATTATTCACAGGGCCCCATTCAGAAAAGGAAAGCTTTGCCTCATTCAACCAGAGCCCAGAGGGGGAATTTTCTTCTGAAATTGTAGAGGTGTCTCATCCCCACTCTGTCACCACCTATTTGGGGAGTAGAATCCTGGCACCTAAGCAAATGTTGACATATCTGTCATGACCTCGGCTAGAGAGCACATCTATTCCCCCCTCCTGGCAGCATTTAAGGGTCATTGTTTTAATACACCCAGGTCCCACTGCCTAGCACCATATCCCCTTTTCCAATCCTGTGGTTGGAGAAACACCCCACTTTGCTCTTGTGCCAGAGCCTTAAAACTCCATTCAGAGGGAGGGGTGAACAAGCCTTCTCTGCTGTCTTAGTTCTTTGCTATCTGAGCACTGCAATAGCAAAAAGCCAATGGTCTAATCTCTTGCTGTAGATAGAGCCAGATTCCACAATACACGAAGAAACTAAGACCCAAAAAGATGAAATAGTTTGCCCAAGATCACACAGGCAGTAGTAATAATACCAGCTGCTCCCATTTATTGAATGCACATTACATCGCCTACCATTGGGCAAAGCATTTTACTCCAGTTATGTCTCCCACAACAACCTTGCAAGGTAGGTACTATTATCTCTAAGTTACAGAAAGGATAAGGAAGCCTAGAGAAGGCAGGTGACTTATTCAGGGTCCTCCAGCTGAGCACAAAGCCAGGGTTCCCTGTACACGCTTGGCCACCATTCTCTGCACGAAGACCCTGCTGTTGGTGGCTGTCAGCATGCTGGATGTTCCATACCTAAACAATGACTGACAGGTGGCAACTGCTATTTTGTAAGTGGCCAGTAATGAAGGGGAAAAGCACCTGGCCTCCCCAGGGCGAAAGGATTATACGTCTCAGGTCATCTTTCCACCAGCCTCTCTAAAGAGGCTGTGAAATGTTGACAAACGAGTTGAAGTTGGATCAAGTGCCAGCCACTGTGCATTTACTTCCTGATTAACTGTATCCCTGGCACTTGCAGTTGAGAACACAAAAAGCAAAGAGGATGTGAGCTTTCTCACAGGGGGGTGTGAAGGCGGAGGTTACGTGCAGCTCTGGGAGGTGGGGGAGAACAGGTTTTGTGTCTCTTCTTGCCCCTTCCCTTCTCACCACTGCTTGGTATCTTTTCTTTTCTTCATATCCTTCATTTGCCCCCTGCAAAGCCTTCCTCTATGCCAGAAACTTTGCCCCATTCCTCCCTCCATCCGTTCCATAAAGACATAAAGACATACCTGCCTGCGTGACATTTCCCTGGGGCCCTGCTCTCTGCCCTCTAGGCTGGCTGATAAGCTGATCCCTATGATGTGTGCAGGGCCAACCCTTGTTCCCTTTAGGTGACACGTTTGAAAGGTAAAGGGTAGAACTGGTGAGTTTCTGAGCAGTCTTGTCAGAAATCTATTTGAGGAGCACGAAGGCCTTACAGGGAGTCACATAATCATAATCGGATTCTCCAATTTCTAGGGTTGCCATGAGCCTGACACTCTGCTTCCCCTCCTCCCAAACTCCCAGAGACAAGATTTCCAAGGCTCTGGCCATGCCAAGTGTATAATAAGTGAAACGTATTTGCATCTGTGTCCTCATGCAAATGCTATACCTAATGTGGGTCTTGGTAACTCCCAATTGTACCCTGGGGGACTCTCAGGTGTCTGAGTACAAAGAAAAGTTGAAGGTATGCTTAAAGCTATGGCAAAATAATATTAAACTAGCATTTTTGAACACCTCTTATGGATCAGACTCTATGTATTTACCTCTAATCTTTATCACAAACCTGAGAGATTAACATTATCATCTCATCTTATTGATGAAGAAGCTGAGATTCAGTGACTTGCCCAAATTCTCACAAGTAAGTCTGAGAGAGGTCCATCTGACCTCATTGCCTATGCTCTTTCGTTTATGTGGAGACATGTGTCCCTTAGGTCAAAGCATGCCTCCAGCCCAGGCTGGAGCTGGCCTGTGCTCGCTCATGAGAGCTGATTGTTTAATTTTCAGGAATTTTGTGAACAAATTGTTAAATAGGGCCATTATTAAAAATCAAATTATATAGGGGCGCCTGGGTGGCGCAGTCGGTTAAGCGTCCGACTTCAGCCAGGTCACGATCTCGCGGTCCATGAGTTCGAGCCCCGCATCAGGCTCTGGGCTGATGGCTCAGAGCCTGGAGCCTGTTTCCGATTCTGTGTCTCCCTCTCTCTCTGCTCCTCCCCCGTTCATGCTCTGTCTCTCTCTGTCCCAAATATAAATAAACGTTGAAAAAAAAAATTAAAAAAAAATCAAATTATATAAACTTATAACAAAATAAATTATATTTAAAAAGGTAATAAATACTCAACACTCGCATAAGGTTATTTGTATCTATTTATCTGTGTGGTGGAAATGCTAAAGGTTGCTAGATAATTGCACCTTCCTCCCAATTCTGCATCTGGTGATAGCACCCCCCCCCCCCCAAAAAAACAGGGAAAAACCTTCAGGACCTTGGATTTGGCAATGGATTCGTAAGTATGACATGAAAGGCACAAGGAGCAAAAGAAAAAAAAAATAGATAAATTAGACTTCATCAAAATTAAAAACTTTTTCATCAAAGGACACTACCAAGGAAGTGAAAGGATGACCCACAGAATGGGAGAAAATATTTGCAAATCATGTATTTGAAATGGGTTTGGGGGCCACCTGGGTAGCTCAGTCGGTTGAGTGGCTGACCTCAGCTCAGGTCATGATCTTGCTGTTCATGAGTTCGAGCCCTGCATTGGGCTCTGTGCTGACAGCTCAGAGCCTGAAACCTGCTTCAGATTCTGTGTCTCCCTCTCTCTCTGCCCCTCCCCCACTTGCACTCTGTCTCTGTCTCTCTCTCAAAAATAAATAAACATTAAAAAAATAAATAAAAAAAAGAAATGGGTTTGGTATTCAGAATATATAAAGAACTTTTACAACTCAGCAACAAAAAGACAACCCAATTAAAATTGAGCAAATAACTTGAATACATATTTCTCCAAAGAAGATGTAGAGGTGGCCAATAAACATATAAAAACATTCTCAGCACCATTAATCATTAGGAAAATGCAACTCAAAACCACAATGAGATACTACTTCACACCCACTAGGATGGCTATAATAAAAAAAGAAAAGGGGCACCTGGGTGGCTCAGTCAGTTAAGCTTCTGACTTCGGCTCAGGTTACGACCTCACAGTTTGTGAGTTTGAGCCACGCGTCAGGCTCTGTGCTGACAGCTCAGAGCCTGGAGCCTGCTTCAGATTCTGTGTCTCCCTCTCTCTCTGACCCTCCCCCACTCACACTCTGTCTCTGTCTGTCTCTCTTTTAAGAATAAATAAACATTAAAAAATTTTTAAAAAAAGAAAAGGAAGGAAGGAAAGACGGGAGATAGAGATAGAGAAAGAAAGAAAGAAAAGAGAGAGAAAAAGAAAGGAAAAGTATTGGTAAGGATATGGAGAAATTGTTAACTCTCATATATTGCTGTTGGGAATGTAAAATGGTGCCTTTATTGTACAAAAAAGTTTGGTGGGTCCTCAAACATAGAATTAATATATGACCCAGCAATTGTACTCCTAGTTAAGTATATCCCCAAGAGGAATGAAGACAAGTGTTCAAACAAAAGCTGTACATGAATATTCAAAGCAGCATTATTCATAATAGCCCAAAACTAGAAACAAATGTCCATCAATAATTGAATGGACAAACAAAATGTGGCATCTCCATACAGGGGAATATTATTGAAGCATAAAAAGAAGTGAAGTACTGATACAGGCAACAAGATAGACGAACCTTCAAGATATCCTAAGTGAAGGAAGCCAGTCATACATAAATGGCCACGTACGATATGATTCCATTTATATGAAATGTCCAGAATAGACAAGTTCGTAGAGACAGCAGGCAGGTAGAGGTTGCAGGGGGGCTGGAGTGACTGCTTAATGGGGATGGGTTTTTTGGGGGGGTTGGGTAGTGATGAAAATGTTCTGGAACTATGTGGTGGTGATAGTTACACAACATTGTGAATATAATAAATGCAGCTGAATTATATGCTTTAAAATAATTAAAATGGTGAGTATTATAGTAGTTTTATCCTCAACTAAAAAAAATAGGGGCACCTGGGTAGCTTGGTTGCTTAAGCGTCCAACTCTGGATTTTGGCTCAGGTCATGATCTCATGGTTTGTGAATTCGAGCCCCACATCTGGCTCAGCACTGACAATATGGAGCCTGCCTGGGATCCTCTCTCTCCCCTTTCTACCTGCCCCTCTCCCGCTCATGGGCGTGCACTCTCTCTCTCAGAAGTAAATAAACTTAAAATAGAGGTGTATCATGTTTACTACTGATGGAGGAGACTAGAGGATGCTCGAGGACTTGGCTTGGCATAAGCCAGATCTGTTAAATAAACTCCTGAATTAGGCAGACTTATCCTACCCAGTCACAGGCAGCCCCGGGTCTGGGAGGATTTAGGAGAGGAGGAACGGAGAGGAACTCATCTACTGTTAGGTTCCCTCCCAAGAGGAGGAGGGAACTGCTTAGCCCAGAATGCAGGATTTTCCCCAAATTGATCAATCACATGTGAAGCTATCATTCCGGGAGTAAAAAGAAAAGTGGGGCAAAGAGTTATGTTCATTGAACTCTCTACACATAAAGAGAAACATCAGGAGAAGGGATGACATTTCCCTCAGTTAAAATATGCACTCAGATGTAGAAAAATAGTTTTCTCAGTTCAATACAATAGTTTGCACCTTTGTTTTCCTGAGTAGACACAATAACTGCAACGTCTGGTCTTGCAGTAAAGGTACCTCAGGCTCTTTTGGTTTACAATAATCTATTTTAGATTAAAAAGTCTTTTTCAGTCAATTTTCAATTATTTAAAGTTCACCTCCCTTCCAGAGTTCTTTTGCTCCTCTAGTTTCTCCTTCAAAATGGCGCTTGCTATTTGCTAGGAGCTCATGTGACATCATGGCAGGAGGTGAGAAGCTCTGGATCTTCAGGCTGGTCTGTGGGTGTCTGCTGGTTTCTGATGCAGTGAGCTGTTAAATCTGATCTCTGAGGGTTTAGTCCTGGTACTAACCAATGAAGTCTGTGGCCGGTGAAGCTGTGCTGGACTTTCTTGGCCACGCATAGGAGTAAAGCTTTATCTGGCTCCCCACAGCATTCCGTGATGCTGGAGCTGCAACCCCTTGAAGTCTCAGTCACATCCTCTGCCATCCCTTTGCCTTGGGTGTCCATGGCAATCTTTGCTATGGTCACTCTGGTATGTTCCCTTCCCCACTGGGCAAGTGGGGCATGGTAGGGGTGGGGAGTTGGAGACAGGTGGGAGCATGTGGGAAAAAATCATAATAAGATTTTGAAGAACCTAGAACCTGTAGCACTATCTTGGAAATATCTCTTCAGTCACCTGCCTCCAAAACATTATTCTGCTTCTTAGGCCGTGTTGAATTTGACAGAGAAGTAGAGTACTGGCTGCAATATTCTTTGACTTTCTTTGAGCATGTCTGGGTCTCTATTGTATTTGGGTTATCTCATCCTGCTTCTCTGCACCAAGATATTTTAAAAATCCAGGCTCTTCCTTTTAACAAGTTTTTTTTTTTTTTTTTTTTTTGACTCTGGTTTGGAGCTTTTGCCACTGATTCCTATCCTTCTCTTACATTTTGCCCCCTCCCCCTCCCTTCCTGTTGGGTGGGTATAACACAGAATCCACAGATCACAGTGGATGCTGGTCAGAGTGGATATTGACTGTGCTGTCAGGTGAACAATCCTGACAGTGATCAATGGTCTGACTTGACAGAACTGGCCCTTGAAAAGGGAGTTGTCACAATTCAGAAATTCTGTTTCTCTTTTGATAATACCTGACTTTCAAAACTAGTCTTACAATGGACTGAAAAGAAACTGGCACAATGATTCACTCTTTGAATCATTGAATCCCCTTGATCCCATGTATGAGGAGTCCCAGAGCACTATGATTTAAATCAAGTAAAAAATGCATTCATTGAAATTTTCCAGAAATAATATTTTGTTATAAAGAGTCATCTTTTTAAAACCCATGGTTTTAACCCAACTTTATATAGCCAATTACCTTCTGGACCCTGCCTGGAGTCTCTACAGGTGTCTCAAGCTCAAAACATCCCCAAAATGAGCTTGTCATGTGCTTGACCAAATTTGCTACTTCCTCTATACCCTTCAATTAAATAAACTGAAATCCAGTGGTCTGGTTAAGAATGTGGATTCTGTACTCAGATCGTCTGTTGTGTCTAAATCCTGATTCTGTCACTTACTAGCTATGTGACGGTGGACAACTTAACCCCTCTGTGACTCAGGTTTCTGTTTCTAAAATGGAGGTAAGAATAATATCTCATGTAAAAACAGAAGGACCAATTGAATTTCTATTTAAAGAGCATTTAGAGCTCCAAACCCCCTCCTTGCCTCAGCTGGGTAGATGGCTGCTATGTCCACTGTCACCTCAGCAGAAGTCTGGGGTTTTATTCTCTGGAGAGGTCTCAGAACAGCAGAATACCAGGCACATATCCTAACCCTAACCCTAACAACAACAACAACAACAAGAATAATATGTCATGGAGTTGTTAAGAGGATAGAATTGGTCAATTTATGTTAAGTGCTTAACACAGTGCTCTATGATGTTAGCTATATAAAACTGTGCCACTACCCAATTACCCAGGCCATATACTTGGGAGTTTTCATTTCCCATTGCCCCATTACTAGTCACCAGACTAGTTGACTTTAACGTAACACCTCTTGAGTCCATTCTGTCAGTAACCCATTTGCTAGTGCCTTAATCCAGCCTACTCTCATCTCTAAACTGTTTCCTGCAACAGCCTCCTGATCTCCTTCCTTTTGTTCTTCCCTTCCAGTCTATTCTACATGATGTGACCAGAGCATTCTCTCTAACATGTGGTTCTGATCAAGTCACTTCTTTGATGACAATCAATTATCAATTCCCCACTGTGGTCAGGATGGAATCATGCTCCTGAATGGCCAGCTCTGTACTGAATGCATCTTCTCCCATCAGACACACACACACACACACACACACACACACACACTAGCAGCCTCTCTCCTCAATCTAGTCTCATCCCTATCTATTTAGCCTTTATTTCTTTGGTGCTGTTTACAGGTCAATTGCTCCCTTTATCAAGATTCTTTCTGCCCATTCTCAGCCTTCAGAACCCAGCATAAACTGTTTCCCCCTTTCCAGGAACAGCTCCCTGAACAGCAAGTCTGGCCTAAGTGTCCTTCCTCAGTGCCTCACAAGCACTCGAATATCTTTCTGTCCTAACAGCTCTCCCACTGGACCAGAACTTTCTTGAGAGCAGGACTTTTAGCTCTCTATCTTGAGCACCTAGCACAATGATTACTCTATACTTGATGTTCAAAAAATGAATGAATTGAACAAAGAACTGAAGATTGTTTGTTACAATTGGAGAAAATGGTAACCAGGTGAAAGCAACGGAGTCAAAATCTTCAGCCACCAGCACAGGCTCTGGTCAGTGAGAGGGGACACTGGAAGTAAATGGCTAGAATGACCATATTGGGGCATATTGCCTGAATGTCAGTTCTGCTTGTATGTGACAAGCAGGAACTAATCTAGAAGGTTGCACAAAGGCCAAGTTATAGAGGGCGATGTGTATTGTAAGCTAGTGTCTGAACTTTGTGCAGTCAACACGGAGATGCCACTGAAGACTTCTGATGTATCATTCCAGTTTGATTTTAGGAAGATCACTCTGGCTTCCGTGTGGAGGGTGCATAGAAATTGGAAAGGGAGTAAGAATGGAGGCAAGGAGACCCCTGAAGAGGCTGCCTGTGCCAGTGTTCTTGTTGTAGCACAGTACTAGGGTGTTGTTGGTGCTCCATACAAAAAAAAATGGGATGCTGTCTCTTCTCATTGAAATCTGAAAACACAAGGAGCCAGACACTACGTCATGTGATTAACCTTAGTGAGACCAATCTTGGGGGGAATGAGGTACAGAAACAGGTTATGAGGGGGAATGTTCTAAAAAGCTGAAGTGAAGTCTTCAAAGGCCAATCTCCCTTCTGTCAGTGGGATAACCGAGTTCTATTCAGGGCAGAGTGAATGAAAGCATCAAGATATTGTAGTATGTTTTTTTTTAAACTTCAAATTCCAAAGTTCCATTTGAATGGCCATATTTAACATTTGGGTGAAAAAGCTGTTCTGAGAGATCCATTGAAATACCTGTTTTGCCCAAGAAGTAGGGCTCAACCAAGTCCCTTTCCAGTATGCCACAGAACCATAGAGCTCTTATCCTTCTATTGCTTGCCTCAGAGTCAAAGCTCCTGTGAGTTAGGGCCCAAATAGGACGTTGGTTACTGAATCTGTAAGGTCATGCTTATGCTCTCATTTTCAGAGTCAGACCCAACGAGGGTGTGGATGCCGGCTCTTCCATCCACACAGCTGTGAGGCCTCAGTGGCCATTTAACTTCTCTCTGCCCCTCAGTTTCTACGTTCACGAAATGGGACTTAAAATAATGGTAATTGCCTCATACAGTTGTCATGAGGTCTTAATGAGATGCTGTGTTTAAAGTCTTTGGCACAGTGCAAACAGTCACACTATATTATGTAGAGTATCACTGTCATCTTGGGTGACATCTTCAATTTCTTCCTTGATAAAATGGAGATAATAATGTTCACCATTGTTTCTTAAGGTCCCAGCACAACGCCTAGCACACAACAGATGCTCAAACAACAAAACCCCAAAACCCTTCCCAAAAAACCATTTGTTGAATAAACAAATGAATGAATGAGGAGAAGGGAAAGGAGAAGAGTATCTTTTGTAATTGTCTTAACAATTGTCCTGAGGCTCAAGTGAGGTAGAGCTGAAGAAAGCCTTCTGTGGACAGTGAAATGCTATTCAAAGGTAAGCTAATAATAATATTAGCATTTTAGAATAAAGAAGTTCCTTGATTGGCATATTTTTCCAAGATTTTATTCAGTATGTCTCATATTTTGGCTACTGGTCCTTAACATTATTCAATTAACTCTCCAAGGGTCTAATTATGTGACCCCTGGCAACTCAGAAGTCTTAGGCCGAGCTCCCTAGACTGGGCTGTAATACGTGGTGAGGGCATGTGGAGGACCTCCTGATCCTTGAAGTTATTCTCTGTATTGTACTGGGTATAATCTTAAATGTCAAAATTAGAGCTTTATTCCTCAGTATACTGAACAAGGGATTTGCGTTTAGTGAAAAACTTATAACTCCATAGGAATTAACTCATTTCTCCCCTTCCCGAGAGTGGAGTTTGATAAAGGGTATGCTAGAGTGCAAGAGATTTGGAAGCCACTAGGAATAAAAAAATGTAGAAGGGCAATCCCACAGGGCCTGGACACTTCAAAAGTTTTGTGCCCCTTGCTCAGCTGTGGATGCTGGGTTTTTATCTCTACTTTCCAATAACCTTTATTGTGAAGTGACTGTTAGGAGATCAGTGTAAACTTCTAGAAGAAACAAATGACTTTGAGTCCTTACAAAATGGGTATTATAATTACCCCCTACCAGTACTCACCCACAGTTGTTCCCAACACTGGAGTTAGATAATCTGGGTTCAAATTCAGGCTCTTTCACTTACTAGCTACATGACCTTAGGGAAGTTATTAAACCTCTTTCTGCCTCCTTGTTTTTTACCTGTAAAAGGGATAATAGTAGCAGCTATCTCAAGTATGACAAAAATGACCCATGCAAAACTATGTCATTAGTAGAGATCAGAGTGGTGGTTACCCTTGGTGAGGAGGTAGTGACTGGACAAGGCCATAGGTAAGCTTCTGGCATGGTGGTCATGTTTTTCATCTGGGTGCTGGTGACAGGGATGTATTCGATCTCTAAAAATATGATATGTGTACAATTCTATATCTACATTATTTTTAATAAAAAGTTTTTTAAAAAATCCATGTAAACAACTTGACACGTAATAAGTATTCAATCAGCATAAAATAAGTTACTGTTAGCCATTATTCTTATCTCCTGCTGAGTGATCACCCTCTAAGGCTTTAACATTATTCCTAAGCTAAGAAAAATAGGGAATAAGATGAGGTCAGGGAATATTCACACTTAGGTGTCAGGAAATTATGCTAAATAGATTCTTTTTGCTATTGTCTCTAATGTTTTGAATGCTTCCTTCTAGAAATACTACAGCACAGTTAGACTCGGTCACACTTCCAGAATTTCTCCTCTTAGGTGAGCATCTTATTTGTAAAGAAGAGATTAGGGGCCTGTCAGGAGCTGAGTTTGCTTAGCACTTTGTGGAAGATTGAGAAAATGTCAAGCGGCCATATTTGAATCAGGGTTGTGGTGAAGCTGGCGGGGCTGATAGAAATACCATTTCCTGGTGGCACCACCGTTTAGAATAGAGGTCCTGAAAACAGAGAGGAAAAATCCCCACAAAAACACTGCCATAGCCTAGTGTTATCATAATACTGTAAGCTCAAAATGTCTTGACCCAGCGCCCCCAGCAAGGTCATCTCAGAAACAACTGGGCTTTAGCAACTTGTCTTACCTGCCTCAGAATGACTAAGGCCTATTTAAACCTCGTGGTTAGTTAATCATTAACGAAGATTTTTGATAAACAAAGTAGAGCAAGCCAAGAAAAAAGGATGGCTAAAAATTAGCTCAGGAAAGGTCATATTTCTTGCAAATGCAGGGTTTGGTGTTGCATTTGATTGTGAGTATAATTGTGTGGAATGGAGTCACAGGGAAATATAATCCCACTGAGAAAGCCAGTGAGTCTCTGAAGATTTTACTTGGAACCATACTGTGCCCTCAGTTATCTGGAGGACTATAGGCCTCCCTCATCTTTGCTGAGAAGCCCTGCATCTGTAGGGCTTCCAGAGGGAGAGTGGGGACATCTGGCCAGCACATATAGCTGCAGTATGATCTCCGATAGAAAAGGAAGGTTCCAGAGGCTGGAAACTGGATCTAAGGAAGGAAAGGGCAGAGAACCCTAAGAGCCTTGGGTGTCCCTACAAACTCTCCCCCACGAGATCAAGGTTGATGGGCATCACTTGGGGCAACGAAGACAGAAAGGTGGGAGTTGCCCACTAGGGGGAGTGCTCAAATGCACCATCCTGTTGATTGAAAGAAAGCCCTCAGTTTCTGTAGTTTGATAAAAGCAGGTCTCCACCATTTTCTGGAATTCAAAGTCCTAAGGAAGAATGATTTACAGCTCTTCCCACTTCCTTGTTATAGGGACCAAATCTCTTCCTTCTACAGTTAGCACAGGTCCATGAACCATGTTTAATGTTGAACGGAACTATGGTTGAGTTTCTTCACACCCTTTCTCTCTCTCTGAGACAGCTTATTCCAGGTCCCTGACTATTCCAAGGTTTTTCTTCTGGACTTGGCCACCTCCTATTCCCTCTTTTCTCTGCCTATCTGCCTTAATCCCTACTCATTCTGTAGATCTTTGCTCAGAAGCCACTTTGTTCCCCAAATCCTCCTTAACTCCCTGCACAAGCCTGCGTGGCTGCCACCTCCCATTTCAGAGCACTTGCAACACTGTCCTATCACGCCTGGGAGTTTCTAGAGAGCAGAGAGGGTCCATTTTGTTGATTGTTGTCTCTCCAGTGCCTCGAGTTGGCATTCGATAAATGTTTACTGAACAAATGGAAACAAAAGGAATAAAAAGGGGTAAAATGGAAAGGCTTAAAAGAGTTAATGTAGCAGAATGCATTCACACTACAGGGGAAGAGAAAGGAAATCTGTTTCTTGAGTGCCCACAACATACCAGGCTTTTTTAGATTCAATAATTCATCTGATTTTCACAATAACCTTGTGAAGTCAGGATTGTTATTTCTATTTTACAATTAAGAAACTGGAGCTCAGAGAGGTGAGGCGTCTGTTCCAAAATCACATGTCTGGTCAGTAGCAAAGCTGGTGTTTTACCCCCCAGGCATGTGGACTACAAACCCAGCCTTGTTCCACTAGGTCACGGTGCTTGTCCACAGAGGTAAGTCTTTGGGCAAATTTTTTTCCAGGTATATTGGCGTGAGAAGTTAGGAAACAGGGGAATACTATATCTAGAAAGGGATGACTAAAGAGGGAAATGAGGGGAAAGAAAAGGCTGTATCCAGTCCAACAGCTTAGAGCTTGGAATTGAAGCAAAACACTTTGTGGATGTCTCCTGAGCCTCATTTTGTATTTAAACCTAATCATGCCCTTGACCTTGGGTGGTCAGAGATGGGGAATGTGTGAAGAAAGTGGTAGGGTAGGCATAAAGTGAATACATCTGTATCATCCTACCTAGTAGTTTTTTTAAAGGCTGAAGATGTATTTTTTTTTTAAGGGTCATGAGGTCAAAATGTCATTTCATCAAAACAGCCATGCCAAAATGTCACATTTCGTGTTTTAACTCTGAGAGAAGCCGAGTGCCCAGAAGGCTTTATAACAAAGATACTATCACATAATAACTGAGGTAATATACTAGACATTTCTGTTAAATAGTCAAGCACCCTAATATCCTTAAGACAGAGTTCGGTAAGCCAGTAAGGTCAGTTATAGCTAACGAAACACACCCAGCACAGTGTGTGCCAGTGACAGCATCCAGTGAACATTGGACTGTCATGGGGTTTTCCTTCACTAGAAAAGAAAAGCCAGAACTTTGTTTTCTAACTATTCTTTCAACTAAATAATACCTATGTATGTTGTCATGACAGATGTTTTTTTAGAATAAAAAAATGGCACCTACCTAGTGAAGAATCGGAAGGGTATAGGCGACTTCCCATGACAGTTCTTTAGCCTTCTCTATCATCTCTGGGACAGCCTTGCAGATAGAATTCCTTAAACCTCCCAGCATGCATATTTCTAGCAGCTCCACTTAGAGACACTAGGTCTTCCAGGCTGAGAATAGGCATTTTCAGCCACTCTGCTTTCTCGTCCCCATCCAAGGAAAGAGGTCGCATAGGGAAACATACTAGAACCCCACCAAAAACTGCACTTGTAGAAAAGCTTTTCTTTTCTTATTCTAGGCTCTGAAGGAGGTCGCTGGATGACTGTTTTTACCCATTTCCAGGGTCAGTGTGCTATTAGAAAAAACCTGAGACTTGGGATCTGACCGCAGATTTCAGTCCAGGTTTTTACCAGCCCACGTGAGCTTGGCCAGTCACATTGCCTGACCTGCCTACTTCACTGAGCTATTGTGAGGTTGACCCGAGATTATGAGAGCCAAAGAGCCTAACGAGTCACGTAATCATAGCATTTGTCCCTACCCAACATGTTGTTTATCTGCTCAAACTGTGTTGTCCCCCCAGAATGCAAGCTCTACTTGTGCAAGATTTTGTGGGTTTGTTCATGCTTGTAGCACCTACAACAGACCCTGGCACCTAGTGGCGGTATAATACCTATTTTGTACAATTGTTCTTTTTCTAATGAGATCAAACCCTGTGATTCTGCAGTTTGAAGGACATCTGTACTCTTCTCTTAGAAAAGGAATCAGCAGATCCTTGAAAATATTGCCTAATGATCTGTCATCTTGGTAAGTCTCCTGGCCCCTCTTGCGTCTAAAAAAGGCCTTTATCTTTTTAAGAGAAAGCAAGAAGTTACTGTTTCAACAAAGGTGGGAAGTGACGCCACAACCCAGACTGCTCAAGACGAAGACGGTAAAATTCTTGATCAATGGCAAAGCCACGTGGGGGAAATTTTAAAAGTATTTCCGTTGGCAGCCCATCACTTTCCCTTGAATCATTTGATTGGCTCTGCTGATGGATATTGTCTGAAGTTAGTGATGCTCTCCAGAGAAAAGGGAAGGAAGTGTTCTGCTAACCTTGCTGTGCGCTGTGAAAATGAGGAACACAAGACTTTGGTTTCCAGTGCAGTGACGGACATTCAGGTCATCCAGCGCTTTCACAAGACCACCGGACAAACCCAACGTTGCCTCCATTTAGAGGTCTGAGTGTAAAGCTCTTGGGATCATAAACTTCAGTACTGACAGCAGTGACAGGCGTTGCCAAATCCTATTCCAGTCTAGATGTTGAGCAGAATTTGGGTGCTTAACCTTCAATCACCTAAGCCCAAGTTTGAAAATATTGATAATTCACCATTTTTACTAAGTAACCCATCTTTGATGGTAATTCCAAGGCAAAGACAGGACAGTAACTTGCCTCCAGCTCAAAATACTAAACCAATTGCTTCCTTCTACACTGTAAAGCTCTTTCTGATTTTGTTAGGAAAAAATCAGTATAAAGAAAACACAATTTATTTATTTATTATTATTTTTTTTTAATAAATTTTTTTTTTAAACGTTTATTTTTTTTTTTTGGGACAGAGAGAGACAGAGCTTGAACGGGGGAGGGGCAGAGAGAGAGGGAGACACAGAATCGGAAACAGGCTCCAGGCTCCGAGCCATCAGCCCAGAGCCCGACGCGGGGCTCAAACTCACGGACCGCGAGATCGTGACCTGGCTGAAGTCGGCCGCTTAACTGACTGCGCCACCCAGGCGCCCCAAGAAAACACAATTTAAAATAAGGCCTGGAAATTGCTTTAAAGAAAGCTTTATTTACTACATACATCCTAAGAATGTATTGTATATGGAGCAAGATCTAAATAAATTTAAAAGCTTTTCAAATACAAAGCAACTAAAGATAACACCTAAATTGCTAGCATGTTTGAAACAGAGAACACTAAAGCTTTTTTTTTTTAAACATTTATATAGTTTGTTCTTAACCCTAAAAAAAAAAAAAAAAAAGTTCACATTTCAAGTTATAAACTTACCTCAGTAGTGTATCTGAAATGGTTTTGAAACAGAAACAGACAGACCAGATAGGAGGCTCACCAACATTTGTTTTTAAGGTAGTTTGGTAGTTGCAATGTTAAGATATCAATTTTTTTTCTTTTCTTATTACTTTTTTTTTTTTTCCAAATAATTTACAGGCATATGTAAAATACAGTAAGACCGCTGGGTCAGAGTCTCATCCAGTGAACCTCTGTGACAGTTCTTCATTGGAAGGACAGTACTTCTTTCACACAAAGTCAAGGGATGAGGATCTGATCCAAATTGCATTTTGTTGGATTACTCATTCCAACAGATTTGAGTTTGGATGCAGCTTGCTGGGTACATCATCAGGAACATTGCACAATTATTTATGTCATTCAAGAATGGTGGGAAATAAATGTTAGAAATGTTTAAAGGCCTTTGCAGGCACTCAATAATTTTACAGAATAGTTAAATAAATATTGCTTATATATAAAAAATTCATCCCACCCTAAAATGAGGGGGGAAAGAGGCATTTGGGAATGTCTTAATTTAAAACTGAAAACAAAACTGCAATAGTTGCTAAAGGCATGATCTTATTATTAATCCATAAATACGAATTCAGCCATCAGCAAAAATTGAGTGGAAAGATTTTACAGATCTCTAATGTGACATAAAAACACAACTGTGTACTTGCTACCTATTGCACACCTCAATTCCTTGATGGAGCCTTTAAAAAAAGTTCCAAGTTGATGTATTTCCTAAAGCAGATGACAATCTTAACATTTTACTGTATTTTACATTCACTCTGATAAACACAAGCCTTGAAACAGGCACAACACTGCAACAATACATTTACTTCCTAATAAAACAACAATTTTTAATAACATTGAAATAAAATGGTTTCATTTTGCATTAAACTATACACCATGAACTTCTGCAACATGAAACAACTAAAAGCCAGCATTAGGAGATTATTTACAAACTATCTTTTAACTCCTCCAGGTCTCTCCTCCTCCTGCTGGGTGTGTAGGTCCCCATTCAGTACACCTGCCATGTGCGCAGCTACGGAGGAAAGCCCTGCTCAATAAACATATTTCCAACACCCTTGCCGCCCAAGACGTTTCGCACTGAAACATGATAAAAGCAACTAGAAGCATTAACTTTCTGTGACTAGAGTCTTTGGGGGCCTTGTCTACAATGACATTCACTGTCTCTACAAACTCATACTTCAAAAAATGAATAAAATAAAAGCATTAGAAAAAGAATTAAGGTTTTATAGAAGACAATTAAATAGCTATGCCAAGATGTCTTATGGAAACTATGAAAACCTTGTGCTTATGCATACTCTGCTATTGAAAATACCTTCCCAACCGAAACAGAACAAAAAAACCCACAACAAGACACCCCCCACCCCTGACAAAAACCCAGGAAGAAGTATAAAAGCCATCAATGTTCTCTCTATCAGAGTAATTCATTTTGCCCTAGACTTGCCAGACTCACAGGTGGGGCTGGGGAAAGGAGGAGGAGTAGGGGTGTGGGGAGGGAAAGACCAATGGAGAACGAACAGGGTCCAGGGTGATGGTGGCAGGTGAGAGCTTTCCAGTGTTCGGACTCAGATATGTGACAAGTCTTTTCAACATGGGCTTAAGGAGAAATCGAGTGTTTAATTCCTTTAAAAAAAAAAAAAAAAAAAAAGAACTGTCATAGAGAACAGATGTTAACACCGTCAACCCTTAATGCCAGCTAAAATAGAGATTTTACTCACTTTAAAATTGCACTTTCCAGTATAACTTTTAAAATAACATTTTATGTAGTATTTTAAAGCACTATTGTTTGTATCTTTAAATATTGAATATATTTTTCAAAATAGTTCCCTAGCTGCTCAAGTGTGCTTTTCAATATATAGTTGATATATTATTGAAGGTACTACAAAATAGAAATCTCTGGAGTGCAGAAGTTAAGAAAATAACCTTCATACTGAAAATATATCCTTAAAAATACAAAAAACAAAAACCTCTATACAAATGTACTACAGCGTACAAATTTTTCAGAGATGGTATTAAGGCACGAACCATTGCAAGTCTCTTAGAAATGTATGAACACAGGCTGCTAAATTGCAAATAGTCTTAAAAAAAAAACTAGTGAAAACTTCATCATGAATATAAAATATTTCAGTATGACATTGGATAACATTCTTCACTTTCATAGGTGTGCTAATCCTGCACGTTCTTTCTTCATAAATAGTAAAGTGTTCCTTCAGGGGTAGTTCGTGGTCTGTCTCCACTCTCCTCACCAGTGTCAGTATGTCTGGTAGACGTCGTGGATGGGCACCTGGATAGCAGCGGCGGGGAAGGCCTGAGGTATGTAGCCCGCATATCCTCCATAGACGGCGGCAGCGGCAGCCGCGTTCTTCTGTAGTGTGGCGATCGTGGCCGTGGCTGGAGCAGCAAACGGAACGTAACTGGCCCCGTAGATCCCAGCAGTGGGAATTCTCTGAACGTTTGGAGCCACTGTATACACTGGAGTTATCGGGCGGCCCTGAGGAGGAGAGACAGAAAGGATCCTCACTGACTGCACGTAGGTGCCTGTTCCATTTAGTCACCCATTCCTTCCAAGGCTCCGTTCGTTCTTTCAGTTCCCGGGGGTCGGGGGTAGGAGGAGGTAAAAGCGAAGGTTTTCATTCTCAGGGTGGAGTTGGGGGAGGGGGGCAGAGGGGTAAAGCACATAACTGCTGTAAGGGAAGGTGGAAAGAGCCATAAGGTAAGCTGGAAATTCATCCTCCAGGCGCATCCAAATTCGACTGGTCAAAGTGACAGAACTGTAGAGCTACAAGTTAAATAGTCTGGAATCTTCTACCTGCCATCCCTCTCAATCAGCATGAGCAGGCTAGCAAAGGGAGTTGAGTAATCTACCCTTTGCTCAGATGATCTCATTGTAATTAAAAATATTTTCCCTAAAGTATATACCAGCTGCTTCAACTCTAATTTAACTGAAGGAACAAGATGCTTCAAAAACAGAGAGGAAAACAGACTGTGACAATGTTATGGAACCAAGTATATAGATCTCCAAAGGGGCAGCTTTTTAAGCTGTGACCTAAAAAAACAAAAAACAAAAAAACAAAAAAACCTGCAACCCTCTACAATTTTCAGCAAATGCTACTGATGGTTTCAACCTAAGATATGACACCACTATATATACAGTTGACCCTTGAACGACATGGGTTTGAACTGAGTGGGTCCACTTACATGTGGATTTTTTCCAATATATTCAGCACAGTACTGTAAATGCATTTTCTCGTCCCTATGATTTTCTTAATAATATTTTCTTTTCTTTAGCTTACTTTATTGTGAGAATACAGAACATAATACATGTAACATACACAATATGTGTTTTACTGACTCATATGTTTATGTTATCAGTAAGCCTTCTGGTCAAGCAGTAGCCTGCCAGTAGTAGTGATTTTGCGGAATCAAGAGCCAATTATGGATTTGCAACTGTGTGGGGGGTTGGCAGACCCAACCTTTGTGTTGTTGAAGGGCCAACTGTATCCAAGCAATTGTGGAAGAATTGTAGAAAAGGAACTGAGGAACTTGGGAAGTTGGAGAAAGCATCCCAGAAGTAGAGACACTTGAGCTGGGTTCTGAATGATAAGGAGGAGTTTCCACAGGAAGAAGTGGGGAAAGGCAAGCTAACTAAAGCCGCCTCACTGCCGATGCCACCACTAGCTCTGTAAAAGCCCCTGCTACCTGCTCCTCTCTACTTGGAAGTGTAACACACTATTTTCACAACAGACAGGGGTAGAGAGTGAAGACTGTGGTTCAGTAGTTCCCAAAGGGTTTGCTATCAAGCTAGTTCTGCGAGATGCTTTATGGAAAAGGGGATTTGTGGTCAAATAAAACACACATTTAATGAAATATCTAGTGCCCCTTATGTTCCTGAGAACGCCCTGGAGTCAATGCTGCTATGGCCTGTATGTTTTAGTGCATCTTCAAAATAAACAATTCAGGAGAGATGAAATGGAAGATTCTATTTTAAAAATTCTCTCTTCCTGGATTTCCATAAGGGAATTAGTTATCTTTCCTTTACAAAATCTCCAAATGAGAGTCGCAAAATTATGTTCAAAGGAAATTCACCATCTGAGAGCCATTTTGTCAACTGTAACCAAAATGATAATTATACCAATGATAATAATAACTGAGAGACTACGGTATGCTAGGCACTATTCTAAGTACCTTATTTATATGATGTTATGGAATCATCACAATCACCAATGAAGCTGGTACTGTGACTATACAGAGAGGATGTGTTAAATGACTTGCACAAGGTGACAGACACAGCTTTTAAGCAATGGAATGTAGGACTCTGGAGCCAGCACTTTTAGCCCCGTATTATCTGGTCTCTTACAACATGTTAACAATGACTACCTCACTGGCATTGCTTCATAACCACAGACAGAAAACTTCAGAATTGGGAAGCCTGTGGTTTGCAGCAAGACACAAGCAAGTTTTTACAAACATATGGACGTTTATTTAGTGACAAAGGGACACAACTGTAGGGAGGGAGAAATCCGAGAGATACATTTTCATGTACTACCATCCAGTCCCCAACACCTGGGTGTGGCTGGGGTGAGCAGCGGATGTTGGGGATGGGGAAAGAGAGGAAAAGGCCCCATCAAGAGGAACGGTTATCCTTATTCTACTTATCCCAAAGATTTCTGAAGACTGGGGACACTTTGAGAAATAAATTTGAAAAAGTGACTGTCTATGCCAGCAAACATTTTTTTAAATTACTTATAAAAGCTATGGGGCGCCTGGGTGGCGCAGTCGGTTAAGCGTCCGACTTCAGCCAGGTCACAATCTCGCGGTCCGTGAGTTTGAGCCCCGCGTCAGGCTCTGGGCTGATGGCTCAGAGCCTGGAGCCTGTTTCCGATTCTGTGTCTCCCTCTCTCTCTGCCCCTCCCCTGTTCATGCTCTCTCTCTGTCCCCCCCAAAAAAAAAAAAAAAAGTTGAAAAAAAATTACTTATAAAGGCTATATGAAATTTAGGATATAAAATGGCTAAACAGGAACATCCCTAAGCACGTGCAAGACAGAGGAGTATGAATGAAAGTGTTCCACGGGAAGGTTCTGGAAGTAATGCTGGGAACTGATTTCTAGTGTGGCTCCACTCAGAAAGGTGTTCTATTCACCAATCAGTAGTGCTTAAAACGCTCCTTCCTCTGCTGCAACTTGGCAGAGAATACGGGCGAGGCAGAGAGCTGAACATTTTGAGAACCCAGGTCAATGAACTCAGAGGGAGGTCCCCGAATACGTAGATCAGTGAGTGAGCACCAAGAAGCACACACACTCAAAGAAGTTATTCCTGCGGTTCACAAGTAAGTAGCTACAAGCAATTTGCACGATATGTTGAAGGAAGGAAAAAAATCTGCCCTGGGATCAACGGATAACAACTGTACACTGAACCAAGTCATAAGCAAAGACTTTGAACAAAGACCCTGATGGCGACATTCAGTGCAGACCGATAAAACACAGAAACAGCCTGTGATCTAGAGCGTGAGTCCAAGAACTGGGAATTTGGGACACTATGCACCACGGACAAAAGTTCACGAGTTTCTTAGTGACGAGAAATTAGAAATGACCAGAATTCCACTAAGTGTCGTTTGTAGGTTACTCTAGATATTTATAGTGAGTTCACAAAAAGTAGCTACATTTAGCTGCCATCTTACAGTATGAGTCATTTACAACCTATTCCTTTTCTTGGCTTTAGTTAGTCCAGACTAGACGACTACTTGATGATACATTGGTAAATGAATAAATTTCAGCTGGAGTGACCCTTTCTGAATAACACAGCCCAGAATGGTGCACAGAGAGGGCAAAAGCAAATATATAGCACCATAGTGCAGTGGCTCACAAGCATGGCTCTATTTCAGCATTGCTGAGAAGCCTATACAAAACACGGATTCTAGAACTCCAGCCCAGTTCTGCTCATTGGGTCTCTTCCGGGGTTTGAGTCTAAGAAATCTGTTTTTTGTTTTTAAGTTTATTTATTTATTTGGAGCACAAGAGAGAGTTTGCACACACTCCCGAGCAAGGGAGGAGCAGGGAAAGAGGGAGAGAGAGAATCCCAAGCAGAGAATCTTGCACTCACAGCACTGAGCCTGATGCAGGGCTTACTCCCTTGAACTATGAGATCACGACTTGAGCCAAAACCAAGAGTCGGATGCTTAACCGACTGAGTGACCCAGGTGCTCCTAAGAATCTGCTTTTTAAACATACTCCCTGGATAATGCTTATCCAGTTAGGTAAGAGACCCTAGGTCTGAGTATATGTGCTTGTGGAATGATAAGGTATTTGAGATTCACTGCCTCACAAAAAGTAGCTTTAACATGATGTTTTTGTTGTTATTGTTTTGGATGAATGACATTATCACCTATAGGTATTCTCTAAGTGCTATGCACTGAAGACAAAAAGAAATGTAAGATGTAGCTCGTGGTCTAGAGGAGCTTCATCAGTTGGGGAGACAGAACATACTGGCAGTCATATGCCAAGTAACAATGTGGGTAATGAGACACACAGGAGAGATGATTTCCAAGCCTAGGTGGTTGGGAAAGATTCTACAGAAGACTCGGGGCTGAAAAGACCACAGAGAAGAGAAGCTACGAGCAAAGGTGGGGAAGGAGGCTGAAATAGGAAGACAGGACAGGGAGGAGGAATGGGGAGAGCTGGATCAGGTTGGAGAAGAGGATTAAGGGTGGATTTTGCAAAGTTTTGTTTTTTTATTATTATTTTTAAAAATATTTTAATTTATTTTTGAGAGAGACAGAGAATGAGTGGGAGGGGCAGAGACAGAGGGAGACAGAATCCAAAGCAGGCTCCAGGCTCTGAGCTGTCAGTACAGAGCCCGAATTGGGGCTTGAACTCATGAACTGCGAGATTGTGACCTGAGCCGAAGTCAGACGCTTAACTGACTGAGCCACCCAGGTGCCCCTGTAAAATTATTATATATCTACATTTCTACAGATATATATTTTTTTAAGCTTATTTATTTATTTTGAGACAGAGAGACAGAGACAGAGAGAATATCCCAAGCAGGCTCCACGCTGCCATCGAGGAACCCAATGCAGGGCTTGAACCCATGAACCAGATCATGACCTGAGCTAAAATCAAGAGTCGGACACTTAACCGACTGAGCCACCCAGGTGCCCCTCCACAGATATTTCTCTCTCCATGCACACACACTTACACACCTGTGTGTGGATACATAGGTGTAAATATTCATACCCAGCAGAAGGGGGACTACGGGGGGAAGGGCAGGGAGAGAGAACTTAAAAAATCATCACTGAACTGCAATTTGACAAGTGAAAATGTGAGCGATCTCCCTGGACTTTGCAAGTCAGCCCCTTAACAGTAAGAACATGAATTAAAAATTATCCAGCATCGTAATATTGAATGCACAATATTGAATGCGTAATATTATATGCACAATATTATGACACCGTGAAGAATTACACGTGTCATTTCTGCACCCTGCCTCCCATCTTTAATACAGTGATAATATTAGGGTAGTATAATTATTCTTTCAAACTTTTCCGTCCTGTCATGATTTACAGTAAACATTTTTTCTTCACCCAATCCCATACTTCATCGGAGAGCTCAGCACACAGCAAACTCTCCTGCTGAATCGTCAGTGAATCTGTGATTAACAGAGGCCTCACACACAAATGACAATGATCACAGCAAGGGCTCTACCTGGAAAGGTGGCGGCGTTGACACAGCAGGAATGACGGCGGCGGCGGCGGCAGCAGCTGCGGCGCTGGCTGGGTCTGGCTGCACCGCAATGGGGCTGATCATGTGCTCCATTGTGTGGATTTTGCCATCTTCAATTATTTTAGGGGCTGGGGCGGCCTGAAATACGGAATACTGGGCCCCAATGGCAGGGATGGCCACTGTAAGAGAAAGGAAATGCACACGGCTTGAAAGTCCCGAGAAAGATGTGTCACTTTCTTGGTATTTTTCAAAACCAAGTTTAGTGGTCACGGGCCTCCCTTGCCAATTAATGTTGTCTCTCAGTACAGGTAACAAGGTGCTACCCAAGAGGAAGAAAGGGTTGCTGGCAGGCAGGCCCCCTGTTCATCTTGCAAAAGGATCCACGTGTGTACGGAGGGGTCTCCCGACAGATGCTCACGCAAGGGGAGTCCAGAGTTGGGTTCTGCACCAACATTTTTCCTACCGTTTCTACAGACAAATCTCATTTTGAATCTTACTCTTAATGTCCAGCAAAGGAAAGGGCCTTCTGACTGAGACAGCAGGTTCAAGGCGAGACGTGATCGCAGAGGCCCTCCAGCATGGGAGAGTGAGCCTGTTGGTCCTCACCACTCACCTCGCTCATTACCAGACCTGCCACCCTTTCACTTGCACATTTAAAAAAAATTTTTTTTCTAAATTTATTTATTTTGAGAGAGAGAGAGAGAGAGAGAGAGAGAGAGAGAGAGAGAGAATGAGCAGGGGAGGAGGGCAGAGACAGCGAGCAAGAAAGGAATACCAAAGAGGCTCTGTACTGTCAGCGCAGAGCCCAATGTGGGGCTTGAATTTACACACTATGATGTGGGATAGTGACCTGAACCGAAATCAAGAGGCAGACGCTTGACCGACTGAGCCACACAGGTGCCCCTCATTTTCACATTTTAAGAAGCAGGCGCTGGAGAGGGTTTCCTTCTGAGAACTCAGAGGTCTGTGTACACTTTACTCCGTTATTTCAGATTTCAGCATTACTGATTCAAGGAAAAACACATAATAAAAAAAATGGCAAATTCCCTCATTCGCTAATGTCTGCTCATAGTAGTGAAGCAGTGAGTGACTGCTTTTATGATGAGCACTTCGAAGATGTGTTTCTGTGAGGAAAGTCCAAAGGACTCTATTTTAAGCAGGGGCTCAAACAGACAGCAGTTACTGAATGCCAACGTATGATAAAGAGAAGTAAGAAGGAAAAAATATTAGCCCTGGTTTTGGGGGAGTTCGTGTAAGTATGTGGTGTGTGTGTGTGTGTGTTGAAGGGTAAGCAAGAATATAAAATACATACACAAAGTATGCTTTCATTTATGTTTTTCCTACAACTGTAAGCATATTTACTCTAACGCAAACTGATCTGAAATAAGGTACAGAGACAAATGATTGCAGGCTAAACAACAGTGTGGCCTTTCAATATAATACATCTAAAACCTTAATGAGATCTTTCAATCATATGGTCTTGTGGCCAGATACTTCACCATTGCCCTGATGCTTCTCCTAAAATATAAAGTTCTCATTTTCTGGATGAATCAGAAAGAGAGCCCAGAAGATGGGGACCAGAGGTGATTATGAGTTTAAGCTACACTGGGGTTGTGCTAAGTAATTCTGGATTGTTTAGGCTGTCCACTCACAGAATTTCCACCTCAGGCTGTAGGACACGACTATACGCTTAAAATCGGTTTAAGAGTTCGTTTCTCCAGTTAAATCTTAAGCTGTAGCAACTTGCCAACAGGAGTCCTGTTTCCAACAAGTAGAAGTGACAACTATCGTATCCAGGCTCTGTTTTATGGCATTACAGAGAGCTATGGGATCAGTTTTACATTGCTTATAGTGTCAATGGCATTTGTAAGGAAATCCAGACTAAGGAGTCATTTGACTGCGGAATCTGCAACATTTTTTTCCTAGGCAAAAAAATTATCCCTGGACTATTTCAAAAGGAAGCTCTGCTGGGAAAATGCGTTCTAAGCCTTATGTGGCAGTGCAAACCTATGCCCCAAATGCAGATTCGTTGACTCTCTTTTAGCTAGGGGGTGGAAGGTACAGTCCTCAACCAGAAGAAAATCAAGAGGAGCTGGGCTTCAAGGTGAGGATTCTCTCAAAGCGCTCTTCAGTCTACCCTCCACGAAGCCAGGAAGAGAGCTGGAGGAGGATGGCTCTGACTCTCCACGAATGAATTTTCCTTATGTGTGGATGTTTGTGTGGTGTGTGCTAATAGGGAGTTGGTGCTATGATGCTCTCACAATGGAATTCCTTAGAAGTGAGGATCAGAAAGATCTGACTCACGCCAGATGACCAATGGGCACTAATAACACTGGCAGAGTGGTTTGTAGGGCCTGGAGGTGGAAGCAAAGTTCAAGGTCTCTGGCTTGAATTACTTGAGTGTCCCTACCTGCAATCTATTGATCCAGCAAGAGGGGGAGATGAATGCTGGAAATGAGAATCCAGGAAATTAGCAGCTGCAAAAACTTTCACCACTGCCTTGTTCCCAGGTATTCTGGTTGGTTATAAAACCATGACAAGGGACAAGTTGTGTTTTTTGCTCCCAAAGGGGGATTTCCTACCCTTCCCACCAACTCTCAGAACTGGCAATAAGCTGTATCCTCTGGCTTTCTTACAGCTAGTGGAGCAATAGGCCTGAGTAAGAAAAAGACGGTTTGAGCTGGTAAACGATACAGAAGAATCTCCTAATCTTCCATTTTCTTCCTCTGTCCCTCCCCACCACTCCAACTCTGCCTACTGGGTCACAGACTGAGAATAAGCCTAGTGACTAAGTGGCACCCATTTGAAAAACCCACTACTGTAAAGTCTGATTTGAACATGGTCAGAGCTTGACCATCCCCTTAAGTCCCACATTAAGAAGGCTCAGGAGGCCACACTCTTGCCTAATCTCTGGCTGCCTATGAGAAAAGGAACCCTTGTGCAATGAAAGAGCCCAAGGAAAGCCTGGAGTCACTTCAAAGAGAGGGTGGGGGTTTAGGCTGATGCATTCTATCTCTGGTTCATACTGACCTGTACCAGGTTTAATGGCAACTGGATTGACGGCAGAGATTTCCAAATTCGGTACAAGTTCATATCCTTTTTCTTGCTGCTTTCCTTTCCCTTCATGATATCGGCTATATATACCACGGCCAGCCGAATATCCCCCGAGGTAGGAACCCCTGGGCCCTGGGGCTCTGCTGCCAGCCGCACCTCGACCCCGGCCTCTTACGCTGCCTGCTTATAATAACAACACAAAAAAATGATGAGCAACCAACAGTGACCGTACAGGAAGCAGATCTCAACTCAAGGTTCTTGGCCATTGAGTTGTTTGCCGTAAGTTGCAGGTGGTTACACCTTTGCTCTTCAATGAGCTGGTAAGATGCTTCAAACATGCTACTCCATCCTAGATTTGCATCCAAAGTATGCCTGCTCAACACAAGAGATGAACTTGCCGATGCGTTCCTAGGATTGCAAGTGCAACTTAATACAGGAAAATATTCACAGAATAGAAAGAAGTCAGATCTGGAAGGGGATCTGCTAGTTCACCTTCCTCATTTTATGCGTGAGAAAACTGGCCTAGGGAGGTGAAAGGGACTGATTAAAGTCACAGAGCCAGTTAATCTGATGACAGCAGGACCCAGAACCTAGGTATTGGTTTCCCAGTATAATGCTTGGTTGGTTTCATTACATGCTAGCCAATAATTTAAACGTCACCACCACCACAACATTGTCCTTCGTGTGCCAACATCCTAGAGATCTAATTTCACAAGGAGCTTTTAAACTAGAGACAGGTGGACTAGCCCCAAATTGGGGAGACCCTGGAAAGGTAGTATGCAAGAAGTGCCTCTATGCCCCTGTGATTTCACCGCTCGCCCCCATACACATGAACGACCCACACTTCCCAAAATGCTGTGGAAGTGAACACTCTAAGTGCCAGCAAAAAAACAAAAACAAAAACACCCACAAGTGACACCCAAAGGAGGGTGGGTCGGTGGGGGGAGGAGCCTGTCTACCAGCCCAGCAAACTACAGCCACAACACCCCTGACTCTGTCCAGGGCCACACGGCTGTCGGGGGCCTCCCCAGCAGTACAGCCCCCACTAACCTTTCACAAAGTAGTCTCTGTTGGGCCCGATGAGCGCGTTGTAGGGGTAGCCGTAGTAGGCCAGCGTGTAGGGGTCGCAAGAGTACACGTAGCTGGGCTGCGGCACCGCCGCCTCGGCCGCGCCGCCGCCCTTGGCCGCCTTCTGGTAGCGGGAGTACTGCTCCTTGTCCACGGGCTTGGCCAGCGTTACCTCGAGGCACGAGCCCTCCAGCTCAGTGCCGTTGAGGTTGTTCATGGCATGCACGGCGTCCTCCCGGCTGACGAAGTGCACGAAGGCGTAGTCGCGGATCTTCTTGACGCGCTCCACGCAGCCCGGGTTGAACTGGCCGAAGCTCTTCTTGATGGTGTCCTCCGTGGTCTCGATCATGAGGTTGCGCACGTAGAGGATCTTCACGGTCTCCATCACGTCCTCGTCCACGTCGATCTCGGGCTCGGCCCAGTCCACGGCGATCTGGTGGCCCCACAGCTGGATGCGGCCGGGCATGAGCTTGCGGCGCGCCATGGCGGCCGCGCGGTGGCTCTCGTACTCGACGAAGGCGAAGCCGCGGTTCTTCATCTTGTCGGCCGCGCTGGCGTAGACGATCACGTCCAGCACGCCCTCGGTGACCTTGGCGATCTCCTCCAGGATCTCCTCGCGCTTCTTCATCTTGGGGATGCCACCGATGAAGAGGCGGCAGTTGTCCACGCTGCAGCACACGCCGAGCAGGCGGCCCGGGCGGATCTCGTAGTTGTTGAGCTCGCGCACGGCGCGCTTGGCCTCGTTCTTGTGGCAGTACATGACGAAGGCGTAGCCGCGGTTCTTGCCGTCGAAGTCCATCATGAGGCGCAGCTCGTAGATTCGGCCCACCGCCTCGAACACGGGCACCAGCTCGTCCTCGTACACGTCTCGCGGGATCTTGCCCACGAAGACCTCGCAGCCGCGCTGCGGGTGCGGGCCCTCCCAGCCGGGCGGCGGGCCGCCGTACTTGCGCTGCCCGTTCTCCTGCACCATGCTGTAGCCCGTGCGCTCCATCAGCGCCAGCAGCGCCGCCTCGTTGGGCGCGCCGGCCACGCCCTCGGGCACCTTGGCCGAGGACGCGGCGGCCGAGTCGCTGCTCATGGCTGCGGTGGAATCCTCTGCGGTCATAATGTCAAAGGCATCCACGGCTGGAGGAGACCTGCGGGAGGGAGAAGGAAGGGTGAGTGTGGAGTCTGCACCGCGTTGAGCCAAAACTTGCCTACTTCATTCCTGTAAGACACACGAGACCCACGCTTCACTAGCAGGTGGTTAGATGGGGAATAAATACAGCAGCTCTAAGAAGCTAAATTAGTCAGGTTGTTTTGCAGGAAAAACCAGAAGTGACTCGGGGAAAAAAAAAAATCAGAATGAGCAAGTACTTCCGCTTAATCAGTACCCCAACAGCTTTGAAGCACAGAGAACCTGTTGTAATTGTTAGTGAAAACCTCATCTTCTTGCAGCAAATGGCAACATCTTTTGCTCAATTCCTGCACTGTCGACTCAGATTGATTTCCTTTTAGTTATAGCATTTTAACCCATTTATCTGGTAGACAAAGCCTCTTTGCTTTCTTTTTTTTAAGACAGTCTTGGGGCGCCTGGGTGGCGCAGTCGGTTAAGCGTCCGACTTCAGCCAGGTCACGATCTCGCGGTCCGTGAGTTCGAGCCCCGCGTCAGGCTCTGGGCTGATGGCTCAGAGCCTGGAGCCTGTTTCCGATTCTGTGTCTCCCTCTCTCTCTGCCCCTCCCCCGTTCATGCTCTGTCTCTCTCTGTCCCCCCCAAAAAAAAAAAAAAAAAAGACAGTCTTTTCCATTTAGGAATGGAAGTAGAGCAGTGCACTTACATCGTTAAGGAAAACTTTGAGGAGGTGTTATTATAAGAGATAGGTACAGAGCTGTGTATCTGAAGCTTTTTACAAGAAAGAAATGGAACATTCACATTGCCAAGGACTTGTTCTAGGAACTGTGGTAAGAGCTGGTAAGTCTGAATTTTACGGTGTCATTTAGGCAAAAGTCTTGGTAGGAACCATTAAAGGATTTGGAGTCAGTCCACAAAGAGCTGGATTACGTTCAAACTGGGTGGGGCGGTGGGGGGGGGGGGTGGTCTGTGAAGCAGCTACTACCTGGTAAGCCACACTGCAGTTTTTGGTTACATGCATTATCTTATTTGACCTTCCTAATCTCCTTACATGGAAAATGATATTATTATTACTCCTAATTTGTCTATGGGGAAATAGGCTCAGAGAGGTTGAGTAAATTGCCCATTTCACACAGCAAGTGTCAGCTCCCAGAAGGACTTGATTCCAAGTCACTTGGTTCCAGATTCCATGTTCTGTCTTCAAAAGCAGTGCTGTGCAATAGAACTTTCTGTGAGGATGGAAAAGCTGTTCCCTAGCCACTTTGGCTACTGAGCACTTAAAATGGGGCTAGTGTAACTGTTGAACTGAGTTTTACATTTTATTTCATTTTAATTAAAATTAAATAGCCACATATGATAGTGCAAATCTAAACCATGCCACCTTTACCTATACAGCACAGGGCTCTGTGGAGATGATTTTAAATTATACAATAGGATTATCATTAGGAGCTTTGTACTGTGCTTTTGTAAAGAACGGTTCTGCTTGGCCTTTTAAAAAATGAAGTTTATTTCATTTTTTGGGCTATAAAAGTATTCAGGTAAATTTTGTAGAAAATTAAGAAAAGGAGGAAAAGAAATCATTCCTATTATTCCTACCCAATGATAGCCACAATTGAATTTTCCCATCTTTTTTTTTTTTAATAGTTTTATTTTTGGGGGGGTGGGGGGTGGAACTTGGCTTCCAACAAATTTACATACCGCTGCTTTGCTTCATAAGCATCCGTCCCACATTTTTTTAAAAGTTTATTTATTTTGAGAGAGAGAGAGAGAGAGAGAGAGAGAGAGAGAGCACGAGCAGGGGAGGGGCAGAGAGAGAGGGAGAGAGGGAGAGAGGGAGAAACAAAGCCAAGCAGGCTTTGTGCTGTCAGTGCAAAGCCCGACTCAGGGCTTGAACTCATGAACCATGAGGCTATGACCTAGCCAAAATCAAGAGTCAGATGTTTAACCAACTGAGCCACCTAGGCGCCCCTCCTCCACATGTTTAACAGTCTTTGCAAAAACACAATTTTTAATAGCTGCATAAGGTTTCATCATTCAACTGGAATCAGGAGCATTAGTTTAAAAAATTTACCAATAGGAATTGTATACAAGAATATTAAGGGAATTTCAAGAGTAATTAAGGTAAGTTTGATCTTCGAAAGAAAAAAAAATCAAAAGAAATTATAGGGACACAACAGAAATATGAGGTGTTTATTTGCTGGCCAGCTAAAACATTTCTTCATTGGCTCATTTGCCATAACATCAAGGGGCAGTACAGTATAGTGGGTAAGTGAGTGGCTACGGGAGACAGACTGGGTGACTGTGTGTAAATCCCAGCTCTAACACTTTCTAGTTGTATGAACTGGAGCAAGGATACTTAGCTGCTCCATGCCTCAGTTTCTCTTTTTATAAAATGGGAATAATGAGGTTAGTACTAAGTTTAGAGGAATACGTGAGTTAATACAAGCAAAGCACTTTGAATTGTGCCTAGAACACTGTAAACGTTCAAGAAATGTCCATTGTTATTGTTGTCTTTAATCCAAACTTCTGGGTAAAACTTCAGACCAATTCTTTCCATTTTAGGGTAATTTTGACACTTTCTCAGTTCTTTAAAAACATCTGTTTCATATGGCTTCTATTCTTATTTTTTATTTCTTTTGCCCTTTAATTGCTTAAGACTGGTTTGATAACATATCCACTTATCATGAAGTCTTTTTTGTTATCAACTTGAAAATGATACATTCGTTCCTGTAGTTTCACACTGAAACAGAAATTTCAATATCAGATTTGAACATGCAGCTCTTCCCTTCCTTCCAAAAGGAACATAAGGATATATTCTTAAGGAAACTATTTGTACAAATACATATGTATTTATAATTTGTGGCTTTTGAAAAGGAAACCCCAGGACATATATAACATGTAAGTGGCAATTCAAAATCTTACATGTTGTACTACATAAAATATTAACTAAAATCCAAAGGAAGAGACCTCATCGCTCTGCTGAGATAGGCAGAGTTGACTTCGTGTTTTCCTAATTGTACTCTGAAATTATGATTTTACACCAAGAAAAGTCTTGTAGTGGTCAGGCTATGGGAGTCATTTCCAGGTGCAACTCCATTAATTTTATCAAAATTTTTGTTTGCTTTCAGTCTGAAATCTGCTGGTGTCAGTAATATAATTACTTCTTTTTTTTTTTTTCCAACATTTATTTATTTTTGGGACAGAGAGAGACAGAGCATGAACGGGCGAGGGGCAGAGAGAGAGGGAGACACAGAACTGGAAACAGGCTCCAGGCTCTGAACCATCAGCCCAGAGCCCGACGCGGGGCTCGAACTCACGGACCGCGAGATCGTGACCTGGCTGAAGTCGGACGCTTAACCGACTGCGCCACCCAGGCGCCCCTAATTACTTCTTTTTTTAAAAAAATCACTTCTTTTAAAAGTTATAGCTTATTTCTTACATCTGCGAGCCAAGGAAAGTCTTTTTTCGTAAGCTTTGATCATCTGGAAGAACTGAATTATGTTACTGGCCCTCTTTCCCTTTTTTCTTTGGCCACTAGGAAGTTCAGGATTAAGTCTGTCACTTCAATTTTAGTAATTGTCTAAGATACTAGACAAGTCTAGTCTAGTATCAAGTTTATCTAATTTTGGCTATAGTTTCATTTTTTTTAGTCTTCTATATTCTCAATGTCATGAATTTAGCTATTTATATTGTTCATCTTCTTGTTTACATGTTTCTGGAAGCCATCTCACAATTTTGGAGGTAGGAAAGGAATAAATGCACCTACACACACACACACACACACACACACACACACACACACACACAACACACAGACACTGGAAGCCATCTCACATAATTTTGGAGGTAGGAAAGGAATAAATGCATCTATACACACATATACACACAGACACACACACACATCTAATTTGCACCAGACATTGATTAATGTAGTACCTAATAAATAAACTGTCTTTTACACTAACTACAAACATTGACATAAAAACAAATGAGAACCACAGTGAGATACTACTTCATGCTAACTAGCATGGCTATTATAAAAATAAAACAAAACACAAAATAAGCATTAGCAAGAATGTGAAGAAATCGGAACACTTCAGCATTGCTAGTAGGAATGTAAAATGGTGCAGCTACTGGTAAACAGCATGGTACTTCCTCAGAAGCTTAAACATAGAATTGTCATATGATCCACCAATTCCGTTACTGGTTACATACTCAAAAAACCTGAACACAAGGACTCAAACAGCTCTTTGTACACCAGTGATCACAACAGTATTATTCACACAGTAGCCAAAAAGTGGAAACAACTCAGATGTCCATTGATGCATGAAAGGACAAACAAAATGTGATATGTATACTGAGTGGAATACTATTCATCCTTAAAAAGGAAGGAAATTCTAACACATGTTACAACTTGGACGCACCAGGAAGACATTAGGTGAAGTAAAAGAATCCAGATACAAAAGGACAAATAGTGTATGATTACACTTACATGAAGTACCTAGAATAGGCAAATTCATAGAGATAGAAAGAAGAATCATGGTTGCTGGGAGATGGGGACAGGGAAAATGGAGCGTTAGTGTTTAGGGAATTTCAGTTAGGGATGATGTGAGAGTTCTGGAGATGGATGAATGTGATGGTTACACAACAATATGAATGTACTTAATGCCGCTGACCTGTATACTTAAAAATAGTTAAAATGGCTAATTTTGTTGTGTATATTTTACCACAATTAAAAAAAAAAAACCTGGAAAGTAAGAAAGCTCAGAGATACAAAAAGGACAAAAATAAGATCCATAAAATTGGGATTTCACACTAGAGGCCATTAAAAAAAATGGTACAATGAGTAGGTTTAACACATTCAAGAAAATCTTACGGTTTATAAACTCCATTCTCCTTATCTTCATGTCTGATATACTAGAGAGTTAAATAAATTATATGGTGTGCTGCTCAATGAATTTTCAAGATCAAAGGCTTAGAGATACAAAAGAGATATAGGATTTATTTAATGCCTTTAAAAAGGGCACCATACAGCTAATAATATGACCTTTCTGTCAGTAATGTAACAGAGTACCTAACTTATTACAATTAGACAAACTGTATTTTTTTTTATTTAAAAAAAGTTTTTTTTAACATTTATTTATTATTGAAAGAGAGAGTCAGAGAGTGAGCAGGGGAGGGGCAGAGGGAGAGGGAGACACAGAATCTGAAGCAGGCTCCAGGCTCTGAGCTGTCAGCACAGAGCCAGACGCGGGGCTCGAACTCACAAACCGTGAGATCATGACCTGAGCCGAAGTTGGACGCTTAACCAACTGAACCACCCAGGTGCCCCACAATTAGACAAACTTTAGACCGAACTATTTCAAACTATGGTCACGGGCCAAATACAGCCTGCCATTTGTTTTTGTAAATAAAAGTTTTATCAGAACACAACCATTACCCTTAAAAAAAAATTATCTATGGTTGCTTTTGTGGTACGATGGCAGAATCAAATAGTTCAGAGATATATGGCCTGCAAAGCCATATTTACTGTCTGGCTTGGTACAGAAAAAGTTTGCTGGCCTCTGCTCTAGGAGATGTGCAGAGAACATCAACGTGACAAAGTGGCATAGATTGCTATTGCTAAGTATAGTCACTTTTTCCTCAGTTTCCAATGCTGCACAATGACTTAATTTCAGGACCAGTTTTTAAGTTCTAACATTTTATTTTATTTTTTTTTAAGTTTATTTATTTATTTTGGGAGAGACAGCACAGGTGGGGGAGGGACAGAAAGAGAGAGGGTGAGAGAGAATCCCAAGCAGGCTCCGTGCTGCCAGCACAGAGCCCGATGCGGGGCTTGAACTCACAAAACCGTGAGATCATAACCTGAGCCGAAACCAGAGTCAGACGCATAACTGTCTGAGCCACCCATGTGCCCCAAGTTCTAACATATTTTAAAGACAGTCTTCTTCACCTGTCTTTCCCCCCTTCAGTCTAAGTTCTTTGCCATTTAAGTGCATGGTCAAATGTATGAGACCGAAGAAGAGATATCTGGTGAAGGTGGTTGGCTCAGCCTCTAACAATTAATATGTGCACAATAATAACCTAAGAGACACCAACACAGAAGTGTTTGTGCTCATTTATTCATTCATTCTACAAATATTTTTTGAGCACCTACTATGTGCCAGATATGGTGGACCTCATTTTCATGGAGCCTACCTCATAGTTAATGGAATTAGAGAATTGCCCTTCAAATCCTAAAAAGTTGAGAATGAAGGCATTTTGCATTCGTGCTCAATGACCAGAGACTGCCTCAAAAGAGCTGTACCTTAATATTAACAACTTGTTCCTATTAAGGCTATACTTCCCCAAGTTAAAAGCTCGGCCACATCATTTTTATGCTTTAAAAAATTAGTTTAGAATACTCTCTTTAGACGGGTGGGAGAATATATATGCATGTGTGTGTTTGGGATAGGGGTGTCTGAGTAGTGAGAAACACTATCTTCTGAATGACAAGATTCTTCTTGTAGTAGAGGTGTGGGCACAATAAGTAATAATACACTTCGTAAGTTGAACCTTGTCTGTGAGTATAAAACAATAACAAAATATTGGGATAAATGGCACCGAATTATCCATTTAATAGAAGATAGGTTTAAAATAGATTGGATAGGGGTGCCTGAGTGGCTCAGCTGGGTAAGCGTCTGACGTTGGCTCAGGTCACCATCTTGTGGTTCGTGAATTCGAGCCCTTCATTGGGCTCTGTGCTGAAAGCTCAGAGCCTGGAGCCTGCTTTGGATTCTGTGTCTCCCTCTCTCTCTGCCCTTCCCCTGTTCGTGCTCTCTCTCTCTCTCAAAAAATGAATAAACATTAAAAAATTTAAAAGAATAAAATAGATTGAATAGTCTTGATTTACTGAATAAATGCACAGTCTCTGGTGTCAGAGACCTAGGGCCAAAACTTGGCTCCTCTGCTTACTAGTTGTGAACCCTGGGAAAGACCACTTAACCTCCTAAAGCCTCAATATTCTCATCTTTAAAATGGTGACAATAAGAGCTAATGTTTATTGAATGCCCATTATGTACCAGGCAGTGTGCTAAACTCTACATATGTATTAACTCACTCCAGTCCTCACAGAATCTGTATGGAATATTATTAGGATCTCCACCTTACCAATAAGGAAACTGAGGCACAGAGAGATTAAGTAGATTCTCAGTTCATGAGCATCAGAGCTGGTATTTGAACCCTGATAGTCTGGCTTAAAGTCTGTACCACAGCTGCCTATAAGTGATCCTTATTGCAGGGTTGTGGTGAGGAGTGCATGAAATCCACACAAAGCTCCTAGTGCAGAACCTAGCACTAAGTGCTCAAAAAATGTTAGAAGAAATTTGAATGTTAAAAAAAAAAAAAGATATTTGAACTTGAGAGGAGAATCTTGCCCCTATGTAGGATTCGTTTGTTTACGGGGAAACAAGAGGTTATCCCAGCCAACCTCAAACCAGTCAGTATGAGAAGCCTAGCCTGTGAGTTCTGGCGTGGACTGGTGTACCAGGGTCTCCCAGATTCCATTCTTAGCAGGTAAGTTGTCTGGCAGTGTGATTCTGCATTGGCGATATGGCTCGGGCATCCAAGTGTAAGCCTGTTTTTCACCTAAACTTTGGCTATAGCAGTTTGCAGAGGCTTTTCCAGAAGGAACCTGAAGAGACTTGCTGCACTGGATGCAAAAGGTCCAGTCATCCTCATGGATGCCAGGTCCCCGGAGGCAGGACCGCCCCCCCCCCAACACCACACCATCCTTGCACACACTAAAGATGGCTTCACCAAAGACTGCTAGCTTACTAATGTGGCAATATTTTTGCAATGTATTCACAGTTTGGTATATAAAACAGAGCAAAACATACTTTCAAATCCTGCTATTATTCTGAAGTGTTAGCTGCAATTTTTGTTGCCTGTTTTAGGTCAAGTTTGAGCTTGTCAGGGTAAAATAAAATTTCAGGGCTAACTCAGACTACAGCAGACTTAAATCAGGATTTAAAATCTCTTCTTAGGAGTGGTTCAGAGTATCTTTCAGTAGGATTTTAACTTTGAACTGGGACATTTTAGAGGGCACGGAATACCACTGTACTGGGAAAAATTTCCAAAGTTTGCCAACCAGGCTTTACCTAGGATTAAAAACAGCATGAATATAATCTAGAATTATCCAAACTACCAGTTAACTTTGGTTCACAGCTGTAGGGATGCATGTGTGCATGTGTGTTTGTGTGCATGCATGTCAGGTACTTGAGATTAATGTGCAGTGTGGAATTCACAGGAGAGTTTTATTTGCAGATGAAAGGACACATTGCAATTTGAAGATAATATAATATACAGGGGTAAGTAGTGTCTTCCAGCACCAGCAGGAACTTAAGTCAGTGGAAGGTTTTAGAATGTATTTATCCAAGAGGTAATTCTATCTCTGTGGTAAGATTTCTGTTTTGATGTCCCTTATTTATACCAGAAAAATTTTGTCTTTACTGATTGTCACTTCTTAGGTATGGCCTGGCACACAGGTATAATAAACGGTACAAGATAGTAAAATACATACCAAACTAGAAGACTCTGGAAGAGGGAAGACTTTGGAGTCAAAGAAATAGAAGTTCAAATCATGAATGTGTCACTGTCACAGGAGGCAATTACCTCCGTTCCATGTCATGTCCATAGATTTCAGATGGTTCTAGCACCCGTTTCAGAGGACCGGTTCCAGGATTAAGTGACATTTAATGCCACAAATCAAGGGGGAAAAAACATCAAAGGCCAGCTTCTGCAAAAAGTTTCCAAGATTTGGCCTCACGCTGAGTGGTTATCTTACTGTCCCTGGCCAGGTTACCACCACCCATTAGAGTAAACAGCAGAGAATACTCCCACCACCAGGCAGGCCTCTGGCACTGGGACATTTCTGTTACCTCAGAGCTTGGAAAGTGGTAAAGGAACTCTACACAAAATGGAGGCAGAATACTTGGAATTTACCTGGAGGCCCAAACAATAAGCTGAAGATTGAAGCTTGACTCTTTTTTTTTTTTTTTTTTTTTTCCTATCTCCCCCAGCAACCTCATGCTATTTGAAGGCATGGCTCTTGCAACACATAAAATCCTTCCAGGACTCTCTTCAGGTGAAATCCCAAAAGGATAAAGAGGCAGTGGCATAGTGATATTTTGGGCCATACCTCTGTCAGCTCCTGGCTAATCTGAGACGATGTTAACTCACAAAGGGTCTTAAACTGTGTTGATGCTTGTACAGATTTTGTTATGGCAAAGCACATCATTCAATGAATGATTGTGCCTGATAAACAGATACAAAGCCAAGAGACTCACTGTTCCCAGGCATTTCTATCAACACATGGCTGAAAATGAGGCATTTTGCTGTGGGTTCCCAGGGAAGCCGTCTGTACACCATGAGAGGGGTAAAGCCACCCGCCCAGTTGGGGTGGGGATGGGTGAGTTTTCTATGGATGTTTGGCAACACACAATCCCTGTTAAGAATCTGTTATCTGGTTTCCTTTAAATAAGCATTATATATACTTATATTTTTTTCTAAACAGGTTGATGGGGCAATGCTGAAAAAAAAAAATGAATCCCACAAATTTGGCACACATCTGCCTCCTGGATTAATGTTTTCCCAAACTGTAAACAAGCGGTAGAAGGGACTTCTGGTTTCACCCATGATCTTGGCTCCTTTGATCCAAACCTTTGAGGGATCTGGCAAGGGACAGAAAGAGCTACCAGAAGATACAGAGAGAAGGAAGAAGGCAGTAATGGTTTGTATCATGTAATAGTAGCTTGAATTTATATAGTGTTTTGCAATTTATAAACTTCTTTAACATACATAATCTAATTTCATAAAATCCCAGACTCTGAGCTGCAGAGGGACCTTTGGTATCATTTAATCCAAAATTTCTCAACCTTGTTCCCTATTGACCTTTTGGATGTGATAATTCTTTGTCACGTGGTGCTGTCCTGTGTGCTGTACGATGATGTTATAGTTCCCCTGACCTCTACCGACTCGATGACCATCCCCTCCATGTGTGATGACCAAAAATGTCTCCTGGATGCAGAAGTGCTCCCTGCTGAGAATTACTGATGGAGTCTGACTATCCAGAGCTATAACCAGATTATATGCTTGCCCGTGGCAGGTATTAATTAAATAGTAAGAGAAGTTGTTATTTTTTCAACATTTATTTTTGGCAGAAGAGAAAGACCGAGAATGAGCAGGGGAGGGGCAGAGAGAGAGAGAGCGAGCGAGCGGGAGACACAGAATCTGAAGCAGGCTCCAGGCTCTGAGCTGGCAGCACAGAGCCCGACGTGGGGCTCAAACCCACGAACTGTGAGATCACGACCTGAGCCGAAGTCAGTTGCTTAACTGACTGAGCCATCAGGTGCCCCAAAGAAGTTGTTATTTTATACCCGCCACTCCCGGCGTGGGCTTGGCGTCTTCATCTGGCTCTTACTGTCACAGCTGTCAAGACTGAGAGATGGGCATCACCTTTCAAAACTCAGGTGTATCTCTGATACCAAACTACTCATTTTAATATGTTTGAAATTCTGTCAATTTAATTTTTCAAACCAGACGACGACTACCATACAGCCCTCTCAGACGGATTCTGTTGTCACACTGATTCGTCATCACAGGCAGACCAATGGGTCTGGGTCACAGAAACACTACCTTTGAAATCAACCGGAGGATCTGCCAAGCTCTAGAAGTGCCTCATTTAAATTCAGACCTCTCTACCACATGGGCACGTGCAAACTGCTGACATTCTGATTTTTAAGACGAGGGCCTTTCTGAAATGTCACTGCTGGTTTCCTTCATAATGTAGAAAGCTTAAGATTCAGAGTTTTGTACACACTGTGTGTTAGCCAATTTGACAATGAATTATATTAAAAAATAAAAATAAAATGCAAATTTTCATAAAAAAATAAGATTCAGAGTTTTGGTGTTTTGTTTTGTTTTGTTTTTTAAGACATAAACAATCGCCAAAAATGTTCTTCTGGAACACAGTCAATTCATTGGTACTACAATCAACATCTGTACCCCTTAGGCAAAAGGCAATGATCTGATGGAAGAGATGATGAAGCAATATTTACGTATGCATTCATTCATTCATTCATTCATTCATTCAACTCATCCATCCAAACTATGATTGGATGCTCGTATGCCAGGCTGTGCTAGGTCTTGGGGATATAGTGGTCACTACTGCATAGCCATTGCAGTTCCTAGCCTACCAAGGATAGACGAAGAAGGAAAGATTGGAAAGAGGACAGAGTGAAACCAAGAGCAAAGATGGGCGGCTACATAAGATCATTCAACCCTAGAAGGTCACATATGTCCTTTCAGCATTTTATTGCATGCCAAAGCTACGACAATGGCTTAATTAAATATACAAGCAACAAGGACCATGGGTCAAAACAGCACCCAAAGAGTCACTAGCTATAATGGGTGGACAAGGATTGAAAATCTGCCTTTATCTGGTTTAATTATATTTAGAGACAGTGGGAAATTCTGTAAGAGGGAAGCTCTCCTTATCCTCCTACACTTAGAACTGATATATTATGTATTGCCTTATTGCAAATATAATACATATGCAATGATATTGTAATTGAATAAATTCATTAAAATCATAAAAATCAAAATCCATTTTATTGAGCATCTCTGTGACACAGACACTCTACTGATTGCCATCATTTTGCGCAGTGAGATGATTTCAGAGAAGGACACTGCTCTACAGCATGTGTTAATATTTCTGGACAAGTGGCTGTAGAGTGAATTTCACTTACATGCTAAGAAGACAGCAGCACTAAAAGAGAAAAATGCCTTAAATGTAGTCTTCTCTAGAGGGAAAGAGATGGACTAGAAATAATATCTCAGAGTTTCGCTAATGTTTAAAAACTTTTTTTTAAAAGATCTTTGAAACAGGCAAAAGGGGGGGAAATCCTCAGTAATAGGTTGAACCTAAAGTTACAAATTATTTTTAAAAATTTTAATGTTTATTTATTTTTGAGAGAGAGACAGAGACCGAGCATGAGTAGTGATGGGGCAGAAAGCAAGGGAGACACAGAATCTAAAGCAGGCTCCAGGCTCTGAGCTGTCAACACAGAGCCTGACACGGAGCTCGAACCCACAAATTGTGAGATCATGACCTGAGCCAAAGTCAGATGCTTAACCGACTGAGCCACCCAGGCACCCCTTAAAAACTCTTGAGTTAATGATAGCTTCAATTTTTTTTGCATTTATTACACGTATAATACACCTTAAGGAAGGTATTTGAATTTTCATGACAGTCCTATGAATTGAAATTCAAAATGTGGGCTGTAGAGCAGGTCTAGAGATCTAGAGAGAGGTCTACAGCAGGGAGGATCAGCAAAGTACAGCCCATGAGCCAAATTCAATCCTGTGGCTGTTCTTATCAAGTTTTGTTGGAACAAAGCCATGCCCATCTGTTAACATATTGTCTGTGGCTGCTTTCATGCAAAGTTGAGTTGCTGCAGCAGAGATAGTATGTATGGCCTGCAAAACCTAAAATATTTATTGTCTGCCTCTTTACAGCAAAAGTCCCCTGCTCTAGGGTCAGATTTCCTGGGTTTGAGCCCCAGCTCTATACTTGTGTAGCTGTATGATGGTAAGACATTTAAATGTTAGCTGTTACTGCCCCTTTTAAAGATGAGGCACTTGATGGGTGTCTGGGTGGCTCAATCGGTTAAGCGTCCAACTTGGGCTCAAGTCATGATCTCATGGTCTGTGACTTCGAGTCCCACATCGAGCTCTGCGCTGACAGCTCAGAGCCTGGAGCCTACTTGGGATTCTGTGTCTCCCCCCCTCTCTGCCCCTCCCCTGCTCGTGCTCTCTCAAAAAATAAACATAAAATTTTTTTTAACTTAAAAAATAAATTTAAATTACTTAAAATAAATAATTTTAATTAAAATTTTAAATTATTAATTTTAAATAAATAAATGAATGAATGAATAAATAAATATCAGGCGCCAGAGGCTCAGATCATGTACCTCACCTAAGATCACTCAGAATTGAAGGGCACGTGGGTGGCTCACTCAGTTAAGTGTTCAACTGTTGGTTTCAGGTTTCAGGTCAGGTCATGATCTCATGGTTTCATGAGATCGAGCCCCACATCGGGCTGTATTCTGGCAGTGTGGAGCATGCTTAGAATTCTGTCTCTCTCTCTCTCTCTCTCTCTCTCTCTCTGCCCCTCTCCCCTGCTTGTTCTCTCCCTCTAAATAAATAAATACACATTAAAAATTGAAAAAGAGGGGTGCCTGGGTGGCTCAGTTGTTTAAATGTCTGACTTCGGCTCAGGTCATGATCTCACGGTTTGTGAGTTCGAGCCCTGCGTCAGGCTCTGTGCTGACAGCTGGAGGCCTGGAGCCTGCTTTGGATTCTGTGTCTCCGTCTCTCTGCCCCTCCCCAACTCTGGGGAGTTGTGCTCTGTCTCTCTATGTCTCTTAAAACATAAATAAATGTAAAAAAAAAAAAAATTAAATAAAAAATAAATAAAAAACATCACTTAGAACTGAAACTTAGCTGATGACAAACCCAAACTCTTTCTACCATTTTCTCTGCCTTTGCTTTCTCCTTAGTGATAGCAGGGTTAGCTATAGCCAGTGTTAACGGAGTAAACCCATGGCCAGTGCAAAATGGACATTGGTTAAAGGAGGCCCACGCACAGGCCCTTTCCACTGTATGCCTAAGCACACCTCACCACCCTGCCCACCCCTTTCCTGAGCTCTCAGTCCTTCAGTCTGTTCCATACCCTATTTCTGGCCCTTTGCGAAGTAGTTAACGTGTTCAAATTGTATCTCTAGAATTAAGAATGTATTGAATTAGGGGGCTGGGGTGGCTGGAGTCAGTTGAGCATCCGACTCTTTGATTTTGGCTCACATCGTGATCCCAGGGTCGTGGGATCGAGCCCCGCGTCAGGCTCCACACTCAGCATGGGATTCCCTCTTTGTCTCTCTCTCCTCCCACCCCCCCCCACCCCTCTCCAAGCTCGCTAAAAAAAAAAAAAAGTTAGAAAAGTTAGAAAAGAATATGGGGCTGTGATGAGACTGTAGGGATGATGGTTACACTCCAGGCTCTGGAGCCGGACTGCCCGACTTCATATCTGGGCTCCACCACTTGAGAAACAAGTGCCGTCACACAGGTCACTTAGTTTTCCTGAGCCTCAGTCTCACCACCTAATAAATGGGGATAATATACCTCACGATGACGTGACGATTAAAGAGATAAAACATATAAAGCACTTAGAAAGATACTTAGCTGGGCACCTAGGTGGCTCAGTCAGCTAGGCATCCATCCGACTCTTGATTTTGGCTCAGGTCATGATCTCACAGTTCGTGAGTTCAAGCCCCGCATTGGGCCCTGCACTGACAGTGCAGAGCCTGCATGGGATTCTCTGTCTGTCTCTCTCTCTGCCCCTCTCTTGTTCATGTTCTCTCAAAAACAAATCAAAAAAAACAAAAAAAGATACTTAGCTCAGGTAAATGCTCAAATTTCATCATCATCACCATCACTGTTTTGGTTGAGCAAAACAGTACATGTTTTTCAAGGATGTTCTCTTTGTAGAGGACTATATAGCCATAGTTTATTTATTTATTTATTTATTTATTTATTTATTTATTTGGGGGAGAGAGCAGGGGAAGGGCAGAGAGAGAATCCCAAACAGGTTTTTGTGTTCTCAGCAAAGAGTCTGATGGCGGGGCTGGACCCCATGAACTGTGAGATCGTGACCTGAGCCGAAATCAAGAGTTGGACACTTAGCTGACTGAGCCACTCAGGCGCCCCTACATAGCCACAGTTGAGAACCACACATTTTCTGCTTGACAATGTAATTTTTAAAGTTAAAGAATTTGAAGGACTTTATTCCTAAATTTTTGTGGACAAACTGGAAGAGAACCTATATATAGATATTGCCTTCTGTATTTATATGCAAAAGTGCTTTAAGACACTACATGTGAAATATGTGGTTAAAATGATGCATTTTTAAAGCTAATGATAATGCAAAAGTAAATACTATGTTCTTTCTGATAGTTGTCCAGTTGTGTAAATATTAGATTCTTTTGATTACCAATGAGTATACCTATACTAACGCTTGTACTTACTCACTGAATGTAGTAGGCCCTATTAAGTATTGTTTGTTAGCTATGGGATATTAAAATTACAAACACAAGTTTAAGAAAGTGATCCAGGCACAATATTCTCAGAAAAACTTTATGTGCCAGTATTTGAATATATGAGCTGGTAATTTAAGGGATGATCATTTTCATTATAAAAATATTGTTTAATTCACAAAAGGATTAATAATAGAGTTCCTATAGAAAGGAAGTCCCTTATGTTATTTAGTATATGATTGAAGTTATTGAAAAATGATCTCTCTCTATATATCCTTTCTGTATCTATATATACCCACAACACTGTGCTAAAGGATCAGTCCCATTTTCTTGACGGAGAGACTGAGAACAAGGGTGATCATGTGCTTAACCTCAAAATCACAATAGGATAGTGGTAAATTTGGGATTATATATATTATATCTATTTTTTAAAAATATATAAAATTTTTTAAAAATTTAAAAAATATAATATATATTATATCTATCTTATCTTAAGCTTTATCTTTGGGATAGCCATCTCTAGTTTATCTTCTATTCAATAGTAGTCTGTTTACTTTTAATTTTTTTTAATGTTTTATTTTTCTTTTCTTTTTTTTTTTTTAATTTTTTTTTAACGTTTATTTATTTTTGAGACAGGGAGAGACAGAGCATGAATGGGGGAGGGTCAGAGAGAGGGAGACACAGAATCTGAAACAGGCTCCAGGCTCTGAGCTGTCAGCACAGAGCCCGACGTGGGGCTCGAATTCACGGAGCGCGAGATCATGACCTGAGCCGAAGTCAGCCACTTAACTGACCGAGCCACCCAGGTGCCCCTTATTTTTATTTTTGAGAGAGAGTGAATGGGGGAGCGGCAGAGAGAGAGAGAGTGGGAGACACAGAATCCTAAGCGGGCTACAGCTCTGAGCTGTCAGCACAGAGCCCGATGTGGGACTCGAACCCATGGACTGTGAGATCACGACCTGAGCTGAAGCCAGACACTTAACCAACTAAGCCACCCAGGCGCCAACAGTCGTCTGTTTATATTTAAAACTAAAGCAAACCCTGACAGTCCAAATACAGTAGAGTTCCATATATATATATATATGGATATATATATTTAAGGCTGATTTATATATATATATATATATATATGGCTTTTAAAACATTCTAAAACTTGTGTGTAAAGGATATTTTTCATCTGTTTAGTTTCTTGAATTTCTCTCAAAACAGATTTAGAAAGTGAACTTTCCCAAATATAAACTTATGCAGTTTATATTTGTAATATAATGTAATGTTATTCTTTCCCCCGAAACTGCAAACTGTATTGGTGGTTGCAAGTCGGAGTTACAGAGTAATAGTATGGTCTGTTATTGCTAGGTCCTATTATACAAGAGGACAGGTTCTGCAGGATATGTTCTTTTATTACCCCTGGTGGTCCACCAAATGGTGGTATATACAGGAACATCATAGGTCTCTTTGTAAGGAAAGTGACACATGGCCTGTCCTGAAACAAAGGCTGTGAGACAGAGTGACATAGTCAAACATTAGCTTCAATTTTAGGTGTGACCTTCTGATTTATTTGGTTAACATTAGTCATTTCGGTTGTGACTACAAAACAGTATCTGCTCCCGTGGAAAAAAATAGATCCTGTTTAATATTGATGTCCTTGCATTTCACTGACCCGTATTTTAAGGCATTAGTTACAGCAAACGAGCACCTGGCCAGGAATGCTCTCAACACTGAATAAGCCAGGGGTTACTATCTTCTCAAAGTTTAAATTGAATGCGGGGTATTTTTGAAGTTAAAAATATTGTCAGGGGCGCCTGTGTGGCTCAGTCGGTTAAGTGTCCGACTGCAGCTCAGGTCACAATCTCGCAGTTTGTGAATTTGAGCCCCATGTCAGGCTCTGTGCTGACGGCTGGGAGCCTGGAGCCTGCTTCAGATTCTGTGTCTCCCTCTCTCTCTGCCCCTCCCCGACTCGCGCTCTCTCTCTCTCTCTCTCTCTCTCTCTCTCTCTCTCTCTGTCAAAACTAAAGATTAAAAAAATATATATATTGTCAAATACCACAACGTTTCTTGACAATATGACTATAATAGGGTCTTTGTGAGAAAAAATATAAAAAGAAGTAAACTTTCTACTGGGAGACAAAGAAAATAGGCATTACAATGGGTCTTTAAAATATTTTTTTCTTTTTATTCATTAAATGTTTAATGTTATTCCCCCTTTACTCAGCTGTCTAGCTTCATTTTCCCTCTGGTGGTGTTTGAAATTATTATTATTTTTAAAAGTTTATTTATTGGGGCGCCTGGGTGGCGCAGTCGGTTAAGCGTCCGACTTCAGCCAGGTCACGATCTCACGGTCTGTGAGTTCGAGCCCCGCGTCGGGCTCTGGGCTGATGGCTCAGAGCCTGGAGCCTGTTTCTGATTCTGTGTCTCCCTCTCTCTCTGCCCCTCCCCCATTCATGCTCTGTCTCTCTCTGTCCTGAAAATAAATAAACGTTGAAAAAAAAAATAAAAAAATAATAAAAGTTTATTTATTTATTCTGAAAGAGAGAGAGAGACTGAGGTAGGGGCAGAGAGAGAAGGAGAGAGAGAATCCCAAGCAGGCTCCACGCTATCAGTGTAGAGCCCAATGTAAAGGCATGAATGAATGAAAGAACCAATGAATGAGCACTGCCTTTTATGAGAAACGTGGTAAGACAAAGCTACAAAGAGAATTTTATTATATATAATCACCAGCAAATTGCTCTGGACATTTTTTCCATCTATATTTAACTTTTGTGATTTACCTACACCCAGAACTGTGTACAAACAGCCATACCAAGTATTGTGCAGTGGTCTATGTGACCAAAAGGAGCCCACTGAAGAATGGATAAGCCAACCTTGGCACATACAGGGGCTGGCATTTAAAAAATAATTTTTAAGTTTATTTATTTTGGGAGAGAGAGCAAGAGCGTGAGCACAAGGAGGGGAGAGAAGGAGAGACAGAATCCCAAGCAGGTTCTGTGCCTTCAGTGCCGAGCCCAATGTGGGGCTTGAACTCACAAACCGTGAGATCATGACCCGAGCCGAGCTCAAAGGCCGGACGCTTAACCAAATGAGTCACCCAGTCCCCCCGGGGCTGGCACTTCTAATACACAGCTTAGACAACAGTAGTGTCAAGGAGAAAAGCTACACCGACCACTGATTGACTACACCGGATGTAAATGTTAACCTCCTTAGAAACCTCTTGGTCAGGCAGCTATAGACCTTAAGTGACTCTTTTTTTTTCTACATTAGTCGATATGCTTAGCTTCTACTACGTTGTGTCGGGGACTTGGTAGAGATTTTACACAAGGAAATAGGCACAAGACCACGCCTGGCCATGAAAGCAGTTTCCAAACGCTCCTTTATGTGCAGGTTTGCAGGTTTGAGAAGCTGGTTATTAAAGTGCTTGAGCTCATGAAGACTGGTTGAGGATACGGTCCTTTTCTCCCTGGTATTCCTCTGCTCCTGGGCAGTTCTCTGCCATACAGTAGTGGGTCTTGATGAATTGGAAGACAGATCACAAATCAATCTGAGAGTGAATGTACCGCCAAAGTTCCCAAACGTCATATGTGAAATCCAAGTTTCTTGGCTCAATAATGTCACTCATTTATCTGCCTTTCTAGTTTCCCTGAGAGTGTGCCACACAGGGACACCTCTCACTGCAGAGGGGAAAAGGTGGGGAAGCAGCACGGGGGCCTCTAGTTTTAGTGGGGAAAGAAAAATGCTACTGCCTGCTATTGTTCCTCCTTGGTCATACTTCCTTCACCTTTAAAATCATTTTTTCTCTTGGGGCACCTGGGTGGCATAGTCGGTTAAGCGTCCGACTTCAGCCAGGTCACGATCTCGCGGTCCGTGAGTTCGAGCCCCGCGTCAGGCTCTGGGCTGATGGCTCGGAGCCTGGAGCCTGTTTCCGATTCTGTGTCTCCCTCTCTCTCTGCCCCTCGCCCGTTCATGCTCTGTCTCTCTCTGTCCCAAAAAATAAATAAATGTTGAAAAAAAAATCATTTTTTCTCTCATTCTCAAATTCTCATTTAATGTCCCTGGTTTTCAAGTATAATCACCTCGGTTAATAAATACCCCAGAGAAACACACAGGGATAGAGCAATGCTACTGTGTGAATCGCTGTCTGCTTTAATCCTTGTTTAAGTTACACACGCACAGACACACATACACAAACACACACACACACCCCACTTTTTAATGAGTATTCACCATTTGAACAAAATATAGTAATATATGGTTTAAAACTAGGGAAGGGAAGAGAGTTTGTCAATTAGAAATTATTTAAATGCTAAAGTTATAATTTCTGAGGTAGAATTTGTAGATGTTTGAAAAGATAAAACACTGCTCTATTCTGAGGAAAGATATTTATTAAGAGAAGGAAGAAAAGAAAGAGGGACAGGAAGGAGAACCAGTTTTCCCAGTCTCTATAATTTAACTAGGCAGTTAAGGTAGTTGGATATTTACATAAAAGTTCCATAGACTATAAAAGTTCCATAGAAGCAGAACCAGATTAGTTAAAGAAACTCCTAAAATACAGACTTAAAATTTTAAAAATAGAAATGAACAGAAAATATATATCCAGAGTGTTACTGAACCTAGAACATTTAGAATAAAACGTTCAAGTGTGAGGAAGCTTATGATTTTCCAGGTATATTAAACTCCTAGGATCCTTTTTGTAGACATAATTGCTACTCATGTTTCACATATTCCATAATTTCATTGTGTGCGCTTGGAAGTAATATATCAATTGAAAAACGAACACAGTGGTAAAAACGCCCCTGATTTGAGCTGGTCATTTATTCCCAGTCTCAGGAGAAATACTGGATATTCTTTGAGTTAATAAAGTGTGAAATGACTTTAATGCTTCAAGGGAAAAACAGTATACCAGTCTTGCAAACTGTTTTAGAAAGCATGGCTTCTCTTATTCTACCCTACATCAGAAAATTCGTTTATTTCCTTTTTCTCCAAATCCCCTTTCACAGCAAAGAGAAAATGAGGACCTACAGCAGCAAACTGTTCATCCCTCATAAATCAGTCTCCATGAAAACCAAGAGAGGGTGGTCCTAAAGCCAGATCCTTAGTAGATTTAACCTGAATTCATTTGTGATCTGGACACCCAACTATGTTCTAGTGCTAGAACCTAACTGATGTGGAGAAACCTGCAACCATGAGTTCCATCAGTGTGGCACTCCTGTCTCCAAGCCCGTCAGAGAGCAGTAAGTCCAGCGCAGACTTTTGGTCCTGGTGATACTAGGTGAGGCAGGTTACACAGCCTAGTACTTCCTTCTTCTCAAGAGTCTGCACGTGAAGGCTAGGCAGACCTTCACATTTTCTATTGTAAGCGCACCGAGGTTCCATCCACTAAAAAAGAGAACTAGGATAATGGTTTGGAAACAGAGTTTGCCCATGTAACTGTGCCTAGTTTTGTTTCTCTAAAGCGTCATGGAGAGAAATCTATTTTTGTACAAAAATAAATATTTACTGTAGCTCACAGTTCACAGCCACATTCAGTGTGGAGTGTCCCCTCTCCCTCTGCTGTCTCTCACACACACACACACACACACACACACACACACACACACACACACACCCCTATACATATACCTACATCCTTTTTGTCTTAGTCTAAAACTCTATCTAGCTCTGCTGTTCTTTTGTTGGGGATTTCATCAAGCATGTTTATATCAACATGCTTGCTGATCCTAGCCACCATCTCACAGTTGTATCCTAGTTACGAGAGCTGAACCAGCTGAGCTGTTAGTTCCCTAATTGCTTCAGCTTTCTCTCACCTGTCTGTTGGGAAACCACCTAAGCCTACACTAGGAAGAAAAATAAGTGAGGGTGAGTATCAGGTGTGAAATGTGTGTCGTTTGCTTAACGGGCTGACACACATCTTTACTGAGACTTGATGGGACTGAAAGTTACCTCTTTCAAAGAACCCTGGCCTTTCCCATACGCCATATACAAAAATTGATTCAAAATGGACCAAAGACCTAAATATTAGAGCCCAAACCATAAAACTCTTAGAAGAAAACTATATATGATATAGTTTTATATTTCTATAAAATAATAGAAAATCATGACATTAATTTGGCATTAATTTCTTGGATGTGACACGAAAAGCACAGGCAACAAAAGAAAAAAATAGACAAATTAGACTACATCAAAATGGAAAACTTTTATGAATTAGCAGAGTGGAAAGGCAACCGATGGAATGGGGGAAAACAATCCCTTAAAATATTAAGGAATCAATATAAAAAACTACAAAGCAACAACAAAACCAACCAATTTTAAAATGGGCAAAGGGCTGAATAGGCATTTCTCCAAAGATGATACAAAAATAGCCAATAAGCATACAAAAAGATCCTCCCACATCAGTAATCATTAGGGAAATGCAAATCAAAACCACAAGATACACCACTTCATGCCCACTAAGATAGCTATTATTAAAAAAAAAAAGCACCGAGAAAATAAATGTTTGCAAGAATAGGGAGAAATTGGAACCCTTGCACATGGCTGATGGGAATGTAAAATTATACAGCTGCTGTGGAAAGCAGTATGGTGGTTCCTCAGAAGCTTAAACACAGGATTAGCATATGACCCACCAATTCCACTACTGGGCATATACGCAAAAGAATTGAAAGAAGGGGTTCAAAAAGAGAAAGGTACACCCATGATTAAGGCAGTATTATTCACATAGCTCAAAGGTGAAGATAACCCAAATGTTCACTGATACATGAATGGGTAAACAAAATGTGGCATATACAGACAACAGAATATTATGAGCCATAAAAAGGAAGGAAATTCTGACACATCCTATAACATGGATGAACCATAATGACGTTATGCTAAGTGAAATAAGCCAGCCCCAAAAGGACAAATATTATATAATTCTACTTACATGAGTTACCTAGAATAGTTAAATCCATAGAGACAGAAAGTAGAAAAGAGCTGGTGGGGAGGGAGGAACGGGAGTTATTGTTTAAGGGGTACAAAGTTTCAGTTTGGAAAGATGAGAAAGCTCTGAAGATGGAGGACAGTGATATTTGTACAATAATGTGAATGTATTTGATGTCTCTGAAATGCACACCAAAAAATGGTTGTTATGCATATCTTACCACCATAAAAAAAAACAGAGAAGGAAAAAAAGGAGGAAGGAATGCAGATTTTTAAGAGAAAATGGGAAAATGATTAGAAAAATGTTCTAGGTTACACAGCTTTTTCTTCATGTTTACAATTCAAAATGCAAAGATGTAGGGGCGCCTGGGTGGCGCAGTCGGTTAAGCGTCCGACTTCAGCCAGGTCACGATCTCGCGGTCCCTGAGTTCGAGCCCCGCGTCAGGCTCTGGGCTGATGGCTCAGAGCCTGGAGCCTGTTTCCGATTCTGTGTCTCCCTCTCTCTCTGCTCCTCCCCCGTTCATGCTCTGTCTCTCTCTGTCCCAAAAATAAATAAACGTTGAAAAAAAAAAATTAAAAACAAAAAAAAAAAACAAAAAAAAAAACAAAAAAAAAAAACAAAATGCAAAGATGTATATGTATATATATACACACACACACACACACATATATATATAAATAAACTGATGATACTTTTAACTATGTGAAATTTAGTCAAAAAGTGTCTTTGTTCCAAGGTTAAGATTAGAGCTAGCCTGGGGCGCCTGGGTGGCTGTCGGTTAAGCATCCGACTTCGGCTCAGATCATGATCTCACGGTTTGAGTTCAAACCCCGCATCGGACTTTGTGCTGACTGCTCGGAGCCTGGAGCCTACTTTGGATTCTGTATCTTCCCCTCTCTCTCTGCCCCTCCCCTGCTCGTACTCTTTCTCTCTCTCAAAAATAAACATTAATAATAATAATAATAATAATAATAATAAAGATTAGAGATACTCTGAGGTACTATTATAATCTTTTCATGCTTTTAGATTTTGGAGTTTTGTTCCAATGTATATGTAAAAATAATTTTTTTTAGGTGCAAAACAAACCAGTATTTCAAAGTGGCACAAAATCTGAATAGAGAGGAACCCAACAAATATTTGTGAAATGTCTGCTCTATATTGATATGCAAGGGACAGTCTACCTCAGAAAGCAAGATCGACTGGCCAGTGGCAGACTTCTTTGCCAAGCTTTGGCTCAGTCTCCTGAAATTGCTCAGTATCGGTGTCACACAATTTTAACATTTCCGGTAATGGTGAAAGATAGCCAAATATTCATGAGCTTAGTTACTCCGGAAACCTTTTTGGTGTGTTCCAAAGTTTGAAAAATCCAATAAAAATCCCTGAACAGCGCAAGTATAGACTTTTCCTGGCCAGGGGGTGGGGGGGTAACAATTGGTGCCAGTGCGAGGATGAAGATTGGACAGAACTAATCAGTAGAATCTATCACTTTAAAATTCTAGTCATGATTCTGGAAAGCTCTCTGTGAGGTCCACTGACCATTCCTTTGCTTTTGGGGGGGGGTCCTCAGCTTTTGGTATTTTATTCATTACTCACGAATTATAGATGTGAGAGCTGAAAGAAAATGTAGAGGCCATGTTGAAGGAGTTTCCTGTTATTTTACTTTTTTACATTAAAAAATGATTAACTTGAAAAATTTTTTCCTAGTATTTAAAATTCAGGGAAAGTTTTCTCTCCTAAAGAACAGATGTGCTTTCATTGTTAGATAATGGAAGTTATGCAACACATCGTGTTGTTCACAGTCAGATTTAGACTATCTACATACTGATCTTCAAAAAACCACCTCAGATGCTCGTTAGATAGATACAGAGAAGTTGAGCCCCTCACTTCAAAGAGGAAGAAAGAGGGGTGCCTGCGTGGCTCCGTTGGTTAGGCATCCACTTCAGCTCAGGTCATGATCTCACAGTTCATGGGGCTGAGCCCCGCGTCGGGCTCTGTGCTGTCAGCTTGGAGCCTGGAGCCTGCTTCAGATTCTGTCTCCCTCTCTCTCTCTGCCCCTCTCCGGCTCACGCTCTCTCTCTTTCTCAAAAATAAATAAACAATAAAAAAAAATTTTTTAAATAAATAAGTAAAGGAAGAAAGAAAGAAAGAAAGAAAGAAAGAAAGAAAGAAAGAAAGAAAGAAAGAAAGGGAAAGAAAGAAGAAACAGGCCTTGAGAAGTTAAGTGACCTGTCCATGGTTAAGTATTTTTGAGTTTGTTGTTTGTCTGGACTCATTGACTGAATTAGGCTTCATGTAGACAATGAAAAGATTTTCTTTCATTCTCCTGAAGCACATAGTACAGAAATGAACAAAAGTGGTGACAAGACATACCAAGTGAGTGGATGCAAGCCTCAGAAATGCTACTCCCCCATCAACAGACCCAAGAGATTGAGGTTGGAGCACAGGGTCAGCTGGATAACATTATCTTCTACTTTAGACCTGATATTGGTTAGGACTTGGGCGGGGGGGGGGGGGGGGGTGGGGGCTGGGAGGAGGGAAGAGGCTTTTACTTCCTGAGCTTCTGTAGAAATATTTATGATTTTAAACCTTCTTAAAGTAACAGAACTCAATCTTTACCCGTGTGCATGAAATGAACATTGTCATAATAATGGGCGAGGAGAGAGGGGAGGGCAAATTAATTTGAGTCATTTCTGAAAGACAGTTTGACAATATCAAGAGCTTTGCAGTGTTCATTAAAAATAGTTCATTTTCATTAGCCCATGCTTCCATTTATAGAAATTTACCTCAAGAAAATAATCGGACACACAAATGAAATGTATAGGTAAGTATGTTCACTACAGTGGTATTTATTATGTAATGAACATAATAGCACCTATTTATACGTGAATGCAGCAAACATAATGTACAATGGTATAGAAATGGCTAAATAAATTATGGCATAGTTGTAGGATAAAATATTTATCTCATGTTCTCAACTATGTGAACCTTGTTAAATAATATTTAGAAAATATCTGAAATATCTAAAAGAAACAAAAAAAGAATAAATATAATGTTAATTGTGGTTATCAGTGGATTCTGAGATTATAAGCAATTTCATAGGTTTCCTTTATTTATTTATTTATTTATTTAATTTTTTTTTTCAACGTTTATTTATTTTTGGGACAGAGAGAGACAGAGCATGAACGGGGGAGGGGCAGAGAGAGAGGGAGACACAGAATCGGAAACAGACTCCAGGCTCCGAGCCATCAGCCCAGAGCCCGACGCGGGGCTCGAGATCGTGACCTGGCTGAAGTCGGACGCTTAACCGACTGCGCCACCCAGGCGCCCCACATAGGTTTCCTTTAATGAATATGATTTTCTAAAAATATCATAATTTAAAAAAAAGTTAGCTCTCCAAGTCCCTGAATTCCGTAGACTAAGTCCAGAACCCAGCCTAGAGGACATGAAAACAAAGGATTTTGGCAGGGGCGGGGAGAAGGGTGGGGCGGGAGAGGGTAGGTGAGGGCTTGGAGGCTGTTGCTGGGTATATCGGTGTCACCAGCAGCTCCTCCCTGACATACAAGGATTGGAGCTTTGTGAGGGTTGTGGCTGTGGCTTCGGAGGGCCGTCTGTCCAAGGTTTAGCCTCTTTCATGCTCCCTGTCCCTGCTATAGCATACATAGGACTGTCACCCACATAATACTAATACCTTCTATCTGTAGAGAATTATGTCCTTGTCAGAGTGCATTTACATGGGTTGTAATTCACCACATTGCCAAGATTTGGAGAGTCTGACATGACAGTTATTTTTACCTTCTACGAAGGTAAAAAAAAAAAAAAACAGCAATTAGAGACAGCGGGAGGACTGTTCAAGAACACACAAGTGTCTTTTCTAGCTTGTGCAAAGGACCCTTCCTTGTGTCCAACACTTTTGGAAGACAACTCTGATAAGATACCCTTCACCTCTTTTTTTGGGTGGTATAAGAGGCAATTTATAAGCAATACATAATTATTCCTTGTCTTTTAATGCCAAAGATGCTCACACGTACAGATAGCAGTAGTAATTTTTCCTCCTTAGGTCACAAAGATGTAAACTAAACAAAGAAATAAAGACTTATATTGTGGGTTTAAAATGACTTACCATGTTATATAAACCACCAAGGTTGTTATAACAAACACACACCGGGTACATATTGTCTAAGCAGCAGATACCTTGGTTGATAGGAATGAAAATTTAAGGTTTTATTTAAGTGAAGAAGAAAAGCACATTGGGAATGTACTCACCAAAACCCCACTAATTTGGTTTGTCTGGTCCTTTTATAGGATGTAGAACAAGAATATACAGGGAAATTCAGGCAGCTTGCTTGGGATTTTTCAGTTCAATTTTTGGCATGTCCTTTGAAGCAAATCCTAAGGGGTAAAAAAAAAAAAAAAAAAATGCTACAAATGTCTTCTATTTAAATATCATTTTTATAAGTGGGTTAAAAATGTGAGGCCATTTTCTTTTTTTTATTTTTTCTTTTAAAAAAATGGTTTTTTATTTTATTTATTTATTTTTTTAATTTTTTTTTCAATGTTTATTTATTTTTTGGGACAGAGAGAGACAGAGCATGAATGGGGGAGGGGCAGAGAGAGAGGGAGACACAGAATAGGAAACAGGCTCCAGGCTCTGAGCCATCAGCTCAGAGCCCGACACGGGGCTCGAACTCACGGACCGCGAGATCGTGACCTGGCTGAAGTCGGACACTTAACCGACTGCGCCACCCAGGCACCCCAAATGGTTTTTTATTTTAGAGACAGAGTGAGAGAGAGAGCACAGCAGAGGAGGGGCAGACAAAGAGAGGGAGACACAAGATCCAAAGCAGGCTCCAGGCTCTGAGCTGTCTGCCTAGAACCCAATGTGGGGCTTGAACTCACGAACTGTGACATCATGTCCTGAGCCGAAGTTGGATGCTTAACCGACTGAGCCACCCAGGTGCCCCATGGGCCATTTTCAGGAAGGAAGGAAGGAAGGAAGGAAGGAAGGAAGGAAGGAAGGAAGGAAGGAAGGGAGGGAGGGAGGGAGGGAGGACGGACTACCATTACTCTGTCGTGTTCCCTACAAACCAAGAAACATAACCATTTATTCTTCCTCCTATTCTTGAAGAAACGGGGACCAGTAATAAGAATGGGTCATTACCCTCCTTCCTGCTGAATCCAGGCAGTGTCTCAAATACCACTGAAACAAGAACTCTAGCCATTCACTACCAACTGATTAGAGTTGCTATGAAGGCAACTTGCTATTCTGCCCTAAGTGCGTAGTACAGGATTTGGGGTCCTAGGATAATCTTTAAAGTCATAATACAGAAAACATTCAAATTAAAGAGAGTTAAGTTCAAGATAAGGATATTTCAGATGAGACATCAAAATATATACTGAGCACAAAACTTTGACCTTACTTCACATCTAAAAATAGAAAGTTTGCTCCCCTGAAGAAAATTAAGGGAGTTGGATTACCAGTAGTTTGCTTTGTGTTTTCGTTTTTGTTTTAAGATGTAGCACCCTTTCTTCCACCAAAAATTTACCTGGATGCAAAAACAGAATTGATAAAACAGGAAGCTGGCTGAAGTGGAAATAATGGATGGTATAGGGAGAGATCCCCATCCATTCTGCTCTGTTGTCCACTAGGGCTGGGTGGGGACCCCATAGGACCTGTAGGACTACAGAGGGCACAGTTTGGAACCCGCCAACTAAATGGCCCCTAAAGTCAGTTACAGTTCCAAATTATTCTGCCTTGACTATATTGCATATTGTAAAGACTGGCAAAAAGCTTTCCGTGAGATCCATAACCTTATGGGAATACAAGTAATAAAACTAAGCCATGAGCTAGTTTTCATCCTTATTATCAATGATCTATGAAAGAAAAGAAAAGAAAAGAAAAGAAAAGAAAGGCCACACCCTCAAGTGAATCATAGAATAATAGCTGTTAAAATATTTAGTTGTCAAAGCATATAATCCTTACCCAAATCTGTGAGGACAATTTTCTAGATGCTGTATCCTGGATAATACCTAATGATCAACATCACAGTATTGGATAAATAAGAATAAATGTGCAATTACAAAGTGTGTCCTGAAATTAATTCTACCTTGTTGAGGCAACAGAATAAATTCAGTCTCCTGAACTGTTCATGTCTTAGCTAAGTGATTCCGGACAAATTTATTCAACTTTTTTGAGCCTCAGTTTCCTTATCCATAAAGTGGAGATTTTATGGAGAACAAGAGATTGTATGAGAACGGAGGAAGGACTGCATGAAAAATACAGAATATAAAGTACCATTCCTGGCACATATTATTTATGCAGAATTGTGAGTTTTCGGTCTATTACAGCAAAATTTCCTCCTTTAAAAAATAATGTCATGTTAACGGACATGTACACTCTGTGAATTGAAATCAAATTATTAACATATAAATGAAATTGTAGGCTTTATATAGTTTGTGTTATATATTAATGAGTAAAAGAAAAGAAGGATTTTTAATGTGCCTGTCAAGGCTATTCAAATAACAGAAAATTTCTCCAAAAGAAAATACTTAGGCTCAATTGTTTATTTCCAGAAAAATCTGATTTTCCAGACTGACTCCAAACACAACCCATTTCATAAAAATTTTAATATTGTCTTACAAAACTCTTCAAGCAAAATCCACATGTCACTTTTGTTTTGTGGCTTCACGTTCCTCCTGACACAATACTGACTACCTTAGGGCATCCAGTTTGAAAAGTCCATCTCTGGTACAATTCCTGGATTTTATTTTATTTTATTTTATTTTATTTTATTTATTTACTTTATTCATTAAAATTTGTTTTTAATGTTTACTTAGTTTTTAGAGAGAGAGAGAGAGGGAGTGAGAATATGAGCGGGGAAGGGTAGAGAGAGAGGGAGACACAGAATCCAAAGCAGGCTCCAGGCTCTGAGCTGTCAGCACACAGCCCGACGCGGGGCTCGAATTCATGAACTGTGAGATCATGACCTGAGCAGAAGTCAGACACTTAACCGACTGAACCACCCAGGCACCCTATATTTTTTAAAATGCTTATTTTTGAGAGAGAGAGAGAGAGAGAGAGAGAGCGAGCACGAGCAGGAGAGGTGCAGAGAGACAGGCAGAAGATAAGAAGCAGGCTCCATGCTGACAGTGGAGAGCCAGATGTGGGGCTCAAACTCATGAACTGTGAGATCATGATCTGAGCCGAAGTCAGACACTTAACCGAATGAGCCACCCAGACGTCCGCAGTTGCCGGATTTTAGTGTGGAGGCAACTATCTTACTGAAGGTCACATAACTATGTATATTAATAAGATTTGCGAGGCAGTTCCTAGAGAAAAGAAATGGTTTCCAGACATTAACTGTGTTAATTAATTCACTTCAACCTCCTCACCCACTCCTCATTCTATGAAACAGCTATGGATACTGCTTTCTATGTCATGGAGTTTTTGTGAAGACCTAATGAGGAAATCTTCCTAGATTCCACAAAGGAAAGCTATTCTGAGCAGAACGCTTGTTTTGTTTTCATCTGGGTGGGGGTGGGGAGGCCTGTGAATCTTAGAGCTGCTGCTTCCTCTTGGACAATGGCGGGACTGAGGGCAAATGTTTGCTGGATTTATGATGCCTGTGGCACCATCTCTGTTCACACTGATTTTTACCCTTTCTTCTTTATCTTGTCATACCGTGGGCAGTTTTGAAAGCTTTTCCAAACCCACTTTCAGAATTATGAATACATAAAAGTAAGAAATGTATTTTTCCCCCAAAAGACACCCCAGTCTAATATCAAGTGCCTTGTCACGTTCTGCTTCTCAACCCCATTAGAAACCTAGATAAACAAAATTTCTCATCCTTTCTGAAGATAAACCAGTTGCCTCTACTCAGGGGTGTTAGTACATGGGCTTAAAGCTACCAGGAGACCACTAGGGCAAGAGTTAGGTAAGAGGTAAGAGTTCAGATAACAGAATCCTCACTCTGCCACTAGCAGGGTTTGACCACGGGCACGCCACTTAACTTTCTGGGCCTCAACATCCTCACTCGTGTACTGAAGCGGACACAAACACCTCATATGAGAGTTGCTATAAGGTAAAATAAGACACTTCATGTGAAAGCATCTTATAAACGGTCAACCATCATCTCCTGCCTGGCCATTATCCTTCCAACTGACTGTTTTATACACTCTGGACCACTGCAATCAACCTAGCTCTCACAGCAAGCAAAGTGATATTAAAAAAAAAAAAAGAAAGGGGCGCCTGGGTGGTTCAGTCGGTTAAGCGGCCGACTTCGGCTCAGGTCATGATCTCGCGGTCCGCGAGTTCGAGCCCTGCGTAGGGCTCTGTGCTGACAGCTCAGAGCCTGGAGCCTGTTTCAGATTCTGTGTCTCCCTCTCTCTGACCCTCCCCCGTTCATGCTCTGTCTCTCTCTGTCTCAAAAATAAATAAACGTTAAAAAAAAAAAAAAAAAGAAAAAGGAAAGAAAGACAAAAAACCACAGGGGCACCTGGCTGGCTCAGGTGGAAGAGCAGGTGACTCGTGATCTCAGGGTCATGAGTTCAAGCCCCGTGTTCGGTGTAGAGATTACTTAAATAAAAAAAATAAACCTCAACAAAACAAAACAAAACATAATTTGAGCATGTCTTGTCACCCTCCTGCTTGAACCTCTACCCTTTCTTAGAATATGCCCATAGAATAAAGTCAATATCCTTAGGAAGGCCTATAACGAAGACTTTGGCTCCTCTTCCAACCTCATCTTGGGTCGTTTTCCTCCTTATACGTGCTGTTCCCAATGCTTCAATCCCTATTCACCAGTCCCCCTACCCAGCCAGCTTGTTGTCATCCTTAACTTTCACTCCTCAGAAGCCATCTTTAGATCCCAAGATATATTTCCACAACATCACACAATCTCTCACTGTAGTCCTCATAATACTAAATCATAGGAGGCTGCCATTTTGAAAGACAAAAACAATAGAACCTTGGCAAATTTATATGCTTTTACCTTAAAACAACTGGTATAATAATGGCCTTCCCTGTCAGTTGTAAACTTTGCCAGGGCAGAATCCACCACTATAATCCCAGTGCCTCACAACTAATCTTAGCACACAGTAGGTGTTTAACTGTGTAATTAGTGTGTGAGATGTTGTTACTACCTTTTTAATGCTAAGCACATAATTTGTATCTTGTCATTGGTAGTAAAAACCATGCTTTTATTCAAATGCTACTTCTATGTTCTATAGGAATAAAATGAAGAAATGTAATGAAAAAAATATTTTTTAAGATTGTCATTTCTGGCGTTTCAGGCACACACGGATTCTAATATGTACAATATGCATCATGAGGGATAGAATTTAGCCCACTGGTGTGATGTCATTTATGGATTCGTGTTTTTTTCACTCAAATGTTTCTCACCAAAGGGCAGAATGAAAACAATTCTCAAAGGAAAGCAGATGATTTGGATTTATTTCTTTTTACAGCTTTTGCTACATGATAGCAAACAGCTAGGGAGAAAAGGATAGCATCTAAAAGAGAGCTAGACTTGAAACTGAGGAATTTTAAAATACACTTCCCCACGATATTTAAAAGGAATGCATCCTACAATCTTCCCAGATCAACTTATCTAACTATATCATAGCTTACGTCTCTCATGAAATGAACAGAGCAAAGATCAACCTGAACCAAAGTTGGATGACGTATGGGGTAGGCGAGGCTTATTCACGAGCTATGCTACTTAACAATATTAATAATGTTAATAACAGTTAACATTCATTAAGTGCTTATTATGCACCAGGTACTGTGCTAAGCATTTTGTGTACACTGTCTTCTTTAATTACTACTGCAACCCCATGAAACAAATTCTTTGGTTACAGTCATCCTGGAGATGAGGGAACTAAGACACAGGGAGACTGCCCATCGGTGAAGGTCCCTTAGCTGTAAGTGCTGAATCTGGAATTCAAACCCAAGAGGTCTGAGATCAGAATATGCACTCTTAATTATTCTGCTCCATGGAAGAATCCAATTCCAACCGCATCCTAGTCTGGGAGAGTAGACAATTAACATTTGTGCTGTAACAAAAATGACATTATATGTATTTATATTGCAGCTTCAGAGTCATTTATGAGTCAAAACTGTGAAGGGAAAACCGTGATTTGTCAAAGCCAACTGTCTAAGAATTTTTTCAAGAGTTCCAATATTCCAATATTCAACTTTAAACAGTAAAAGATATATTCAACCTGGGTTAGAAATAAGGATAGAAGTGTAGAGTTTTTGGATGAAGAGGAGAGAATGCCAGATATTCATAAAGATCATGGGCTCAAAAAACCTGGTTATCCAATGTGCTCCCTAGATTCTTGAAACGCTGTTATGCTTTTTGAAAGCATAACACGTTGGAAAGTTTTTGAGAAACCAGAGACTCCAGGAAAGGAATCAACAGCCTGCAATTTCACTTTCTCAGTGGACAATCTCTAATCTGACTGTTCTTTCTCGCTAACATTTAAAAAAATTATCTACCTCTTTTAGTAGCAAAGAAAATGAACACACTAACATTCACACCATGGAACTATGATTTTTAAAATAAATACAAATTACTAATTCTTTATGTATGATTCATGGCTGGTGGTTATTGAGATTTCACTCCCCATCCCCCTCCGTCTTTGTGCATTGACATTTGACCCTTTTTATAATATGCACCTTGCACCAGTGAAACTTAAGGCACCAGCTAGTTACTCATTAAACTTGGGTGCCAAGGGCTGACTTGTACAAATTACGCTGTTAACTGCCCAGTCTGGCCTGTGTGTAGAAGTGGAAAAAAGCAATCATCATAGCTGTGAATTTCTGTCATATCGGCAGAATTGAACTACAAATTGCAGCAATTCGTGCCTGACCTCTGATCTGTGAAGTAAGTCTAAACCTTTGAACCTCAGCTTGGAACTGAGAAACAGCATTTACTTGTACTGGAGAAGATGGCTAGCAAGTATTCTCTGCTGTGAATAGTTATTCTCTGCTGTGAATAGTTAACTCTGTGACTGTGGGTCGACCCACATCCCATCGACCTCCCCTACAGAATCAACCGGCGTAAGGGACTCGGAGGGATATCTTGAGAGTAGACTTCTTATCCAATGGCATTTTGAACAAATCTAATAAAAGTAGAAAGTTGCAGGATGCAAATTTTGTGAATAAATACATAAAAACAAAAAGGGAGGAATCTGAGATCACTTAAATTATCGGGCACTTATACTATGTACACTAAAAAAAAAATCTCTTTACAAAGGTTTTAATACTTAAAACTTTTTACCAAACAGTGCCATCTCTTGTATGTTAAATTTTAAAACAAATATATTATCAAATTTCTATATAAAATACAAACCCCTATTAAACCATCTCTGGAAAAAAGCAATCATGAGAAATCAGTTATACTTTTCTTTGAACCCAAACTTTGCTTCTGATACTAAACATTAGATGAAGAGGAATGAGTAAGTATAATAATGTACGTTTCTAATACATTTTGTCATAACACGATTCATCACATTTTATTCATTAAGAGGAAGGTTTTTCTTTTGAGAATTAGCTTCAAATGCTGTTCAAGTTGCTCCATTGCCAGGTAGAAAGCAGCAAATAAAGACTATTTCTCTGGTTTCTTTGAGTTCCTATTAGAACAAATCTCATAAAGCACATAAAATAAAACCAAACTATTCTTTATAACGAAAGTGAAACTTATTTGTAGTTTTTAAAGCACACAACGTCCACTTAACTAAGTCCATTTCACAACCGATACTATTGGTTTGGAACAATGGTGCTGCAAGAGAAGTCTTCTTATACCAGACCTTTTTCCAAAGAGGAAACATCACTATTGCTAACTTTATGTAGCAATTATCATAATGCTAATCCCACCTATTTTTCTTATTTCTCATTATCACTTACCTTAAAATCACAAATCTCTTCTCTAAAGACTTAACTAAAATGACTTTGGAAAACAAAGGTGGACACTATTGATAAATTCCTGCTATTTGATCCCATAGTTTAACTAGCAGCAATCTATGAAAATATCACTTTGTGAAGACCTTAGCTTTTTCAAGTGTGCAAAGTGAAGATCTACTGGAAGAACTGATTTTTAAAAATGTTTATAACTTAAGAATTTTGGGTTTGCTGCTGGTAAGGCAAACTGTGCACTATTTGAAACTACTACCAAGTTCTAATTTTTTTTTTTTTTTTTTTTTTTTTTGCCTTCTATTAAAAAAAGGGAACATTTGTTTATTTGACCTGATCTAAATTACTGGAACCAAACACAACCATCTCATCCTCTCTTCCAATTAAAACAAGTAAGGTGTCCCCTACCTTCCCAGTCTTGAAATCTGGATGCGACAGGCTAATAGTAACAAAAGCTTTGCTTAAGCAACCCCTGCTCCTGATCCGGGGAACTGCGTAACTCTGTTTTACATGGCACACGTCTCCTCATTGGTCAATGAGCTTTGGCCACTTAAATGCCTTGGGAGTCATTTGCTAAGGGCACCTGGAATGAGCTTTGAGTGGGTGGTACAGAAAGAAGGGAGGTGTAAAAATGGCCAGCTACAGAATGCTCAACAGCAGTCTGAAAACTTAATGAAAAACCCGCTGTCACAAATGGATTCGGGGAAGGCCCAAGAAGACAAAAGCTCCGGCATTTCAGAGAAAAGAAATTTAACTGAAATCTTTACTTACACGCCACTACTGACTAAAAGTAAACACGTGATCTTTGAAATCCACCTTCCTGGAATAAGAGAGGTGCCAGCTATTTTGTACTGCTTGATGCAGACGGGGAAAAACAGTGATTGCTACTTCATCCAGGTTGTTGTGGGATTTAATGAATGGATACTTGTAAGTGCTTAGATACAGGCAAAAGTTACACATGAATTAAACTCTCATTTGATTTTACTTCCAGTTTGGAGCTGGAAATGGATTTACTGGTAAGAAGTGGAGAAAAAATAGAAAGGGCCATAGAAAAAGGAGGGAGTGGTAAAACATGATTCATGGTAATGAAGACAGTTCGTACATAACAACGGGTCAGGGACCTAAAGCACCTAGGCAGAGTAAATACACTCCTTTTCAAGCAGGTCAGAGACGAACCTCGTTGAAAGTCTCTCTGGAGGTTGAGTTTGTTAGTCCTGGTGGTTGGGAGAGATCAGGGGAGCAGGGAGCAGAAGGAGGACTGTGGGGAGGGTCCTGAAAGTGAGGTAACATCTGGGACCCAAGGTCTTTCGAATAAGGATTAAAATCAGCTCCACAGCATATAAACAGAGAAATGAATCTATAATTTCAAAACTGTGGTCTCCAGTTTTCCTTTAGTGGTCATGTTAACCTTACTGAATTCTATAAAACCTTAGCAATTTGATGTCACCAAGGTGGGAAGTAAAAAGACCAGACTGACAAGAAAGTTTGAAAATCTGTTTATCTACCTCTTAAAAAAAATAGAAACAGCATTATTACTCCTAAATAATCTAAAACTATCAATAGAGACTAGAAAATATCAGCAGGTTAGTAAAGGGCCAAAATCCAGAACAAGTCTTAGATTATAAAACTAAGTTGACAGGGGGCGCCTGGGTGGCGCAGTCGGTTAAGCGTCCGTCTTCAGCCAGGTCACGATCTCGCGGTCCGTGGGTTCGAGCCCCGCATCAGGCTCTGGGCTGATGGCTCAAGCCTGGAGCCTGTTTCCGATTCTGTGTCTCCCTCTCTCTCTGCTCCTCCCCCGTTCATGCTCTGTCTCTCTCTGTCCCAAAAATAAATAAACGTTGAAAAAAAAAATTAAAAAAAAAAAAAAAACTAAGTTGACAGGTTCTGAAATGGAGGAAAACTGAGGCAATGTCTCAACAACACTAAGGCAGTGTTTCCAAAAAACTACTGATTTTGGACTAAATTCCTCTTGACTACAAATAAGACCCAGGAAATCTGCCTTTCATATGAGTATTATACTCAAGAATTTTGATAAATTCTGGGTGTGTAGTACACTTTAAGCAGAGTATTTTTGGTTTGGAGGTTTGGGGTGTGTGTGTGTGTGTGCACGTGTGTGTGTTCATATGCCTGTGTGTGCGCATGTGCGTGTATGCATTCTTACACCAAACATTATCAAGAACACAAAGACTTAGGAAACAATCCATCTCAAAGAGATACACTTAAAAAATAAGGTGGTAAGGACAGGGCAGCTGTTCACTGAATACCTGAATGTAATAATTACAATTACACCTGCCTTAAACAAAAAAATAAGCAAATTTCTTGCTTTTACTTTGAAAAAAGTTAATTTTAAAAAATTAGTCAAACAGGCACACAGATATTTATGGTCTTTGTAAAAACAATGCACACTAGTTATAACACATTCAAACAATATAGGAAAGTACACAGAAAAAGTAAAAGTCACCAATTCTTCTACCGCCATTGACACTGACTGCTACTAGCATAGTTCTCCATGTAGGCAAATGTATAAAACTGTAAGTCGATGCCATCATAGTAGACACATTGTGCTACATTCACTGTGTTAACTTCTGATGTATCGGGCTTGCAACAAGCTTAAGTCGTCCCTGGAGGAGTGATCTTTGTCTCAACCAAGTACCTTTGTTTTCAGAGTAGAGTGACAGCAGACATATCTGAGGTCCAACACTGTAGAGAATAGAAAAAAAATACACATGCAAAATAGAAGCTCGAGACAAGGCAAGTTCTAAGGTAATTTGGAAAAAGGAACAAGAAACGAGACTCAGGTCTGAGAGAACAAGAAGTAGAGCACAGGTGAAGACATGATATGAAACCAGGAAACTATCATGTGGGGCTATTTTAAATATAAGTAGTACCTATTACAGTCCTCTTTACTTGTTACTAGAGCTTTAATTTACCTAGCTTTAATTTATCTAAAGCTGATACAAAGATCAAACGAATGCATATCGGTTTTGTATATCACAGTATATAGTTTTCCAGAAGTAGATTTTTACACTACTTAGAATTTTGAAATCTTTGCTGAAATTGTTCATTATATTAATGCATGGCTGAATCATAAAAAGAAGAAATTGCCCACATTCAGATGCACGCATTAAAGAACTAGCTTCCATCTGATAAGGTGTCAACCATTGGCATGGAAGCCATATAACTGCATTGGTGGTGTCAGCCATAACAACTGGCCATGAAGCTAATTAACCAGCGTTGAAAAGTAAGTACAGAGAGACAAGGGCATGCATGTACATATATGAGAGTCCTTCTGAAGAATGCATGTGACACACAGAACTCACTATAAGCAAGGCAATATTACAGGAAGGACTGATTCCTTCAAGACGGCTCTTAGTTACCACACACACACACACATGCACAACATCTACAAGGACTTGGCCTCAGTTATGCATTGTTAAAATCCCTTTACCTGCCCTATCCTACCACCACTGTAGACCAAAAAATCTTCCTCTACTTTTTTAGAGTGGTTCCTACAAACGTGTATGATAAAAAGCACCATAGGGGCACCTTGGTGGCTCAGTTGGTTGAGCATCTGACTTCGGCTCAAGTCAAGATCTCATGGTTGGTGGGTTTGAGCCCTGGGCTCTGTGCTGACAGCTCTGAGCCTGGAGCCTGCTTCAAATTCTGTGTCTCCCTCTCTCTCTGCTCCTTCCCCACTTGTATGTGCTTGCTCTCTCTCTCTCTCTCTCTCTCTCTCAAAAATAAATAAACAACAAAAAAAATTTTTTAAGCCCCATAGTATTCCCTTTTGGTTAATTTGGCAAACAGTCTGTTATGGTATCAACAGGAAGAATTAAATAATAGATAATGCCATATTTGGGATAAAGAGTTTAACTTATCTAGACATTAGGAAAAGCTTTAAATTTAAAATGGTGTCCTCTCAGTACAATTGCTTTAAAGAGTAAAATTATAATAGTAACTATCATGTGTATATTTCTTTCACTCTACCAATATTTGTCAAGTACCTTCTAAGTGTCAGACACTGTTCTAGGTACTAAGGTATTGGCAATTAACAAAACAGACAAAAATCCTTGCCCTCATGAGCCCTCTAGTCCTATGGGGGAAAAACATTTAATGAATAAATCAGTAAAATATACAGGACGTTAGATTGTGAAAGAGCTAAGGAGAAAAAGCAGGAGGGGAGGAGAATAGGAGTGTGTGTGTGTGTGTGCGCGCGCGTGTATGGGGGTGTGTCCTGCATGGTTTCTGACTTACAAGTAAAATTTACTATTTATTACTTCTTATAAAATTTAAGCATGTTACTCTATTATATTTCTAGTGGGATACGCTTTAATCTAAGCATATATCTAAACTCATTTAAATTGTATGCCAAGTACTTCCTGTTCACATGGTAGTGACTATTTAATGTGGACACAGGAAAGGCAGCAGACATCTAAAATGTAGTAGCTAGGTGCCAGTACACGGTACTGTGGAAAGAAATCCAAGAGGGAATGTAATGCTTTTGGAGGATTGTTTTGAAGTAAAACTAACTTTGCGCTACTTTCTCAGCTTAGTGGGAACTTCCAAGAGTTTCAATTGGCCAGGCTGGGCTGCTTGGAGATCTCCACACACCCTCACTCTGGCTCATTCCTACCCCCTTCACCCCCAGATTGCAGATGTGCACGACTGAGTCCCTAACCCTCAGAAATGTTCACTGTGACAGGAACAGTACTCAGAGAGAAGACGACGACAGAGGTAGGAGTGGATCAGGACTGCTCCCTTCTCTTCAGAGTCTAGGGTCCTGCATTGATTGAGTTCATTCAAGAGCCTGTGACATCATACATCATTATGCCTGCCGTAGAGCCTCTCTGTAACTTCTCAGACAACTTGAATGACAGAATTATCCAATAAATTAAATCAAACAGCCCCACCTCATATCCAGCCAACTCCTTCCCTCCCAAGCTTTACTCAAGCAGAGGACATTTCTTTTATTACTTTTACTTTAAATTTGTCACAAAAGCACAGCCACTCTAGTGTTCTCTACTTCCCTGAATGGGCAGTGAACAGCCCACAGACTCCAAGCACCTGTGTTTATTACAGGCAAGAGGACATCTGGTGAGGCAGCCAATGAAGAGGTACAGCAAGGTATGTTGCATTTCCTGTCCAACTTTCACTCAAATTCATCACCTGCATCTGTAATAAAATAACCATAGCTAACTCTTCTCTATAGCCCTTGCCATATACCAGGCACTGTTGTATGTGTTTCACATGTACTAACATATATGGTCCTCATAAATACATTTTGAGGTTACAGACTAGTATTATCCACATTTTATAGATGAGGACACTAAGGCACAAGAACAAAGAAACTTGCCCAAGACAAACAGGTTGGCAACAGTGGAATGAGGATTTGAACCCAGGCATTCTGGCTTGCAGAGACTGAAATTTTCCACTTCTGGATAAACAGATAGTATTCCTTCCTCCCCTCGCTTTCTTCTTTCTTTCTTCCTACTCATCTGCCTCTCTACCTACCTATACATCCTTCACCTTGCCACTCTTACTCTGTCAGGGACAGGCATTTCTGTACTAACAGGAAAAGCTTTGGAATTTTAGAGATGCTATCTTTGAAGCCAGGCAGAGAAACCTTTAATACTTGGTGAGTGAAACCGAAACTTACAAAAAAGCCACAGAACCTCATTTAAATCTAAAGAAAATTCTCTTTGCATTTTCTGCCTCTGTCCTAGGCAGCATTCTTCATTAATTCATAAAGCCTGTTAGATTTTATAGTGATCCCATTCTGCCCCCTCTCTGTGGTTTCTCATAAGCCAAGAAATTACCTGTCTTTACCCTATATTTCCTGTGGTCATTTTAACAGACTTTTTATTTTCAAAAGAGGAAGTTCAGAATGAATAGTGAATGCAGGTGGAAAAAAGATACCTGTTACAAAGTCATAAATAATGTGTAAAATCCAAGCCCTGTGTTTATCTTTTGCTAGAGAAAAGCCATATTAAGAGAAAAGCTGTATTAGGTTATAATGTAAAAAGTAGATTCCTCCCACCCCCTTTTAGAATGTGCAGTCAGGTTAACAAGAACTCAGGAAGCACATGGTTTTGCCAAGTATTATGTGAGTTTTGCTCTTTAATAATTACATGCAGTTTTAATAATATCCTCATAATTACTGCAGAAATCCCCTACCACTCTGGATTTACGGAGTACTATGCTTTTCCATTTCAATAGGTGTTTCCGGAGCACCTTCAATAAAACTTCAGGATGTACTCAAGTACTGCTGGGGGAGAGGAGGGATTGCAGTCAAAGACCTGGACCCTAATGTGGTCTCTATTAAGTAGGAGCTAATGATCTTTTTTGGAGCGACAATTAAATGTCAAACAATTAGAACATATACAATGTAAGGCGAAATAAGGCACCATGTGCTGTTAGGCACTAAGAGCCATGTTGTAAGGTAGAGAGTCATTGTCAAGTTGATCAGAGTCCGTGGGGACGGCTTCCTGCGAGAGACGCCAGTAGCCTGTAGTCTGATTTAGTCATATTAGGTTAGAAACATAGGCAATCACAAACCCCACAACTTTAAAATAGGGGGTGCCCAGCTGGCTTAGTTGGAAAAGCATGTGACACTTGATCTCCAGGTCGTGAGTTCAAGCCCTATGTTGGATGTAGAGATTACTAAAAATAATAATAATTAATTTTAAAAAACCTTTAAAATATGCACTTCTCTCCATCTCTTTGTGATTAAAAACAAAACAAAACAAAACAAAACCTCTTTCCTGAAGAATTTTTTTTATTTTAAGAATGGGGCACTATCATTATTGGTATTAACCTCAAACACAATATATTTTATAAGTATGATACCTTAATCGACCAGCAGGTTGAACTGATCAGGGGCTTGAATAGCTGGAAAGATACTACATGCTGTCTTTAGAAGACTTATTCTTAAGACCTTTGGGTTCAGTTCGTATTTAAGCTTAATTATCTGTTCAACATATTCTTCTACACTTTCTAAAAGGAACTCTTACTTTTTGAGAGCATAAAAGTAAATATCCTAAAGAAATTTAAAACAATTATAGAAATAACAGAAACCATACAAAATAAAAATCTAACGTTAAAACTCTGGCTGTTGTCGATCTATAAACACTGGTTAAGTCACTAATTAGAAACATGGGGACATCTTTAAAAGATCAACTGTAAGACTGACCAGTTTAGATAGGATGCTAAAATTAGCAAGGAGTGTATGTTCTAGAAAAAGAACATAAAATAGTACCGAAGCAAATAGTTTAGACATAATGAGCCTCATTTTCTATGATCAAATGGTTAACCTTGCAAGAACACTCAATTTTGAATTGGTTATATGAGTCACTGAATCATTCAACAAAGGGTTTCTGATCACCTATCTGGCTTTATTCTAGACCCTGGTGATAGACTGGTGATCAAGACAGACAATGTCTTTATTGGGGAATCATAATAAACTAGCAAACACACACACACACACACACACACACACACACACACACACCTGAACCCTGATCCGATGTGGTCTCTATTAACTAAGAGCTAATAATCTTTTGTGTGTGTGTGTGTATATGTGTGTGTGTGTGTGTGTGTGTGTGTGTGTGTGTGTGTGTGTGTGTGTGTTTGGGGGAGAGGCCATAGATACATGCAATGAGGAAGAACAAAGCAGGGGAACGAAGGGGGGCTGTTGCTTAGGGTGGTAGGGGAAGTCCTTTCTCTCTTGAACAGAGACCTGATGAAGTAAGGGAAAAATGGTTTGAAGACCCAGAAAAAAAGCATTCCAGAAGAAAGAAGGAAAGGCTATAGCAGGCTAACAGGCTTGGGGTATCTGAAGAATACCAAGAGAGGGGCAATGCAGCTGACAAAGGGTGAGCAAAGTAGGTTAAGTGTCAGGTAAGGGCCTTTTAAACAAGGATTGTGGGTTCTATTGGGCTTAATAGAGGATTCTAAGCAGAGAAGTGACATGATATGATTTTCTTTTCCTTAAGATCACTCTGGTGTGGAGAAGAGATCACAGGCGAGCAAAGGAGGAAGCAGAGTGACTGGCTGGAGACTGTTCCAGTCCTCCAGGGATGGGATGATGGTGGCTTACACTAGACTGAGTGGTAATCCTGGTAAGAAGAGAGGTGGACCTTGAGTTGTATCTGAAAGGCAGAGTTGACAGAACTGGCTAACGGATGATCTGTGTGATGACAGTGTCCAGGATGACTAACACTTTCGGCTTGAGCAATTGAGAAAGGGGTGGCACCACGATGCCATGTCAGTAATATGGGGTAAAACCTTTTTTTTATGGCATGGCATTCAGTCGTAAACAGTAAAAATACAAATATATAGTGTGAGTGCTGTTCATCATCAAGCAGCATATTGGAATATTATTTTTAAAAATCTAGGTTTTAGCCAACCAACGCCCTCAGTCCTTAACTTCACTGCTAAATATATTGGGCATGGCCTTTACAGTCCTGTTTCTAGTTTTTTCTGGCACTTTTATGGTTCTTTAATTCAAAATAACGTATGCACTATGGAAAACTGATCTCAGGACCAAGAAACAAAAAAAATACACAAAATGGTCTCAGTGACCTCCATGATTAAAACCAATAAACCACAAATTTAAGAAACACACTGGTTAGGGTGGGTGGTGACAGGGAGTATACAAAAGGTCCATACTCTAGAAACTCTGCCAAACTTCAGAGAAACAAAGAATTGCATAAACAAGCACCTGCCTAGAAAACTCTTGGAAGCTCCCAAGGCCTCTTGGATGGTGGAGTCGGGGGACTAAAGAGTGGAGACACCCTCATTCTCCAGTTCCAAGACCTCTTTCCCCTGTGCCCACTGTCTCGCCTTCAACTCCACTTGAGCTGAAGTTGAAGCTCTTTGACAATTGCATACTCTTTCCATCTTGGGTTTCATGATCCTGTTGTTACTTAGTTCCACTCATGACTACCATCTGCTTTTGTAGATTTTACATGATTGACCTCCCTTCTCTCTGTCCAACAGCACTGACTGCAACCTATGATCTTGCCCTTCTACATCCCCTCCTCACAATTACATCACTTAGCCCTTGCTTTCCATTCTTCTGTTTATAAAAACAAAACAAAACAAAACAAAAAACCCATCCTACTGGGGTGTCTGGATGTCTCAGTCAGTGGAGTGTCCAACTCTTGATTTTGGCTCAGCTCATGATTCCAGGGTCACTGGATTGAGCTCCACATCAGGCTCTGTGATGAGCATGGAGCCTGTGTAAGATTCTCTCTCTCTCTCTTCCTCTGCCCCTCTCCCCTGCCCATACATGTGCTTTCTCTCCCTCTCTCAAAATAAACAAACAAATAAATAACATCATATATCAATTCAGATACCCTGTTTAGCTAATGTGAAGTATGCCAATTAACTTGTATGTCATATATGCAAGGTATATATATTTTCATGTCTCACTTCTAGGAATTACAAATGACTCTAAAACCCAACAAAATGCTCAAGCTCACTGGTAAGCAAATAAATTTAAATTAAAGAAAAAAATATGTAAACCATATCACTTTTAGCCAATGAAATCAGCAGATCTTTTTAGTGAGTAAGAGCTAAAATGTCATTCTTCAGTAAGACAAGTATAAATTGATCAAAACTTTTCTTTAAAGGGTTACCTGGGTGGCTCAGTCAGTTGGGTGTCTGACTTCAGCTCAGGTCATGATCTCATGGCTTATGAGTTCGAGCCCCATGTTGGACTCTGTGTTGACAGCTCAGAGCCTGAAGCCTGCTTCAGATTCTGTGTCCCTCTCTCACTCTGCCCCTCCCTCGCTCATGCTCTCTCTCTCTCTCTCTCTCTCTCTCAAGAATAAATAAAAACATTAAAACAAAGTTAAAAAAATAGTTTATAATCTATATTAAAAGCCTTCAAAATGTACATTCTCTTCACGTAGCAATCTGTCATTAGGAATTTATCCTAAAGAAATAAAAATGAAGTTTACACACAAAGATGTTTATCTCAGAATTCTTTATAATATATTTAGAAACTACCGAAATACCTGACCTTGAAGAAATGATTAAATAAAAATTATATTATATTGTAGTTGTAACTAAAAATTATATTACTTGTACATCACTAAAAATATATTTATAAAGAATTTTACTGTCACAAATAAAGTTTTATGACATGTGAGATTACAAAAATAGATAGTGTGGAAATTATGAAAATAGACGGTATGGAAAATCATACATACAGCATGATCTCGACTGATACTATGGAAATAAAAGTTAGACACATGTAACAAAACACTGGTGATGGTTTGTCTCTGGGTAGTAAGAGTACTGAATAGAGGTTATTTTAAATTTCATTTTGAGATACTTCTGTATGTTAACATTATACACACATAGATTTATGTTATATATCTTTAACACATATAACTTTGATCATCAGGAAAATTTAAATGATTTTATCAAATAAATCTCTTTGCTTCTAGCCCATTCTCCCCTTTTCAGCCCATCATTAAGTTCTGCGCATTTTTTTCCTTTCCTTTCTCACTGCTTTCACTCAGCACTAACCATGCATGACCTCCCACCTCCACCCCTTGGCTTCCCTCCCTGATAATCATGTTCCCTGCTAACCATCCTGAGAGCGAGAGTAAAAACGGTCTACCTTAAGTGGTTGGGATCATGTTACCCCTAATGAAGGGAATTTGATGTGATCCTTGGTCATCCATAACACTCCAAGCTTTTGATCATGAACTGCAAATCTTTGGTTAACTTCTGACTACAACCCATTGCATAATTTCCCTTTGTTCTGCTCAACCTCAACATAAACACACCCACATGCAAAATTCCCAAGACTACCATTTTACTTTCTGTAACATACCGTTGTTTTCTTTCCTAACTCTTCTCTAGAATCGCCTAGAAAGGCTTCTTATCCAAGTATCTACTTTTCTCCAAACGAGTTTACTACCACATTGTTTCAGCATCCCTTTTTTTTAGTATACATTGTGCAATTGTGTTTGTCATTTGCAATCAGACTTGCAAAATGCAAAGAAATTCCTGTTTTAGTATAATATTGCCTAAATAGCAAATGCTTCTAGTGTACATAAACCATAATTCTACTTTTGAAAATGAAAACTTATACACAAAACTTAAGACCATCTCTTATGAAAAATGAGATACACCAGTAGTCAGGTTGTTTGTTTATATCATCTACTTGCACAGTAGGATGGTAGTTCCTTATAAAGTATATCTAAGGCATTTAAACAAAGAATTCACAGCTCAAACTCTTTAGCTGTTTGGTGAACAACTATGGAGACAGGAAGAATAAAAGTCATATGAATGGTTGTCGTCTCTGAGTAGCAAGAATATGCATGTGGCTGCTGCATCCGTCCTCCTACTATATTTATTTCACATGAGTCCCTGACACCTCAGTGCTTTGACAAACACCTCGTTTCTCCAGCTCTGTTTTACAGACAGGGAAACCAAAGAAATGGCCATGGAGTGGCTTAACACAGCATGTTTTTAGAAATGCCAACACTGAGGGGTACCTGGGTGGCTCAGTGGGTTAAGCATCCGACTTCGGCTCAGGTCACCATCTCACAGTTCGTGGGTTAAAGCCCCGCATCAGGCTCTGTGCTGACAGCTCAGAGCCTGGAGCCTGCTTCAGATTCTGTGTCTCCCTCTCTCTCTGTCCCTCCCCTGCTCACACTCTGTCTCCCTCTCTCAAAAATAAACAAATATTAAAAAAAATTTTTTTAAAGAAACACCAACACTGAAATGATCCTCAATTCTAAGTGAAACCATGATAAGAACTACATGAGAATCACTTTGACCTTAAGTCTTAATATAAATGATAGTGTCAGCCATGACTCCTGATAGTTACTCGAATGGACAAACTTTTTAATTGAGAAAACACATTACTGTGAAAAACTACTCTTGTGAAGAGAAAGTAGACAAATCCCTCAAACACATAAACACACGATTAACAGTAACATCTTATTAAATATCGTACGAATGGTTGTCAATGCATTTATTGGAAGTAAAATTATAAAACAATAATGATTAAAAAAATAGAATACCATTAATGGTACTCCAGTTCTCTTTCATAAATGAACAAGGAAAAAATATGATGTAAGAAATCTCCATACCAGACTCCTTATATGCACATACATATGTACCAGCAGAAAAATCAGTTAATAATTGAAATTAGGTTGGCGAATTAAACAACTAAACATAATAGCTCACGAGGAAACTGATAATTTATCCAAATTTCAAACTGAACTAAAAATTGGTCCCAGTCATTACTTTTTCTTCTACCAATAACTGAATATTAAATGGAATTTAGAAATATTTATTAAAATGAAATCAAAGACAGACTACAAATGGGGTGGATTACAGTACATATAATGAAGCATTGATTTCCTTAATATGCAGGAGCCCTTACAAATCCCAATATAACCCAATAAATATTAGCAAATTTATGAACCAGTAGCTCACAGGAAAAAAAAAAATCCTATGGCCAATAAACATAAAAATATGTTTAACTTTATTCAAACTGAACTTTGTTCAATTAAATAGATGGAAATCTAAACAACAAATAGGGATTCGGGTCCATTTTGGATCTCAGAAATGCCAGTATTTCTTTAAGCACTCACTGGAGTGGAAGGGTCCTAAGATTTCAAGAGCCACCAAAAATTCTTCTGTGTTTTCTCCCCAAAAGGGAAATATACCATGAGCAACCTTAGGATGGTCAAGACTCATCTGTTAGTTCTTTTACACCATAGTGGGACTTTTATAAAGGACTGGCAGATGGAACTGAATAATACAAAAAAGAAAACAGAATAAATCAGTGTCTTAAGAACTGAGATGTGCCTTGTGGTCTCTACCATCTGATGATGTGAGTGATTTCACCTCTATATCATCTATTTCCTTCCTATCAAAAATCCAGGTCTAAATTTGATATATAATAAATACACTCACACACACACACACACACACACACACCCCTTTACACGTGCCTCAGAGTGTGCACCTTGCCTTGATGACTTGGCACTCTAAAAATTATTTAATGTCTACATCTTTTCTACTACTTAGTGGTGCTCTTGATAAAAAAAAAAAAGTTTAATAGGAAAAGAGAGAGAGACAGGGAAAGGGAGAGAGAGGGAGGGAGAATAATTGAGTAACTGAATACTGGTTGTACTGATTCTACTAATTAGATCTTTGGAAAAATTCCTTTAGAATATTTTATTTCTTCTTCTTCTAGGTGAAGTGGAAATTATTTCTCCACAATAATGTCAGAGATGCCGTGAGGGGAAATATAGACAGCATGAATGAAAATGTTCTGCACTTTCAGGGAAATATATATTATTGAAATATTGCTTGCCTATTATTTTAAATATTAAATATTAATATTTATATTTAAATGGTAATGACCCAAAACTATTATCTACTATACTTAATAAAACATTTGTATTAAAATGTTTTACTTTTCTTAAAGGTTTTAGGATAATCTTTGCTAATACCATTCACAAATAACTAGAGGTTAGCTATATTTTCATTTTCAAGGATGCTAACTGAAAGTTTCATAATGAGGATTGCTCCATACCTTTCTTCTTGTAAAACCAGTAGCCACTCTTTGACTGAAGAATTAGAATAACAATGTATGTATTTTTTTTTTTTTACCCCTGAGAAATGTTTGTTAGTCACATAAACAGCAGCCACACTATGTGCCTTGGAGCTGTAAACTTGAACATGCTATCCCCATGGAGCCTCAGGTAACAGGACTTAATATTAGCTCTTCTGTGGAATTCAGGGAAAGGCATTTCTATCCCCACCTCCAGACGAGAACTTGAGGTACTATTAAACTTAAATTATAACTTTTTAGTGATACCATTTTCATAATTTATGGTACTCCCATCCTGAGCTTGTTTCAAATTTATTCAGAAAAATACATTTCCTGCCTTCGTTTTTATATCATCACTATGATATGGATGGATGATCAAATAAGTAAGGTATGCCATCTTTCTGAGAAAGAAAGGTCTCTTGTTTGGAAGTCACATCTAGGGCCGCCACACCTCAGTAGGAAATGTGTCTCACTCAGCACCTGGTAGCAAACGCAAGTGAGGCTCATCCCAGGAGCACATGCGGGTGAGGTCATGGATGATCGGCAAAGAAGTACAAACTAATGGAAACACGACTCCAAGCTCTGTAGCTACTTTACATGGCGCTGGCCCAGCATAGGCCCATCTGACCCAAAGACAACAATAACAAAGTGAGACCAGCCAACCTTTACTGAGCATCGGCCATGTACCAACTCTGAGCTAAGTACTTCTTCACATGTAGCTCATCTCATCCTCTCAACAACACTAAGCAGTAATAACTATCGTTATGCTTGTTTTACGCATGTGGAACCTGAAGCTTACAGAACTGAAATAAGTTGCCCCAAATCTCACAGCCACTAACTGGGAGAGACAGAATTCACAACCAGGCAGCTAGACTCCAGAGCACGTGTTTTGACCCCAGAACTACGATGCCAAACAGACCCCACCAGCGGAAAGGTCAGTGCTTCATCAATCGTGCTGTGTACTTGCCTCATGGATTCAGCTGCCTTGTCACTCTGTCCCCAGAGGGGAAGTCTGAGCACACTGGCTCAGCTTCAGCATTGGTCACTCACACTTACAAACTAACTGTCTAGTGGGATGAAGAATGAAGCCAATAGCTAGAATGAAGTAAACAGGAGTGCCTGGATGGTTCAGATGGTTAAGCGTCAAGACTCTTGATTTCGGTTCAGGTCATGATCTCACTGTTCATAGAACTGAGCCCCGAGTCAGGCTCTGTGCTATCAGTGGGGAGCCTACTTGGGATTCTTTCTCTCCCTCCCTCTCTCTCTCTGCCCCACCCCCATGCACGCTCCTCTCTCTCTCAAAATAAACAAACTTAAAAAAAAAAAAAAAAAAAAAGAAAGAATGCAGTAAACAACCTAACCTCCCAGTTTAAAAAAGAGCTAATGAAACCTGAAACAGCCTAAGGGAAGAATGGAGTTCAATAAGAGTAAAGAGTCAAATGGAAGTAAAAGAAATGGAGAACAGAAAACAATAAAGAAAATGAATGAAACCAAAAGTTGGTTCTTTGAAAAGATCGGCAACATTGACAAACCTGTAGTTAGAATGGCCAAGAAAATTAAAAAAAGAATCAACTTAGCAAACTCAGAAATAAAAGAGGGGACATCACTACAGGCACACCTCGGAGATACCGTGGGCTCAGTTCATGACCACCACAACAAAGCAAATGTCACAATAAAGCAAGTCAAATGTATTTTTGTGTTCCTAGTGCATATAAAAATTATGTTTACACTGTACTGTAGTCTATTAAGTGTGCAATAGCATTATGTCTAAAAAAACAATGTATGGGGCGCCTGGGTGGCTCAGTCGGTTGAGCAACCGACTTCGGCT
>NW_024412376.1:134514990-134687490 GCF_014898765.1 Herpailurus yagouaroundi | reverse complement strand
TCTGTGGACCAGAGCACTGCTAAACTGAGCAATGTGTAAGTAACCTCCCTTCCCAGCCCCAGCAAATGATGATTTTCCTTCCCCTTGTATCTTCCTCCTGAATCGTCTTCATTCCAGTCAACTTTGCTTTCCAACATCTCAGAATGGTTTAGCAGAAAGAAAACAAGCTTTAGAATCTGGTAGGCAAGAGCCCAAAAACTAACCTTATTCCTTTCCACTTAGTAACCTTGGGCAAGCCTCAGATGTCAAGTTTGTAAAATGCATATCACACAGTATCCAAACCATTAAAAAATATTTCTAGAGTTTCCACTACGTGTTGGGTACTGAGAATACACACCTGAGTAAGACACAGACTCTTAGGTAAGAAAATTCATGGTCTAGTAGGAGACATAGAAATATACACAAATAATTATTACAATGCAGTGTGAGAAATGCCATGATAGATGGTATCATAAAGGAGGGAGGGATTGATTCTCTTAACAGTGGAAAAGAAGGAAGAAGGCTTCATGGCGTGGCTGTGAGACTTTGCTAAGACAATGTGTCCACAGAACCCTTGGCATGTAGCAAATACTCAGAGAGTGTGAAGTTCTTGCCCCACCAAGGGCCCTAGGAATTCAGAAGAAGAAAAAAATAAGTTTGGGCAAGGGAGGTAAGAACCTGGAAAGGACTGTTCGCTGCTCTGGTCAGTTATTATTAAGAGCTAATTCAACTAAAGAAAACTGGGCATCACTTTTTTATTTCTTCCTGCCCATAAATATACTAACTAGAAAAATATAAATGCAGATGTCCTGGGTTTAATATTGTGTATTTTAACCTATAATTCTAACTTTGCCAAATAAGAATGTCAAGTAAAATGGCCCCCCCAAAAATTCTTAACTCTTTCTTCAGCCAATACATATGCATTTACTGACCACCCCCTTCCCCATTATGTGGCACCAGGCAACAGAGACATAAAATTACTTATGACAAGCTTAGAAATGACTAGGGCAGATAAAACAAGACTTTAATAATTGTAACACAGGGAAGAACAACGTGTTGTTTTTATTCCCTCACAATAATTGCTCAGGAGGTTTACTTGCTCTTGAAACAAAGCAGGGAGTTAATATTGATAATAATGGTTCCTTCCTGATCAGACCTGTACCTCTATTCTAATTTTGAGAAATAGATATTTGGAAATGGGCTTCCCCTTGGTGATAAAAAAAGATATGATAAAGTTTCTCAGTAGAGACAAGTCAAGTACTCAATGTTCTCAGAGCAAAATCTTGCTGAAATGATAAAACATCCACCGGTTATCAAGAGGCTTAGCTGTGCAGATAAACAACCTTGAGAGTCAGTAAATCTACGGTAGTACAAGGCACGTGGTGGGTGTAACTCAACTTTGGAGTCTGTGGCATACGATGTGGGGATTCCTAAACCAGAGATCAACGCAGCACCTGCACTAAGGATATAGCAGATCCCTACTTTCTCCTGCCCATCCACCTTCCCGTGTTCCCTGGTAAAGACCCCTCCACCTCCCATAAATCAGAGATAGGTCCATGCAGGTAAATCACGTCCATCTGGGGATGAGAAAGCTGTGGGGTTTTCCTTAGGAATGAAAGTTGTAAGAACAACGTAAGCCTGAAGTTGCCAAAATAAAACCAAGGCAGAGGACAACAGGCTGGGAGATAGAAAGAGAAAAACAATCCTGATGACCTGTTTTGACTCCTTTGATCCAGCCATGTGTCACCCTTTGGAATTCCCAGTTACGTAAATATATATGTATACATGTAACTTCATGTATAGAATTAAATTTGATAGATTTGTTTGTTGATTGATTCCTTAAGCTACTTGGGATTGGAATTCTGACACTTACAACCAAAAGAGTCCTAATTAGAAAGGGTCTCACTGCACTGCTCTTCCTCAGTGTATATTATTATGGGGGTGAGGTAACCAAGAAGGTCACGGAGTAATCACACCTGACCCATCCCCTCTTTCCATTCCTTTTTCCTGTTCAGCAAACGTACTCTCCAGGTGCCAGAGAAAGCCACCATTTTCCCTCCTTAATTCCTTCAGTAAAATTTTACTCTATGCCTCTTCACCCTTATTGAAAGGGCATTTCATCATTTTTGGTATAATGGAAGAATGGTGTGAATCTAACGTATCTTTGAAGAGAAGTGCTAGAATTCAAACAGAAAATCAACAAAGGACATTCCGATGAAAGAGGGCTCCTCCTAGAAGTTTCTTATGTTTAACTTCTGAAAAGTGGTCAGATCTCTCTCTCTGTGTAGTAGAATCTTACAAAAAATTCTCTCATTCATGGAGAGAGCCTTTTTGCAATGATTACAACCGAATGCCATGAAGTGCAGCCCCCAATAAAAGGCCTGTCTATCCTATATCTGTGTCTGCTGTCCTGAGCAGTGTTAACTAGGATTGCTCAAAGAATTCAGAGACAATTGATCATCCTCATTTTTCTCTTTCCTTTTATTTTATCTGCCTTCTCCTACTTCCCTCTTAGAAAAAGAGTGTAGATTAAGAATAAAGAACAAAACCTACCGGGAGGCAACTTTTACAGGAAGCCATGGAAAATCTGTTAAGAGAATTTTTGACCAGGGCTGACCCAGATCAGTCAGTACCTGTTTGGGTAAGCAGTGGCTCACCCATAAATCTGTTTATGTACAGTGCAAAGCAGGGCTACCAGCAGGAAGGATGGCTTCCAAACCATCATTCAGTCTAAACTATTATATACCAACCCTGCTTGTGGAACTAAAACAAATTAAAAACAAAGAAACAACAACAACAACAACAAACCCGCCATCACAACAACTAGAATTTTTGTAGGGTCCTGGGCCTTGGTAGTTTTTAAAGCTCCTCCAGGTAATTCTAGTATGTAGCCAAGGTCAAAATCCATTAATTTATACAGACATCCAGACAAAATCTTTCTCCAACCATTGCAATGTTCTGGGTTGTTCTGGCTGTAACCAAAATGGCTACCAACAAAGCCTAGGGTATTCTCATTCTTTCTCTTCCACAGATGATTAAGTTATCAGTTACGAAGCCTTTACAGAGTATCAGCCTGAACTAAGCACCTTACATACATCATCTCTAAGCTTTACAACCATCCTGGACAATGGTCCTCAGTAAATACTTGTTGAATGAATATATAAATAAGCAAGGACAATGGCAGTGCAAAACTCAGGGGGAAAGGCTACCTCACCTGGACTCATCTCTGTTCCAGATAGTTGCTCTTTCTCCAGCATCCCCATCTCTGAGGTTCCCACAATCTCACTGATGGATAGGACCCTCTAGACACATCTTGACCCCATGGCAATCTAATCTGGTTTTCCTATAGCTCCAAGAGTTAAAAAATAATTATTTTTAAACTGAGTCTAACCCAGGACATGTTTTTGTTTAGTTCTAAAGAAAATGCCCATTTGTCAGGAGGGTGTATTGAGGTAAGTTAAGATTCAACAATTTTTTTAGTGCTCCTATACTAAAACTAATCTGAGGGTAAAGGTAAACTCCAGCATTTACTAAATGATGTGGCTTTGTTCAAGGCCCTGAGGGCTCAGTGCCTCAGTTTCCCCATTTGTAAAAGGTGTTAATGATCCCTAGCCAGTAGAGCCTTTGTAAGATTGTAAGCACCTGGTACAATGACTGACGCATAGTAAGTACCCAAATAGTATGACTTGAGAAGCCATCGTAGACCAAAGAGTGTTGTTGAAGAAGTGCTGTCTTTAATGGCTGCCACAGCTCACCAAACACCATGTGGTTGGCAGTGTGGGCCAGTGGGAAGAACTGGGAACAGTGGAGGTAGAAAATCTGGATGTCAGCTCCTTCACTAACCAGGTGCATGATCTTGGCTTCTCTATTTCAGCTTTCTCACGTACAAAACGGGCATATTTTACAACTCAAAAATTTTCTATAAAAGGTAAACAAAATTCAGAAAGTATTTTAAGAAGTATACAAATGGGGGCACCTGAGTGGCTCAGGTGGTTAAGCATCCGATTCTTGATTTCAGCTCAGCTCATGATCTCACGGTTCATGAGATGGAGTCCTATGTTGGGCTCTGCACAGACAGTGTGGAACCTGCGAAGGATTCTCTTTCTCCCTCTCTGCTCCTCCCCCCACCCAAATAAATAATAAATATTTTAAAAACACAAATGTTTAAACAAGAAAAAAAAAGGAAGTATACAAATCTAAGATATTCTTCCTGTGCTTGTTCATAAATTTAAAAAGAATCAAATCTTTGATGACTGTTCTCAAGCATCCCATAAGAAAGGGGCTCTCATTACCTGTGCAAATAATAAAGCAAAAAATCTTTGCATGTACTGACTGCTGTTTCTTCTAAAAGTGACTTAGAATTTCAACTGAGACACTATCCAGATGTTTCCTTGTCTTCCATTGGGCAAGGGTGCCTTGCTGAAATGACCTGACTGCACCAAAGAGCCCACAATTTTAATGCAAATTTAAAAACATAACCCCTTTCATCCACCGCCATAAAGAAATTTAAAGGTCATGTGCCTCCTTTTGTTATTCTAAGGGAAGGACATTCTGAGCAAGTCTCCAGTAACTTTTGAAGTTAGAATGGAATATTTGTGAATGCACACATTTGTAGGCTGGGAAGTTGAGGTAGGTAGTAGTGAGAAGGAAATTTAGAAACTTATTCATCTCTAAGATATTCAGTTGAGTCGGACTTTGACACCCATGGGATCAGCACCCAGAGCTCTGTGTGAGTTAGAATTTGAAGCTCTTCTAACCCCATTGTGAAAGACACGACCTTTGTCTCCCAGGAAATTTCGCAGCAAGTCTGACTTGAAACTTACACCTACCTTTCTTATTGAATATTTCTTTACCCATAAATATTAAAACATGATCTTAAAAAATAACTCTCAAAACTTGCTATATATAGATGTTAGAATACCATGTGCATCTGAAAATAAAAACTATTCATAAGCAAAAATAATCATTCATAAGCAAAGTTCAGTGAGTGAAAACTACATAAGGGAGCCCGTTTTCATAATGAAACCAACTTCGAGGGGAAAGAGAAAATGGCCTAAGCGAAGTCAGGTCAATGGCCAGCTTTCCTGCACTGCTGCATGAAAGTAAAGTCTTCGGGGCGCCTGGGTGGCTCAGTCAGTTGAGCGTCCGACTTCGGCTCAGGTCATGATCTCGCGGTCCATGGGTTCGAGTCCCACATCGGGCTCGGTGCTGACAGCTCAGAGCCTGGAGCCTGTTTCAGATTCTGTGTCTCCCTCTCTCTCTGCCCCTCCCCTGCTCATGCTCTCGCTCTCTCTCTGTCTCAAAAATAAAAAATAAACGTTAAAAAAAAAAAAAAAAAGAAAGTGAAGTCTTCGATAACGAAGTGGCCTCTGGCATGGTCTTTGCCAGGACCAGATTGCCCCTGGTATAATCAACAGCTTGCGTGTTTAGGTCGGATCAACTGTTAAGTCATGAAACTTTTCTCAAGCTCAGTTTCCTCATCTGTAAAAAAGTGGCAGTCACCTCCCAGGGGGATGGAGTCAGTTAAGTAAACACCCTACACAGGGCACTTAGTAAATATACTCCCAGAAACAGACTTTTCTCTCTCCACCCCTCCGGGTGATAACACTTCCAACCACACCCTTTCTGAGATCACTTAACTTTAAAGCACTGGCACACACAGGGAATGATTTTCAGCCCATATAGCCATGTTTTTCAATCCCCCAAACATATTAAATGGTGGTCTATTCTTACAAAGGAACACTAGGCAGCAATGAAGGAATAAATTCCAGCTACATGACACAATGTGGACAAATGCCACAGACACAATATTGAATGAAAGATGCCAGATACAAAAAAGCACGTATGGTTTCATTTTTATGTTCAAGAACAGCCAAAGCTACTTATTCTACAAATACTGCTTCCATGATAGGAGAAATCAAAATAATGGTCATCTTGAGCCACGGGGTGACAGAGAGGAGAAGCACAGAGGAGCCTTCTGGGACACTGAAAATGTTCTGTACCTTGATCTGAGTGGTTGTTACACAGGTGCGTACGTATGTAAAAATTCATCAAGCTGTACACTTCAGAGTTGTGCACTTTATTGCCTTTGTTACACCTCATTACTGTTTAAAATAATATTTTAAATATTTTTAAATTATTTTAATTATTAAATATTATTATTAAGTTATTTTAATTAAAAATAATGTTTAAAATAATATTTTTAAAAGATTTTATTTTTTAAGTAATCTCTACAGCCAACATGGGGCTCACACCCACAATCCCAAGATCAAGAGTTTGCACACTCCACCAACTGAGCCAGCCAAGGTGCCCTTAAAATAATATTTTTTTCAAAGCATTTATTGGACTTAATCTTATTACATGGAAGTTTCTCTCTTGTGCATTCTTCCAGGCTCTTTTTACATTTACATATATATGTACATGATAAATGTGTTCATTGGTACCTCATAATTGTAGAAATAAAGAATTACTCATATATGAAATTTTCCAAATAATTGAATGTATCCACTTAAGTAAGCAAAGGTTACTTAAGTAAGGAAACCATTACTTTCTTCGATGAAAATCTTTATGAAATGATTTACAGTCTTCACTATCATTTTAAACAGACAATATTGAGTACATTCCTCTTGGTGAACCAAGGTTATCCTTAGAAACCTATATCGTCAAGCTGGGCTGAGACTGAGCTATAACTTCAGCAGCTATTGCTTCTATACTGATGACGGTAGCTTTTGTCCCTTCTCTGTTATCTGTGGCTACTGCTTTCTGTCACCTGCCTGTCTCTGAGGATCCCGGTCCTTCTCATTTGCTTTCTTCCATGCATTTATTTGTAGGGTTGGTGCCTATCTTTTGCATGCCTAGTATGTACTAAGCACTGGAGATAATTGTAGCAAAGAAGATACTCATTATCCATGACCTAAGGGGATCCAGATTTTAGCAGAGGAGTCAAGTATAAAATAAGTGTGGGGTGCCTGGGTGGCTCAGTCAGTGAAGCATCCGACTGCAGCTCAGGTCATGATCTCACAGTTTGTGGGTTCAAGCCCTGAGTAGGACTCTGTGCTGATAGCTTGGAGCCTAGAGCCTGGAGCCTGCTTTGGATTCTGTGTCTCCCTCTCTCTCTGCCCCTCCCCCGCTTACACTCTGTCTTTCTCTCTCTCAAAATAAATTTTAAAAAATAATTTTAAAAAAACAGTATAAAACAAATGTGATGACTATCATAAAGGGGAAAGCATAGGACCTAATTCAGGAGGTCACTTCAAAGAAGTGCCATTTAAGCAATGAGAAATGAAAACCAAGCCCAGAGTGAAACCTTAGTATTTGCTGAATGAGAATGAATGCATGAGTGATCATTAGCCAACAGAGTTCTGAATTATCGAAAGATGCCTAAATCAAGAGTCAACAGGCATTCAGTGAGGCCCTGATGAACTTAATGACATTAATTTTGGTGGCGATGAGGACTATATTCTGTTTTAAGACACTGAGTTACTTGACAAATGAAGAATTTTTACTCATTGTTCAGCTAACTATATGTATTCAGTTTTCATTTCATGCTACCAACACAAAACCAGCCCCAAATAGCCCAAATCTTTACGATGATTCCTCTATCTTGCCTGCATAGTTCTGACCCCTAGCTCCTATGAATGTGACTTTCCTGGTATAGTTACCCAAAATTATCTGCAGAGGTAGCTGTCACCCACCCACGCTTCTGTGTGACAACTCTGTCCAAGCAAGCCAAAGCAGCCCCAATTTCTCGGGCAGTACTGAACGTTGCAAACTGCCATCTAATTTGGGGCCTATTATTGTCCCTGAAGCGTTCACCTTCATGACATATACAAATCAAGAACTTGCATTCTAAGGAAAAAGGGAACAGATGACAACAACCTTTGTGGAGAGACTATCCAATTATCTGCCTTTTAAAGCAAACATTATCATATCACATAGCAGCAAAGTTTAAAATGACAGAGTTAGGAGTCAATGTATTCAGGACTTAATCTGACGTACGAGTTGGCCCATCAACAAACTATCATGTAAGGAAGAGCGAGAGGTACAAACATAGCCTTTGGTGATCATAGCTTCTTACAATTCCGTGCAGATCTTTGGGACTCAATATCTGAAAAAGCTCAACAAAGGAGCTACACTGAATAAGGATTCTCCCAATGACATAAAGGGAAACAAGGAATGACAAGCATCTGAAAAGGGTGTATTTTTAGACTCCTTCCCAGAGTCTTTCTGTTCATCTGTTAAGATTTCACACATAAAACTTCATCCCTCTAGTTCAGCTACAGTAGAATTAACACATGAGCTCCTCCACTGGTTAAACTCTAGTTTGGATTTATGTGGCATCATACATGGTCAAAAGTTTCACAGACTATTCATCATCTAAGTGCAACCAAGGGACAGACCAGTAGAGAGCAAGCACTCTTCCCTCTCTTTTGAAATCTTCAGAGTGGTAAGAAAAAGTTAATCCGCTTGTCAAAAGTCACATAAACTTTCAGTAGTCAGGGTAGTGAAACTGCTGGCTGTTAAACCTGATTTTCTGACACACGTATACAAATACCCAAATCTGCTATCCTTCAGGTGAATGCGATGTCTTTTGACCTCCACGGCTGTTACTTTCAGTCCTATTTGCCTAAATACACAAAGCCACAGTGAAGCCTTCCCATGAAGGAGGTTTCCTCTAATTTTGAAACAATCGTTTCTTGGGGCGCCTGGGTGGTGCAGTCGGTTAAGCGTCCGACTTCAGCCAGGTCACGATCTCGCGGTCCGTGAGTTCGAGCCCCGCGTCAGGCTCTGGGCTGATGGCTCGGAGCCTGGAGCCTGTTTCCGATTCTGTGTGTCTCTCTCTCTCTCTGCCCCTCCCCCGTTCATGCTCTGACTCTCTCTGTCCCAAATAAATAAACATTGAAAAAAAAAAAATTTAGAAACAATCGTTTCTTCCAGCCATTTTGCAATGGACTGGGAACCTGTCAGGAGAAACACTCTTGGCTCCTTACTATCAGTGTCACAAGGCAAATCATGTTTTTCCAAAATCAATGGCCTCTTAACTTCAGTACTGTCTTTATACTTTCGTCTCCCACTAGAAGGGCAAACAGGCCAAAGATCCCGTGGTTATTATAGTGAATACATTACACTGCGATTCCTTTCCCTGAGAACTCGAGCATTACAGAAATCTTTTGAAGCTATTCTTTTCCTACATTTTTCCTATTTATTGTTTGGGTTTTAGCCACTATTAACATGTCCCCAGGTATCTGCAATTGTTATTAAATTTGATCAAATGTAAACATTTGGCTAAGGCTCTAGTTTTATCATATATACTCGTATTTTTTTTTTACCAAAAAAAAAAAAATTGATCAAATGTAAATATTTGGTTAAGGCTCTAGTTTTATCATATATACTCATATTTTTTTTACCAAAAAAAAAGCTAGAATATAAATACTTAGTGTTTCCAAGAAGTATTCAGTCATTAGTTCTCCAAAATTAATGTATGAACTGTATATAGTCATTCCTAGAATGTTCTAAAAACACAGATTTGAGGATAAGAAGCAGTCTTTCAAGCTGACCTTTAATCTGCTACCTTGTCCAAACTTAACAGAAAAGGTGAGGAGGAAAGAAAGCTTCAAAGTATTTTCATGAAACCAGAACCACCATTTAACAAAAGCTTTTAATGGCATGAGTCACGGGGCACACCGAAGTGCAAATCACAAGGTTACACGTCGCCTCCTAGAAACACCACACCTGGTTCCAAATTCTTTACTAAAGCAAATGCTCACTAACATCTCATTCAGATCACAGGAAAACCTCAAGCACAGGAAGATTTTACCTCACTCTCCATGACATTGAAGTCCCTCTAGTAAAACCGAAAACACCATTTGACCGAAAGTGAAGATTACAATTATCCGGGGCCTCCGAGATACAGTTTGCAAAGCAATTATTTTTGTCCCTTCCTCCCCTCCCCGTTCCTGCCCGTTCAGCCGAAGGCAGACCAAATTGTATGTAATCTGAAAATTTAGATATTTATAAATAACAAAGTATGAAACAAGTACCTGCCAAACACCTGGAGCTCTCTTTCCTCGGCTTGCTCTCTCCTCCCACACTCTGGCAACGGAATGCCCTTCAAAACCATGGCTCAGTGCTTTTGGTAAATGTTTTACGAGACACTAAACAGCCTTGTGTCCCACCCTCAGAGCAAACACCATTGAGAGAACACAATATAATGGTTGCAAAGATATCGTGTGATGTACAATAATGCAAATGAATAGGCAGGCTCTATTTCTACACTTCCCCTTAAGGGGGGAAAAAAAATTCCAAACCTGTGAGGGGTGGGGGTAGGCCGGCAGGAAGGGCTTGCAGAAATACACCTTGACACCAGAAGCATTACAAGTTGTGTGTGTGTGTGTACGTGTGTGTGTTAAAACGGCATTACGATACTGTGCTCATTGTTCTCATGTCCGAGCAAGTCTTGGCTTGCTAACCTGAAAAAGCGTCCAAGGCAAGAGCTAATAAAGGGTAGAGTTCACCAGTGAGTCTGTAGACACAGTAGCAACTGTACATTTACCACCTCTTTCTATTTATTAGAGAAAATACAACTCAAAAAAGCCTCTCTAACCCTTCTTGCACGGTCAACAAAATGTACTCCCCGTTTTCCATATCCCTCAAGTAACTCACAGTTAAAAGCCAACCTCTGCTCTGAACCAGAAGTTTTGCATTCCATTCAAGTTAACAATTACAACTGGAGGATAACAGAAACTTGCTGGCACTGAATTATTAGCATACCCAGAATGTCAGGTGCCTCTTGGTACCACCAGGGTTAACACGATAAAGAGAAGGTGCTCAGGGATCAGCTGCCTGGTTTTACAGAAACCACGTACGGAGATGGCTGGAGTCTGGAGCCCATGTGGGCAGCACACATCTACCTGCTCTTGGAGCTCTGAGTGGGACATCTGAGAAACGAGAAAGTAGAATTATTTAGCAAGTGTCAAGCCTACTCGCTAAAAGGAACCCAAGGCCGTCTAGAGGAGAAGATAAAGAATCGACTTTCGCTCTGAAATCACACACACAGCCAGGTTAGGCAAATAAGAAAACCCATTCTCTTGTCCCCACCCCCTACCCCAGTCTCCAGGGATACTCAAAATTCTGTATTTGATATCTTTAGGATGTCTAGTGGAGTAGAAAGAAAACCAAACATAGGACTGAGATCATGGCTTTTCCACACACTAGCTGTGTGACCTTGAGCAAATTATTTAACCTCTCTGAGCCTATAAAATAAAAATGTCTCATCTATAAAATAAAATGTCTAGAACCAGGAAAGATATCCCAAAGAACTGAGAGCTCTCCCAATCTCAGAGCCTAGAAAATGGCACATTTTCAAAACTTAAGATTTCCAAATCTTAAGGGTTGTTGCAAATTGTTTTGTCCCCTTACGTTACAGTTATAGGTCCCATTTTATTTTCCATTTCCTCCTATTATAGATGCCTCAGGTTAGTGCTGTGACTAAAGGCAAGTGACTTCACTTCTCTTTTGTCTTTTGTATCGCAGGGTGGGTGTCTGCCTCCCAAGGAGCACCGTGAGGGGCCTCCCAGCCAGCGGCCTGAGTCCTTCTGATTTTACATTTCTCCTCTTCATGAACCCACCCGCCCTTGAACACAACCTCACTTTCCCTTTCCTTCTCTCCTTTCTCATTTTTCTTTTTCCCTTCCTTTCCTCCTTCCCTTTCTGCCTGGCCTCCCTGAGAGAGAGATGATGGAAATGTGGCGGAGAGTAATTATCCTCCTCATCCCATTTCTTCCATTATTTCATGTGTCATATCAAACACTCTGGGGAGGGAGGGAAGTCGGATGTTAGTCTATCATCCAGATTCTACTGGCGGGAGCCCGAGACACAGAGATTCAGCTGGTCTCAGGGCAACTGCAGACGGCGTCCTGCAGCTTGGCTTTCCTGACAGGCCAGGGTTGCCTCAGCTGCCACTCCAGCGTGGGCCAACGCCCGGGCCTAAAATGTGTCTCAGTGCCCCAATGTCCCCACCTGTTCTAGTCAATTCTACCTGCCAATTGTGGCATATTCTGCCCTGGGATTGCTCATCTCCTCATCTCCTTCCTTCTTCTGTCTTGGCTGGTCTTCCTCTTATTCTGTTTTTAGGATCTATCTCACTCAACCCCTATAACTCACTTTTGACGACCGCTATCCCTGTGTGCCTTTTTTCTTTTTAATGTTTATTTACTTTTTGAGAGAGAGAGAGAAAGAGAGAGAGAGAGAGAGAGAGAGAGAGCACGCGCAAGGGGGTGGGGAGGGGCAGAGAGAGAGGGAGACACAGAATCGGAAGCAGGCTCCAGGCTCTGAGCTGTCAGCACAGAGCCTGACGCAGGGCTTGAACTTGAACAAGATCATGACCTGAACCACTCAGGTGCCCCATTGTGTGCCTTTCTTTAGGCAAACCCAACAGGAGCAAATCTCCACCAAATGACAAACCTGTATGTTTGGGGGAAAATTATCCAGTTCCTAGGAGGCTTTGTTTATCAGTGCCCCTCTTGGGTCACGTATCCCATGTCACCTGGCACCCCACTCTTTGTGTGTACGTCAACTGCTTTCTAGACCACCAGAGTACCCACTTCTGCACCCATGCATGGAGTCCAGGGCTTAGGACTAAGGAACATACTGGAATTTTGATGAAAAAAATGTGAGGACATAGTATCTGAATCTGAAGCCGTGCCCTGATGGAGTAAACTTCAGGTATAAGCAAAGGCCTGAGTTTGGGGTTTTGATGTAGCTGCTTTGCACTTTTATATATATATTATATATTATATATTATATATTATATATTATATATTATATATTATATATTATATATTATATATATTATATATATGTATGTGTGTGTGTGTGTGTATATATATGTATATATTCAAATAAGGATAAGAAAAGTGGGTTATAAAGACAAGGTAGCAAATAAGCTGACCATCAAATTGTGCCATGAAACAAGCATCATTTACTAAATGTCTGCAATTACCCAGTACTTGATACATGTTACCTCATTTAATGTAATCGCACAGGAAGAGACAGACTCGGAGAGACTGCCCATGGGCAGGCAACTGATAAGGACAGAAGTGAAAAGCAGAGGTCTCCATCCTTGCCCTTTGCCTGAGCTGTCCTCATGTGACACAAGCACACTGCAGCCTGCTCACTCCAGGGACGTGCCTGTTGCCCCAATCAAGAGCCAGCTGCGGGTGTTTTCTGCCACTCTGTGCTCTGCTCAGAACCTGCTTGACCCTGTTTTTCTACTCTACGCCTTTTCCTTGTCCTCTCCACCCTCCTCCAGCCACCTTTGCTTCTTATCCCAAAGACAATCTGTCCTGTTCACTTGGAAATCTATTGGCAAACTCGAATATAGGGGCCCTCGTTTGACCACAAAACCAAATAGACAGTATGGATTGCCCCACTTAAGGAAGCCGTTTATAGTCATGTCTTCTGTGGCTGCAAATTTGATACTTGATTTTAAACACGGCAGGCTGTGTTAAAATTCTCTGTTCTATATAGAGAGCACTTGGTGTGTGTGCTATTATATTCAAATATTATATTTCATGGTGCTCAGAGACTAAAACTCTGTGTCCCTGAGAAAGAACCATGCCTTCTGTACAAAATAAATGTTTATAATAAGATTTCCCCATTTCCAGCCATACACTTCTTTTTTTTTATTAAAAAAATTTTTTTTTATATTTTTATTTATTTTTGAAATGGAGACAGAGCATGAGCAGGGGAGAGGCAGAGACAGAGGAAGACACAGAATCCAAAGCAGGTTCCAGGCTCTGAGCTGTCAGCACAGAGCCCGACGTGGGGCTCAAACTCACAGACCATGAGATCATGACCTGAGCCGAGGTCGGACGCTTAACCGACTGAGCCACCCAAGTGCCCCTCCAGCCATACACTTCTAAGTTGAGTTTTTGCTCTATTTTTTTATGTCAGTGTGCAGGTATACCCCTGAAGTTTTGTGTTTTTTTTTTTTAATAAAAAATAATAATAGAGTTTATTTATTTATTTTTGAAAGAGAGAGATACAGTTAGGAAGGGGCAGAGAGAGAGGGAGACAGAGAATCCCAAGCAGGCTCCGCAGCTGTCAGTGCAAAGCCCAACGTGGGGCTCGAACTCACGAACAGTGAAATCATGACCTGAGCCAAAACCAAGAGTTGGACACTTAACCGACTGAGCCACCAGGCACCCCACCCCTGAAATTTTTAACTGCAAAGTTCCAATAGGGCAGAATAATCTAACTCTGGCAAGTGCTACTCTCTTGCCCTGGGCTGCTTGCAAAGCATCTGTCAGTTCTAGAGGCTCCCTTCCAGCTTGGATATATATCCTTGAGTCTAGCATATATTTGTTCTGCAGGATGGTTCCAGATTCTGGAAGGGATTTTGAGTTCCCTTGGATACTAGGTTATAGGAGAGGAGGAATCAGCAGAAGGTGGAGATTTTATTTGGAGCTGCTAAGTCGCTCAGACTCTGCCAAAGACCTGGCACTCCCCTGAATCACTCAAGCCTCTTCAGTTCTCTGGAAGGGGACTTCAAAGACCCTTGCAAGTGTGGCCTCAGGAACTGCTCACCCCCCACTCCAGCTTAAACTCAGACACCCAAGGAAGGTGTCACAATGGCCCTGGGTGTTTTCCCAAGTTGCCCAAGGAAGGAGAGGTTGGAACAGGTGAGGAGAACACATGAGGAGTCTTCTCTGTCCAACACTGTCTTTCACTAGGACATCAACCACTAGACCAGCAGTTCTCAAATTGAGGTCTCTGAACACCCCGAAGAACCCTAAGGCTCTTGCAGAAGTCTGTAAGGCCATAACTATTTTCATAATAATTTTAATATTTGTGCCTCTTTCACTGAGTTGACATTTGCACTAACAGTGTAAAAGCAAAGGCGGGTAAGGCAGCACAAAATCAAGCAGAGGCAACAAAGTGTACTAGTAATCACATTTTTTACCGCTGGGCACTCAAAAGTTTGTTTTTAAAGCCCACTATCCTCAAGAATGTACCTGATGATGCAGGAAAAGATTAATTTCACTATATCTTGGCTCTCGAGTGTACATCTTTGTAATATTCTGTGTGAGGAGATGGGAAGTATGCACATGGCTCTCTTGCTGCATACCGATTATGATGACAGTCTCAAGGAAAATCACTCTTGTGGGGTACAGAGTGAGTGATAGCTGCTTTTGTCATATAGAACACCATTTTTACCCAAACGAATGACCAATAGATAAAACCATGGTTGTTCCCACTTGTATATTTGGCACACTTTTTCTGGAAAATGAATGAAGTGTGCTTGTCACGTCAAAGAACATAACCGATAGTGTTTGTTTCCAACTTCAAGCTTTTGAGCCAAAAGTTCAAATTTTGGAGAAGTGCACTTGCTGCTATGCACTTGACTGCTTACCAATAATGAAAGGTTTCTCTGATGAGATTATTTGCTATATTAACAAATGTGATTTTTTTAATGCCATATAATGAAATGTGTCCATATTTAGAAGATCTTCACCACTCAGTACGCCAGTATTTTCCAAATGACCAATTCATAATATTACAGAATCATGCATGGGTAAAAGAGCCATTCAAAGTACAAGATAACCCAGTGGGTTTTAATGTTATAGAGTATGAAAAGTTCATTGATACTGTTTCTGATTCCATACTGCAACTAACTTTTTTTTTTATTTTTTTTTAACGTTTATTTATTTTTGAGACAGAGAGAGACAGAACATGAATGGGGGAGGGTCAGAGAGAGGGAGACACAGAATCCGAAACAGGCTCCAGGCTCCCAGCTGTCAGCACAGAGCCCGACGCGGGACTCGAACTCACAGACCGCGAGATCATGACCTGAGCCGAAGTCGGCCGCTCAACCGACTGAGCCACCCAGGCGCCCCTGCAACTAAGTTTTAAGAAACCATCTGTTTTAAGAAATCTTTTTTTTTTAAGGTTTATTTATTTATTTTGAGAGAGAGAGTGCAAGCTGGGAAGAGGCAGACAGAAAGGGAGAGAGAGAATCTCAAGCAGGCTCCTCACTGTCAGCGCAGAGCCTGATTCAGGGCTCGAACACACGAACCGTGAGATCACAACCTGAACTGAAACTAAGAAGTCAGACACTGAGCCACCCAGGTGCCCGTAAGAAACCATCTCTTAAGAGTTTGTATTTAGTATCAAAGAAGAATGTTTATGATGATCTGAAAAAGGCTACGAAAATACTCTTCCTTTTTCTAGCTACATATCTTTGGGAGGCTGAATTTTCTTTATCTAATTTTATAAAAATAACATATATCAACAGAATGAGGGCAGAATATAGCTCATTTCTATCCAGATGGCCAACCGACACATGAAAAAATGTCCAACATCACTCATCATCAGGGAAATACAAATCAAAACCACAACGAGATACCACCTCACACCTGTCAGAATGGCTCACATTAACAACTCAGGCAACAACAGATCTTGGCGAAGATGCAGAGAAAGAGGATCTCTTTTGCACCGCTGGTGTGAATGTAAACTGGTGCACCACTCTGGAAAACAGTATGGAGGTTCCTCAAAAAACTAAAAATAGAGATACCCTACGACCCAGCAATTGCACTACTAGGCATTTATCCACAGGATACAGGTGTGCTGTTTTGAAGGGACACATGCACCCCCATGTTTATAGCAGCCCTATCGACAATAGCCCAAGTATGGAAAGAGCCCAAATGTCCATCGATGGATGAATAAAGAAGATGTGGTATATATATATACAATGGAGTATTACTTGGCAATCAAAAAGAATGAAATCTTGCCATTTGCAACTATGTGGATGGAACTAGAGGGAATTATGCTAAGTGAAATTAGTCAGAGAAAGACAAATATCATATGACTTCACTCATATATGAGGACTTTAAGAGACAAAACAGATGAACATAAGGGAAGGGAAACAAAAATAATATAAAAACAGGGAGGGGGACAAAAGAGACTCATAAATATGGAGAACAAACAGAGGGTTACTGGAGGGGGTAAGGGAGGGGGGATGGGCTAAATGGTAAGGGGCACTAAGGAATCTACTCTTGAAATCATTGTTGCACCATCTGCTAACTAATTTGGATGTAAATTTTAAAAAAATAAAATTTAAAAAATGTATTATGTAATAAAGAAAACCATAATATTTTGGGAGACCAAAAAAAAAAAAAAATGAATATAGCTCATTTCTGTCAAGCCAGTCATGAAAGATGTCTGCAAAAGTACATACAATGTACTTTTCTCACCATTTACTTGTTTTTGGAAATAACAGTTTTTTCCCATAAAAGTGTTATTGGTGTTTTTAACATAAGAGTTGACTATTGTTATCTTCGAAGGAATTAAATACATATTTTTAATTTCTCAGTTTGAATTTCTAGTGTGGTCAACAGGAACAGGTGCAACCCACAAAAGAAGAGCACTTGGGGTTCCCCAATAATTTTTAAGAATGCAAAGGTAGGTCCGCCAGATTTAGCAAACAAAAAATGCAGGGTGCCCACTTAAGTTTGAGTTTCAGGTAAGTAACAGATGGTAATTTCGTAAAAGTATCCGTGAAATATTTGGGACATACTTATACTTTAAAAATCACTTATTGCTTACCTGGTGTTTATTGAAGTTAATGGAGCATTTTAAAGTGTTCTTTGCCTGTTAAGACGTACTGAGCTCCAGAAGTTTGAGAAACACTGCACCAGACCATGCCCCTCACATCTGTGCTAAAACGTTAATACCAATATTAGGCACCCACTGTATACACGATCCAGTGGTAACCTCTTGACATACACTGTCTCTTCTGTTTCCCCCAAATCTTATGTGGCATGTACTCTTACAATCCCTAGTTTAGAGTGAGGAAACAGAAACCCAAAGAAGTCAAGTGAAGCTAATTACTGGTGGAAGGTAAGACTGGAACCCACCCACTCAGCTTGTAACTATTGGGCTTACAGTGAACTCTGAATGAGAGATTCCCAAAGATGATGGTTTTTCTACATATTTGCAATTTTATTTCTGATACTTCTCTCTCTCTCCCTTACACACACACACACACACACACACACACACACACACACACACACACAGCTGTGTGTTCTATCACAGCAATGGTGAAACCCAAGGCTGCAAGTCAGGAGTTCTATCCAGAATTGGCCATCAGCACTTTGACACAGAGCCAACTTTCCTAATGGTTGCTCCCCGTGGGCATGACAGCAGCATTGTCGGAGCTGGGAATTCTAGAATGGGGCAACAGCGCATAGGCACTGCTCATCACTCCATAATTGGAAGCCACTGGGAGATTGGTGTGGAGCTAGAATCATCCTTGAGAATAAATTGGGAATTTCTCCAAATGAATCTGTATTAACTGAAGCAAATGCAACCATTGTTGTAAGTAAGCCAAGGTCCTGTTTTTTGTACGATCATGACCCAGGCCACTGGATATATTTAATGAGCTCAGGCTCGACAGTAAACAAACTGGAAAGTAAATTTTCTTATGATCCAGCATGGGGGCAAGAGTATGCGCTAACTGTGCCACAGGATCTGTAAATACAAAATTGAATTTGCCTGCGGCCAACTAGGGGCCTTCCCCTAATCACCAATAGCTATGAAGTAATGGAGAAAGTGGTAAACATAAGAGAAGGAGAGAAATACCAGTCTTTCATATGGGGGAAATTTCTTTAACAAAGGGAAGGTTTACGGTTCAGATCTCTTTTGTTTTGCAAATTTTGTTTTGTAAATTTGGATTTTTATTAGATGTGAAGCCCACTGGATTATTCTAGGGGCCGCTGTGTAGACAGAAGCCAAGGGTGACAGAGCTCTGAAAATAAGCCTAGAGGAGAGAATGGGACAGGGGAGGAGAAAAATTGGGTAGATCAGAAATGAAAAAACGCCCCCCAATGCAATGTTAGATAATTAAGAAAAGGCGCATTTTAGAAACCAAGACTTAGTGAAAGCCTAGAGAACAGGCCTAGGTGGAAAGGTTTTGGGAAACCAAAGGCCCCAACATCTGGCCGTGGGGTATCCAAAGGAAAGAGGTCATTAAAGGTCATTATTTTACTTTTAAAGCTGTCCACTTTGCAGTTCGCCTCAGGCCCACCTGCCAAGGCTGCTGTCTGAATTCAGACACTGGCCCAACCCTGCCCAAAGCCCTGCTGGCAAGATCTGCCTCCCCAGTTCAGTCCCTTTATCTGCTCACTGGGCTCTCTCCTAGATAAGCTTAGGAGGTAGGTTCTCGAAGCTTTTCCCTTTAAGGTGTCTTCAGAATTCATTCTTGTGAATGCTGACTGTCAAGGAGGACACAGCCAGAAACCGTGACTCATCAAACTTCCAAACTCAGGACTGGAAGACTGCCTCTGAAGACTGGCTTTCCACCTTCAGGACAGTGTCCTGCCTGCTTCAGACACAAAAGGGGACAGAGCTGAGGGGCCTGCCTACTCTCCAGCAGCCTGGCTGCCTTTCCTCCTCTTCAGGGTTCTCTAAAGCACAGAGAACATGGAAGTTTTTTCCCATTTTGTTTGAGACACAGGCTTTGAACAGTGGTTGGATCTGTGTGTGAAGGTCACTGGCCATGAGTGTGGCCAGATAGTAAATATTTTAGGCTCTGCAGGTCATACAGTTTTCTTTTATTATGTTTGTTTCTCTCCCTTTCACCCTTAAAATGTAAAAACCATTCTTAAGTTACATACAAAACATAAAATCGGACGGTGGGCTGGGCCACAGTTTGCTGGTTCCTCACTCAGAGCAATGGCAAAGGGCAGGCGGGGTCAACTGGTGACTTCTGCACACAGTTTGGTCGAGTACAGTGTCAAACGTTATGTCAAAATGTAGATGTCTGTCTGACACCTTGCTGACAAAGGCTATCATATTCTCCGTCGCACTTGCCCATGTCTGACATTCTCTACTTGTGGGGTCATCTTGTCTTTGCCGTAATTCTCTTCAAAGAATTCAGCTGTAGATCTGGCAGGGAATTAAACCCTGAAATGCTAGTCTTCTGTATTTGCAAAATGAGATAAACAAGTTTTAAAATAAGCTAGAATATTCTAAAAGTTTTCATTCTCAGTGTGTGTGTGTGTGTGTGTGTGTGTGTGTACATACATACATATGTATTATAAAATTGCAAGCCTGGAACAATCCTCCGGGATAGCCTAGTCTTTAACTGTTTATACTTGAGGAAACTATGACCTACTTCCATTAAATGAGATATTCCAAGTCACATACTAATTGGCAGAAGAACTGGGGACAGAAACTTTCCTGATTTCCAGATTAGTTCTCTTTTCACTACTCTACTCAGCACATTGCCAAATCAGTACTAAAAATTCAAGTCAACCAATACTTACAATGTATTTCCAATGTGCCCAGCACTAGCTACGTGCTCTAGAAATACAAAAGAAGTAGATGAGAGGATTCCTGCCCATAAAAGGCTTTCGATATCATTGAGAAAACAAAGCACACACATGAAACAAATAATATTCTGTCTTACACTGTTATATAACTCTATGGGTAAAACATTTGCTGCTCAGTATGATAGCCAGTAGTCACATGTGGCTATTGAGCACCTGAAATGTAGGTAATAGGACTAAGAAACTGAACTTTTAACTGTACTTAATTTTAATTAACCTAAAACTTAAACAGCCACGTGTGGCTAGGGGCCACTCAACTGGACATCACAGGTCTAAAAGAAAGGTTCTAGGTCTGGATGGAAAACCTGTAACATACATCCTGTCACTCTTCCCTCTTGTGTCTAGGACAAGAACCATGACTGATCACAGAGCTCTTTCCCTCTGAGTAGAGATGGCCCCCCACATTCTCCATGCAACATATCTTCAACTGCCTGCACCTGGTAATGTATAATAAAACCTATTTGTCACTCCTGATACGGATAGGGTGACAAAGGTGAGCTTGAGGAGGAAGTACTTGGGCTGAGTCTAGAAAGATAGCACTGGGACACGTAAAGAGGAAAGGACACAGAGTGTGAGCTCCACAGAGAACAGCAAGACTAGAGGAACTGGACAGAGCTCTCCTGGTCCTAGGACAGGGAGGCTGCTGGCCCAGCAAGAAGAAAGGACTGTGTTGGGTGTGGTGGGCGATAAGGGGACAGGGAGAGGGTGGGGCTAGACGAGGAGACCTTTGGATTCCAGGAGTTTGGACTTTCTCAAGAATAACAGGAGCACCTGACGGTTTAAGCAGGATAATAATGACTGGAGAAAAACATGTTTTAGGAAGGCAAATCTGACAGCAAGCCAGAGAATAGGTTGCATACTGGATATATACATTCAGAGACTAGTGAGAAGGCTATCCCTCTAATGGTTTTGGTTTTCCTTTAGGAAATACTTGGTTTTGATCCTTCCATGGCCATTGCAATAATTGTTGCATAACTAGTTATGCAGTATCTGGTTATGACTAGTACTAGGAAGATGGTAGTGTGAGTAAAGAGGAAAGGCTACAGAAGAAAGGTTTTCTTTTTAATTTTGTTTTAATGTTTATTTTTGAGAGAGAGAGAGAGAGAGAGAGAGAGAGAGAAGGCAGAAGAAAGAGGGAGACACAAAATCCAAAGCAGACTCCACAGAGCTGTAAGCACAGAGCCCGATGCGGGGCTCAAAGTCAGGGACCACGAGATCATGACCCGAGCCAAAGCTGGAAGCCCAACCAATTGAGCCACCCAGATGCCCCTACAGAAGAAAGTTTTAAGTGAGGCAGCATGATGCCGAGGACAGACCATTAGCATCAAGGACCTGAGTTCTAGGCCTGGCTATTTCAATGGGCCTCCTCTCTCTCAAACCCTAGACTGGATTTCCTCACTTTAGAATCAAGGTACTGGTCAAATCAACCTCTTAGTCCATTCCTATTCATATCTCATTAAGGGTCAGATGAGATTTTTGAGAACCTCCCCCAGACATAAAATGGAACTAAAATATATATATGTTTGTTTGTGCGTATTTTAAGTGGCTATCACATATAGATGGTGGGAGTTGTCCTAAGACAAAAATGTCCCTTTGCTCTTTCAACTGTACCAACAGCAGGCAGCCTGCTGCAATCTATAAGATCTTAGGTGTAACGTTATTAAACATATATTCTGAGCAGTGTTGCAGGGAGGATGTACAGGTGTGGTTCACAGGACACATAGGGGTGGTACAGACAGGGGATCAATTCGCAGGTAGGACTGCCCCAAGCAGCGACATCTGTCTTGCAAGGAACCAAAGGATTTTAAGGCCCCATCCATCATCACAGACCACAGGAAAAATGAAAACAAAAACAGCTGCTAGAGAGCACAAATGATTTCCTCTGGAAAAAGTAATATACCACCACTTGCCAGGTTAAGAAGCAAAGCCTAAACGAGAGCCTGACCACACAGGACATACATGAGAATCAACTGCAAATTTTTCCAAAAAAGTACTGGTGGCTGGGCTCTTCCTCAGAGCAACTGAATCAGAGTCTTGGTGAATGGGACCCGTGCACTGGTGTCTGGGTTTTGTTTTGTTTTTCTGAGTTCTCAAAACGACTGAAATGAAGGACATGCAGATGTCTCAGAGCAAAAAAAACAAAAAACAAAAAACAAAAAAAAAACAAAAAAAAACAACAGTTCAAGGGGCACACAGGAACAGTCTGGAATCCAGATCTGACCGACTGTGCTCTTAACCCTGGTGAAGAATTATAGCCAGTTCCTTAATGAGGGGGGACATGGAGGCCATCAGAGTGGCCATAATTTGCATAGTAAACTCTACACAGTTTCTGTTTCAGAGTACACAATCTGTCATTCTGAATACATCCCTTTGTCATTTTCACTTCAGCATGTGTCAGAGAAGTCCCGGGGACTCTGGCTGCTCAATGACCTCTGGCCAACGAGCATGCCTTTTTCCGCCGATCCCTCAGCCCTCCCATGAGCTACTAGACCACCTGGGTGTGCGTGCGAGCTCTGCCATATGCTTAACCGTGTGATCCTGTGCAAGTTGCATATTCTCCCTCAAACCCCGGTTTGCCAAATAGGAATCCCGACACGTTCTTGACGGTATTTTTGTGAATTAAATGAGGCCATACAAGCAACAGACAATGTAAGTAGAAGACTTCTTTCGTGTGTGGAGCACACGTAAGCACTCGATAAATGTTAATTTTCATCATCACCTCTAGGGTTCTTTCTAACTACAATGTCTTTCTTATGATCTTAAGAATCACTTGGGGGCGCCTGGGTGGCTCAGTCAGTTAAGCGTCCAACTTCGGCTCAGGTCATGATCTCGTGGTTCGCGAGGGCTTAGTTCAAGCCCTGGTTCGGGCTCTGTGCTGACAGCTCAGAGCCTGGGGCCTGCTTCAGATTCTGTGTCTCCCTCTCTCTGCCCATCCCCCACTTTCGCTCTGTCTCTCTCTGTCTCAAAAATGAATATTTTAAAAAAAATTTTTTTAAAGAATCACTTGGTAACTGCACAAATGTAAATGAACAAAGATCAGTAGGTACCGACATACCTAGCTTTAAAGACTCGGTCTGTGTTAAGCCCCCTTTCATGCCAGCCTGACTTTGCTTGAGATGTCCCTTGTATTTTGCTGATCTTGATCTTAGTTTCAAAGAACCTCATTTATTTTGCAGACACAGAAATTTTGCCAGTCTCTTTTTTTTTTTTAACTTTTTTCTTTTAAGTTTATTTTATTTTCAGAGAAGAGTATAGGCAGAGAGAGAGGGAAAGAGGAAGAATCCCAAGCAGGCTCCACACCATCAGAACAGAGCCCTGACACGGGGCTCGCACCCACAAACCGTGAGATCGTGGATCAGAGCTGAAATCGAGAGTCGGATGCTTAACCAACTGAGCCACACAGGCGCCCCGAAATTTTGCCGTTCCTGATGCAAGCAATGTAGTTGTTCCATTACTGTTATTTTTTTGGTACCACAGACACCCACGAGCGCAGCTGAAGTGAACGTCAGATCTTCTATAGGAAGATCTTCCTTCTATAGGAGGATCCCCCCGCCCTTGCTGTAGGAACTGTTGACACACCTGGGTAAAACCTGTTTGAGTCAGTGTGCAGCCTCTCACGAGCCTCCAACTCCACAGACCTGTGATGCATGTCTAATGACTGGTTTGAAGACCTTGTTCTTGGAAACTCAGCGCTGACATTTGAGTGTCACCCATAAAATTTGCCTAAGGGTTCGATGCTGTAGTTAGCCACAGATGCCAGCCTCACAACCTTGGAGTATTCATTCTCTCTGCTTTCCAGAGCACCAAATGCCCTCCTACAAAGCGTAATTGCCACCATTGATCTGTTATTCTGCCAAAAGACACACACGTCTGGTTGAAGTCCACAGCTTTCTTTTTCCTTGTCGATGGTGGGAACGAACCTCTTCCCTTTAGGAAGACAGTCCTCCTTTTGTAGGCAGATACCCGCTTGTCTGCTGTATGTTATTGGTTGAGTCACAGCCCACATCCCCTTTCTATCTTTTCAGTTTTGAAAACAGGTCACTTTGTTTTGCAAACAGCAAGTTTTCTAGGAGCAGGTTGCTAAAGGAGCACTGGCTCTATGAAACCTTGGCCTGTCTGAATGAAATCATTTGAAAAGGGCAAATCTTCCAGTTTGGGATTAACCACAAACTCCCTGTGGAAACCAGTTTTCCCTTTGAAAACCAGTTTTTCCAAACATATGTTCATTTGGGTCCAGAAAACAGAACTAACTCAGTATCATCTTGCTTACGGGAATGCCTTGTTATGAAGTCCCTCACTGACTGTATCCACAACAGACTAAGCATGAGTTGGGCTCAATTAACTCTGACACCAAGTCTCAGAAAGGTCTTTAGCTTATAAGATCACAGTAACTACATACTGATCATTATAAACTATAGGACTTCAGGGCTACTTTTACCTAAGTTCTCAACACCAGTGGGCCTCATACCTGAACTAGCACTAACGCTGAACTGGGTCAGATCAAACAAAAGGAAAAGAAAGTAAGAGGTCCAGACAAGAAGGTGGTGAGTTTACTCTGGTAAATCTGGATATAGGTGAGAAAAGAGAATCACTAAATTTCTACTGCGTTTTCAAAAATACCATTAAATATTTGAGTTCTGATGTTGCTTGTTCTAATTCACTCTTGTTTTATTGTTTACACTGTCATTTTTTTTTTCTTCAGGAAGCTCTACACCCAAATGGGGCTTGAACTCATGACCATGAGACTGAGAGTTGCATGCTCTACTGAGCGAGCCAGCCAGCGCCCCTAAACTTTCATTCTTAAACTCTTCTGGAGCAAGGATCACGTCTGATCATGTTTTGTATCCCTCATGAACCTGCCCCAGTATCTTTCTTATGGGTGTCCTTTGCGGGTCTATTAATCAGAAGCAAATTAAATTACAGGTCTTTCCCCCCGCGCCCCCCACCCCAACCCCGTGTAGTAGTAAGTCATACGGCACAAAGCAAATAGTAAGAAGCAGTATCTTATAGGAAAACATCCCTTCTATTTTCAGTTGAGGAAGCAGAAAAGTTGTGTGTTAAGGATTGCCTTGAGCTGCACGGGGTCATTGTGTGACAGGTCCCTATCAGTAGCTGACTAGATAAAAGAGAATCTCTTTCAACTCACTTGTGGGACCTTTGTGTATATATGTTCTTCAGCAAGTTTCCTTCCTATGGACCACATGAGTTGTGCAACAGTTAGAAGCTTACCTATGTTCTATTTGAGTTATAGCCTGTCTTTTGGGGGTGGACGGGGGGGTGGAGATGGGAAGATCATTTTCCAAAAGGTACACCTTCTGGTCATTTTCAGGGATTTTGGAACAGTAGTTTCTAGGAAATCTGTAATCTAAAAGAGAGGTATAAATCAGAAACATGAACAACATGTTACTACAGAAAACACTGTCTGATGCTGCCTACCTCTTCCTCCTTTTGAAAAGCAACTTGCAATTTTCAAGTTGTAGGTTAAACAACACCCACTTTTCTTGAGAGAGAGAAAGAGAGAGGGAAAGTGCATGAGGGAGGGGCAGAGGAAAAGAAGAGAGAGAGAAGCTTAAGCAGGCTCCAACACCCAGAGAGCCTACTCAGGGCTCCATCTAATGACCTGAGCCAAAATCAAGAGTCACATGTTTAACTGACTGAGCCACCCAGTCGCCCCAAACAATTCTTAATTTATTAACTTACTTGGAAGGGGAATCTAGGCCAAGATGTTCAGGAAAGGGTCAGCACTCAAAATGTCTTACTACTTTTTTTAAGTTTCCATCAGGAGGGGTGCCTGGGTGGCTCAGTCGGTTAAGCATCCAACTTTGGCTCAGGTCATGATCTCACGGTTTGTGAATTCAAGCCCTGCATCGGGCCCACTGCTGTCAGTGTGGAGCCTACTTCGGATCCTCTGTCCACCCTCCCTCCCCGCCTTTTCTCTCAAACATAAATAAACATTTTTTAAAATTTAAAAAATAATAACATTTCCATCAGGAACTCCATAATTTTTTCCTCTTTGCCTTTCCTGGGGATCTCTGTTGCCTAACTTCTGGTGCCTGTATCTTGAGGGGGAAGCACAAACTTCCTGTGGCTTGAGAAAAATCAGGTAATGATCTAGACATTAACTTTTTAAGAGGTTTGGCCAAAGGGGTCAGCAAAAGTTCATACTAAAAGTCCAAATTTCTTCATATCAATCATGGCCAGTGGTTCTCTTTCCTTCTGTATGGAGAAAAGAGGCCCATTTTATCTCAGACAGAGGTAAAAAACAAACAAACAAACAAATCTCCAAAAAAGATTATAAGCCTATTAAAAAGATCTGTCTAGCTCTAGTCACCCCCTATGCTAAGCGGACCTCTTAAAAATGACTACCTCAAATTCACCCTGATTAAGAAATGGACAAATTTGATATGGCCAATTCAGTGGAATTAGGGTTCTGTGTGTGTACATATGTGTGTGTGTGTGTACACATACATGTATGAGTTCCTGAATCTGCCATTTAGTTACTGGTCAAAGTACCTCAGCTCAGCAGTACTCTTGATAGAAAATGTCAACATGGAGCACTATGATTTGAAACCTGAGAATCTCATCATGGTCCAAAAGTGGAAGTAGGGTCAAGTAGCTGGCTTCTGTCTGCTCTATTTAAACTCTCTCTCTATCTCTCTCTATCTCTCTCTCTTTTTTTTTTTTTCAATCTGGCCTTTGGGTGGGGGGAATCACACAGAATGCCAATGATCACCCTTCCTGACACCATCAAGGAAGCAGAGAAAAAGAGAAGAAGACACATTCGTTGAGAAAAACAAACTCTTACTAAAAGCTGATCACCTTCCTGTGGGAAGGTAGTGAGGGAAATTAAGAACATAGATTTGGAGGGGCGCCTGGGTGGCACAGTCGGTTAAGCGTCCGACTTCAGCCAGGTCACGATCTCGTGGTCCGTGAGTTCGAGTCCCGCGTCAGGCTCTGGGCTGATGGCTCAGAGCCTGGAGCCTGTTTCCGATTCTGTGTCTCCCTCTCTCTCTGCCCCTCCCCCGCTCACACTCTGTCTCTCTGTCTCTCAAAAATAAATAAACATTAAAAAAAAAAAAAAAAAGAAGGAAGAGAACATAGATTTGGAGAGAATTCAAAGGACTGGCAAGAAAACAGGACTTGGGATCCAGCTCTAGGAAATAATGCTGATAGAGAAGGAAGGATTTATGTCTGAACCACAAAAACAAAAAACCTGATCAGTTTGAAAGCAATCTCTAAGGGGTTTTAAAGATCCTTCCAGAAATTGAACTAAGTCCTTATTTTACAACAGACACCTAGTCATCTGAAACCACTCTCCCTCTACCTATTGTCCCATCAGGTCATGCTTACTCCTTGAACCTGACACTCCCCTGTGTTGAGACCCTCACAAACATCGTTCCTCATTTGGTATAGTCGCTACCACCTGCCCCCAAGCTTCCTCCGCCAAACAAACCATTCTTTCTTCTTTGGGACTCAGTTACAACACCACTTAGATCCCAAGAAACCTTCCCTGATGGCCACACCTCCTACTGACAAGTTAGGTCCTCCCTGAACTTAACAGTCCTTCAACTCACTCATTCCTCTTTTTTCATTTAATGTTTTACTACTAGACCAGCTTCCTGGGAGCAGAAATCTAATCTTTCTGTCTTAATCTCCTAATTACCCAATACCTAGTACAGAGCATGGCACATAGTAGGTGCTCAGAAAATTTTTGTTAACCAATTCACCTGTATCCTCCTGATTTCAGGATTAGTGTACTATCACTCATGGGGCCCAATAAGGTGGAGGTTCTACAAATCTTAAAGCCCATATAAGCCACATCCATGTGCTTGAGGAATCCTGCTCATTTTGTGACACCGACTGTATTTTCCCACGCATTTAACATGAATATGAGTTTGGATTCATTCACAGATAAATGGATGCTGACAAATCATTCTGGGGCCCAGCAAGAAGTATTAGTTGCCAATCCTAGGATGTTGGATTGCTGGAGGAGACCCTGGAGTGTCTAATTTAGGGACTGGCTGACTGGGGGGCTGTTCCATGAGGTCACTTGGGCTGACCTGAGGGCCAACACCACTGCATATGAAGTCCCAGGGCTACTAATCTCAAAACAGTTAGCTTTTCTTTCAGGGTTAGAATCATAATCTTTCTCTTTGGGAAACACAAAGTTCTCTTTTTATTTTTTTTAATTTTTTTAATGTTTATTTATTTTTGAGAGAGAGAGGGAGACAGAGTGCCAGTAGGGGAGGGGCAGAGAGAGAGGGAGACACAGAATCAGAAGCAGGCTCCAGGCTCTGAGCTGTCAGTACAGAGCCCGACGTGGGGCTCGAACCCACAAACTGCAAGATGACGTATGACCTGAGCCAATATACTCAACCGACTGAGTCACCCAGGTGCCCCAAGAGATAGAAAGTTCTTATTGATTTGCTCATTAACGGGAAAATATTCATTCCCTACCCTAAAAAACAAAAACAAAACAAAAACCAAAACCAAAACAATGTGTATTCGATGAAAAATAGGAGGTAGAGAACACTTAATATTGGCAATTTGGGGATTATTCAGAGTAATGCTGTATTTCACTGAATCTAAGTCTCCATAAGATGCATCCCAATTTCAGACATGTTAAATTGTGAAGGAAAAATGCATTCTAGAGTGGATGAAATGCAGTCAAAACTACAGGAAAAAATGGGTATTAAAAGAGTTTCTCGACAAAGTCATTCATTCAAATGTAGCTTCTGCCATTCTTTGCAATTGTGGGAGCCCTCTGGGATATTCGTGCTTGTACACATACAGAGCACTCTGACCTAGTTAAACTAAGCAAACCTCCAGAGGCGAAAACAGTATGTGCTGGTTTTAAAAATAATAATAATAAGGGACTAGCATTTGAATGTCACTATGCAATGTTCGCCTACTTTTTCCCCACCCCTGGATTATGTTCATTTGAGCCAGGGTGAAAATGAAACCAGCCCGACTTACCAAACCTCTTCAGTGAGCCCCAGGAAGGGCTGATCTCCTTTGGGTGACCTGATGCAAGGTGTCCCCCAAATGCCTGTTACCTGAACTGTGAAATGGAAAGGGTAACACTATTGCCCCAGAGATGGCTAACGAGAAGCATGCAACTAGTGGCCGCCAAGTGCAATGGAGGAAGAGCGGGTAAGAAGAAATATTGTGTTTTTTAATTTTTTTTTTTAACATTTATTTATTTTTGAGACAGAGAGAGAGAGAGCATGAACAGGGGAGGGTCAGAGAAAGAGGGAGACACAGAATCTGAAACAGGCTCCAGGCTCTGAGCTGTCAGCACAGAGCCCGACGCGGGGCTCGAACCCACGGACCGCGAGATCATGACCTGAGCCGAAGTAGGACGCTTAACTGACTGCGCCACCCAGGCGCCCCAGAAATACTGTGTTGTTTTTTTTTTTTAATTTTTTTTTTCAACGTTTATTTATTTTTGGGACAGAGAGAGACAGAGCATGAACGGGGGAGGGGCAGAGAAAGAGGGAGACACAGAATCGGAAACAGGCTCCAGGCTCTGAGCCATCAGCCCAGAGCCCGACGCGGGGCTCGAACTCACGGACCGCGAGATCGTGACCTGGCTGAAGTCGGACGCTTAACCGACTGCGCCACCCAGGCGCCCCAGAAATACTGTGTTTTATTATCATCACATGACCTTTGTGTGTGCATGGTACAAGGAAAGCCACATAACTGGACCATACAGGAAATTTCCACTCACCCAAATACACATAGAAAATAGGACATGTACTTTTGCCAGTTCTGTAAGGCTATTCAGGTTCACATCAGCTAAAAAGACATTCAAGGAAGAAAATCGGACTCTGATGAGAAGGGGGAAATGCCCAGAGAGGGGGTGTAACAGGGAAGGGAAGCTCAAAGGTTTGCCCATGTGCTCAAATCTCAGATCCACTGCCTACTGGCTGGGTGGCCCTAAGCATTTTACTCAACCTCTCTGAGCTTTCCTTTGTTCATCTGATACGGGCCTAACATTACTCACCTATTAAGGACGTTGCGACAATAAATAAGACAATAGCTATGAAGCCCTTAGGGCCCCATATGAAAGAAAACACTCCGTTAAAGACAGCTATGATTACTAGCATTTGCAAGTTACTTTCTGCAGAGGCACACTAAGTTGTGCTTTTTTAGAGTAAATCACCAAACACTCAAAAACTTTTAAAGCATAGTGAGCTGTTAGTATTTTACAGTTCGACTTCATCTTTAAGTAAATACATTCGATCACCTAAGCTCTGTACTGCAGGTTTTATTATGCTACCACTCCACCAAGAATGAATAAAACCCAACAGGTCTCACTCCCGTCCCCTCCAAGAAAGACCACGAGTCCACAGCCGAGTGCTGGGAAACAAAATACCGAGTTCTGCTAACTCCTGCCATGCAGCTCAGTAATCATTTGTTCCAAAGTTCTTCCCGACAAAACGGCCTAATTAACTAAGGTTGAGCTTTTGATTAACATACAGTGTTTGACGGAACTTTGACCCACAGAAACTTGGCGTTCGACTTGCTTCTCTGAGTGCAACCTGTGTCACGAGCGCTGGTTTCAAGGGTAATAAAGGGCCTGGCTGTTTGCTCACAGCAAACGGAGGCGGTGCTGTGACATTATACGGCTTTTACCTCTACTGTCCGTTGAACCCGCAGCAAAGACAAAGTTTGCAGCCTGGATGTCAGTTTGTGGAGTGAACAGAATGAAAGAACAGATATTTCCAAACTGAAAAGCACCTAAATTCTACTTGTTGTTTTCACTGAATATCAGTTATTTAAGAAACATGAATATGGTCCCAAGGTCCAAGTGATCATAGTGGAGATCTGAGCAGGTGTGTGATACGTCCGTCCACATTCTGCCTCAGTGAGCAAACTGTTCTCTGATGGTTCCTGCCTTTGCCTTTATCGACTTGTTATAAAACATGCCTCAGACACCAAAGACCACGGTACTTGACAGTTTGTGTTTCCATCTGCCTGTTATGACATGAATGGTGTTCCCCCACCCAAATTCATTTGAAGTCCTGACCCCCAGCCTTTCAGAATGTGACTGTATTTGGAGACAGGGCCCTTAAAGAGGTAATTAAGGTTAAACGAGTTCATATGGGTAGACCCTAATGTCGTATGACGGGTGTCCTTATAAGAGCAGATTAGGATACGTTCACATAGACCAAGGGATGGCCATGTGAGGACATGGCAAGAAGGCAGCTGTCTGCAGGCCAAGAAGAGAGACCTCGGAAGAAATCAAACATGTTGGCACCTTGATCTTGGACTTCCAGCCTCCACAATTCTAGAACTGTGAGAAAATAAATTTCTGTTGCTTGAGCCACCCAGTCCGTGGCGTTTTGTTATAACAGCCCTAGCAAACTAATCCACTGCTCCCCTTTCCACGCCCCTCAACCTTATGTCCCGGGACCAGGCAGGTAACAAATAAGGGAAGTAGACTACGAGCAAGAAATAGGTATAGGGTGGACAGTAAACAGGGACCGCATGCTCTGTCTACAGGTATCAAAAATACTATGAGGCCACACAAAATAGGTCCATGGCTTGATTATGCTGGTGACCCTTCAGTTTGCAATCCCTGGGCTAACCCACTGCCATCTGACCTTTAAAAACACCCACTCTTCATGCCTGCAGTAAATTATTAGTTGAGCACCCACTACAGGTCAAGCTCTAGGCCAGACACCAGGCGTAGCAGCAGTGAATAAAATAGGTGTCTTCTCTGCCTGTACAGTACAGGGTGGTCTGGATGGGGAGTCTAGGTACTGAGCTAGGCTAGGAATGCACACAGGTCAGGGGAGATCATTATCAAATAATGGGACACTGGCTATAATACGCAAGGGGCAAGGTAAGTGGAGAAGAAGACGATCCCAACTCTGTCAAGGTTAATTGAGGAAGGTGCCAGCCAAGTTCTGAAGGATGAATAACAGTTTGCCTGGCAGACAGGGATGATTGACGAGGAGAGGGCATTTTCCAGACAGAAGGAACAGCCAGTCCCTGGGTGTGGGGACATGAGAGAGCACAGCATCTTGGAAGAATGATAACTAGTTGGACTGAGGATGGGCCACAGAGAGCAGGAGGGCATACAGCTGAACAAGGCAAGGAACCAGGAGTTCACATTTTAGTGCACAGTGAACCACTGGAGAATTTTAATCAGGAATGTGACATTACCAGAACTACATGTTAGAAAGATCACTCTGACCACAATGCAGAAGAGGCTCAAGGCAGGGTGACCCATCAAGGCAGGAACCAAGAAACAGACATAGGGATGCTTGGTGGTGAAGGTCAGGGATGCAAAATTGGAATCAACACGGTGTTCAATCGTGGCCATGAGTGACACTGTCCAGGGACATTATGTACATAAAGAAAAGCGCTGTTTTTTTTTGTTTTTTTTGTTTTTTTTACCTCAAGCCAGGCACTGCTTTGATCAATGAGAACATGCATTTCATAAGACGTTTTGAATTTCATTTATCTTACAATTCACATCAGGAAATTAACTCCACTGGTTTTTTGTTTTTTTTTAATCCATCAAAGCCACACGTGGACTGTCCCTCAGTTTCCCATCTGTAAATATGGGTAATAATGGCACTTTCGTTATTGGGAGATTTCCTTGAGCTCATTAATACAAGTAAGTATTTAAGTGCAGTTAAGTGTTAGCTATTATGAAAGCATAAATAAGCTTTAGAGAACAAATGGATAATTAATGTCTGTGCAATTAATGACAGTCCTCCCTCTCAGTGAATATTAGCCACATTAAAACAACAACCACAACCACAGAGTAAAAACTTATATAATTGCCTTGGAAAGGAACTGCTTCTGGGACGCCTGGATGGTTCAGTTGATGGAGCGTCTGACTCTTGATTTCGGCTCAGGTCATGACCCAGGGTTGTGGGACTGAGCCCCGTGCTGGGCTTTGCACTGAACATGGAACCTGCTAAAGATTCTCTCTCTCTCTCTTCCTCTCTCTCCCCTGCTCACACAAAAGAGAGAGAGAAAGACAGAAAGGAACTGCTTCTGATTCCCTTGGTCTCTCCAGAACTCTCACCTTAGAAAAGCCCTACTATTTGTACATGACCATGACTTTATTAACAAAATGATTTGTCTCAGGTAAAAATTTTTCAAACATTAAAGATTCAAGGGGATGTGAGGCCTGCAAAAGGAGACTGACTGCAAAGTGGCACAAGAGAACTTTCTAGAGAGATTGGACATTTCTTTTCTTTTCTTTTTTTTTTTTTTTTTAGTTTATTTATTTTGAGAGAGAGGAGCACAGCAGGGGCACGGCAGACAGAGAGAGAGAGAGAGAGAGAGGGAGAGAGAGAGAGAATCCCAAGCAGGCTCTACACTGTCGGTGTGGAGCCTTATGCAGGGCTTGAACTCATGAACAGTGAGATCACGACCTAAGCCAAATCCAAGAGTGGGCGCTTAACCCACTGAGCCACCCAAGCACTCCTTAAATGTTTATTTATTTTTGAGAGAGAGAGAGAAAGAGAGAGCGAGCGCACAGCAGGGCAGGGGGGTGGGGGGAGAGAGGGAGAGGGAGAGGGAGAGGGAGAGGGAGAGGGAGAGAGAGAGAGAGAGAGAGAGAGAATCGGAAGCAGGCTCCAGGCTTTGCACTGTCAATGCAATCAACTGTGAGATCATGACTGGAGCTGAAGTCAGACGATTAACCCACTGAGCCACCCAGGTGCCCCGAGAAATGGAACTTCTTTATCTTACTTGAGACAGTGGTTCCAGGGCTGTATATATTCCACATAGAACTAAAAATGCGTGAATTTTATTAAATGGAAATTATATTTCAGTAAAGACAGAGGACTGGAAGACCGGGAAAAGGGGCATTCGAGGGGAAAGGGATACTTATTCCGAAGAGGAGAAAACACATTTGTGTGAAAGAACGTGCCTTAAATCTTTTAATTTCCAAAAACATCACCTCTTTGAATAGAGAAAGTTGGCTAGTAGTATAAAAAAGTTTCCCTATGCCAGAAACATTTTGAAAAATTCAGAAGTCTTCGCCCTTGTTATCCTAAGTCTACAGAGCAGCACTTTCTACCCCTAGATTCACTGCACAAGCTGCCCTCTTGTGGCTCTGATATGTATTTCCGGAGCACAAAGTGGACAGTTCTGAAGCTATTCAGGTAGCAATCCCAGCCTGCCCACAGATATTTCTCAAGGGGGCTGAGGGTGCGTGTGTAGGCGGCTTCCACCGCAAGCTTGCGTCACAGCCACGCTTTAAATAACTAAGAAAAGAGGGTTACCACAAAATGCATATATGGTTTGAGGCTGGCAAGTTCAAAAAATGGTTTATCGCCATTTAAATTGTTGCTTCATTTTAACATACTCTATCTAGTACTCGCTTTCACTTTTGCAACATGCAATCAGTGTACCAGAAGCAAGCATGTGTCTCAGACGTGATGGGTGTCAAGAAAACAGAACTGAAAATCTCAATTCCACCATCTTTGTGCAATGTTCCAAGGTATCTTTGCACAAAGAAAACCACCACCACCGCGGCCACCCCCAAGCAACCCGACCCAAACACTGGCTTTTATTAACAGTGGCATGTCGGGAATCTAGACGTCTTATGAAATGGTAAGCATTTGTTCAAAAGAAAGGAGGGAGAGAAGAAAGAAGTGGACAAGAAGGGAAGAAAGAAGAAAGGAAGGGAGGACTGAATAGCATACCTTTTCAAAAGTTGCACTAAAAAAGATAAAAGAGAGCACAAGCATTAACTCAAAAATGGCAACATTTTCCCTTTAGAAAGCAATCCATCTTCAAAGAAGACATTTTGTAAAAGGAATATAGAGAAAAAAGGTAAGGATATAGATGTTCTATTTCAATATCTACTATAAAAATTCATCTAGCCCACATACAGTAATATATCAGGCTGGACTAAATTAACTTAAGGGTTTTACTAATTCCTGATAAATGACTGTTGAATCCATATTCCAGCAGAGTGATATTTCTTTTTAAATCATATATGTCACTTCCCTTCTCAAAACCTTCCAATGGCTTCTCCTTACATTTGGAATAAAATCCAAAGTCCTTCCCAGGACTTCTCTCCCCCAAGAAGTCTGCATGGCCCTCCCTACTTCCCTTCTGCCTCTCTCCCACTCCCTCACACCCCCTGGGGCACACCACCAGCCTCCTGGCTGTTCCTCCAACTTGCCAACTCTTTCTCACCTCCCTGCCTCAGCACTCAGGGTCGCCCACGCCTGGAATTTCCTTTCCCAGCCTTCCCTGTCTGGCTTTCTCTCTGACTGGATTCAGATATCTGCTCAAATATCACCTCCTCCTAGAAGTCTTCCCTGACCACTCTTAGAAAACAACCCTCCAATCACCAACCCTGCTCGCTCGCTCTCTCTCTCCTTTTTCCTATCTTTATTTCTTCTTCTTTGCACTTATAATTATCTGAAATTACATTATGTATTCATTTCTATAATCATTTTTTATTATCTCTCTGCCTTAATGAAATATAAGCTCCATGAAAGAAAGGCTTTCCCTCCTAAAACAGAGTCTGGTAAACTTGTCAACACTCATTATTTGAAAAGTGAAATATCCCAGCTTGCAGAGATAATAAACCCCAATGAAACATGTTCCAACACTCTGTCACTTCAACAAATCCTTCTTAAGGTCTCCCTGAATGAAGCCTCTCTTATTGCAACAGAAGTCCATATCTTTCCTTGAATCCCAGAGTGATGGGCAGTGGTTGACCAAGAAACCAGTTCAATAATTCTTTAGGACCACAGGCTTTTGAAGGTAAAATGGAGCCTTAAAAAAAACAAAAAACAAAAAACTTATAACCTACTCTAGCTTTTTTGTTTTGAAGGTAAGGAGACAGGGTCAGAGGGGTTGGCTGGCTTCTCCAGGCTCACACAGAGAGCATGAACATCAGCAAACACCAGATCACTTAAAGGATGCACAGGGCGTGCCTTATCCATTTCCAACATCTCAGGACCCAGCACGGTGCCAGGCCCGTGGAATGAGCCCAGCAGAAGTGTGCCTGAGTAACGACTGCCCTTAATCCTGCCATCAGGGCTCATTCAACAGAACTATACTTCCGCTCATGGTGTCTCAACTATAATTTCCTGTCTGAGAATCATTTCCAGTTACTTGTGTCATATGTCACAATTTCCTATCCTCTCTCATTTTAAAATGCAGTTTGAGGGGCACCTGGCTGGCTCACTTGGTGGAGCATGCAACTCTTGATCTCGGGGTTGTGAGTTTTGAGCCCCACGTTGGGTGCAGAGATTACTTAAAAATAAAATCTATAATAAATAAATAAATAAGATGCCATGTGACAACATACCAAGCACAACAGTGTGTCTGGGGATGGTTTGATTCTAACAGAATTCAAATAGCCCAGCATGGAAAATTCCTAAGAAAAAATGGGCTGTGCAAAGCAATCATGGGGGAAAAAAAAAAAGACAGAAAGCAGGCAGTGTATCTGGCCACAGGTGCCATGACGGTAGTGTAAAGCAAGTGCCCTCTCTGGTTCCCATTTGTTTTCTTGTAGCACCTACCAGTGTGCCTGTCATATAGTCAAGGCCCATTTGTTGGGAGGGAAAAGAGAAGAAAATGACACTGTAGACTGACTTCATTCTCGGTCTACAATGGCTCTGTAATAACAAATGAATTTACTTTATAAAACATCTCACACTTGCATGGTGCCTTTTGTTCTCAGCACTTTACCTCTGTCTTCTCACTGAGTCCTCCCGAGACAGACACCTCACCTAGAAGGAAGATACTACAACTCTGAAAACCGAGTACTTTTCAGAAGTCATTTAGCAACCAAACCTAGGCTCCCCAGACTCTAACGAGACTCTGCAGACTTCCTTTCTTCCAATGTGTCCGAGTATCCACACGCTTTGCTGAAGAAATAGTGATGTGTTTGATCACACGATGTTGCCCCTGACCAGACCCAGCTGGCAGAATTAAGCAATGTAGAGTACGTGCAACACATTACCTTTCTAAAATCTGAAATACTCTTGATGCCAAAACCACATCTAACCCAGTGTAACCCAGACTTACACTAATGATGAGAAGTGAGCTGTCCACAGCCACATAGGTAGGCAGTGGCAAAGTTGGATTCCAACCCAGGCAGTCCCTGGCTTGTGGCCACCATATCATCCTGTCTCTAATCTGTGATGTCAGCATGAGCTGAAAAGTAATTATTACCTCAACTATTTCCTGATATGGCTCCGGGAAACAGGTTTTGGCGAGGCAAATGGCCAAAATGAGCTGGTGACGTCACCCATGAAGTCTGACTTGGACTAGCAAAGACCCCATCTAATGAGGGCTCGGGGACAGACAGTAACCGGAGCACAATGGACATCTTAGGAAGCCATGGCCACATTCAGGAAGAGAGCATTGAAAACTTCTGTCCATCAAAACTTTCACCTCTTTGGGAATGCAAGCTAATGCAGCCACTCTGGAAAACAGTGTGGAGGTTCCTCAAAAAAAGTGAAAATAGAGCTACCCTACGACCCAGCAATTGCACTACTAGGCATTTACCCACGGGATACAGATGTGCTATTTCGAAGGGACACATGCACCCCCATGTTTATAGCAGCACTATCAACAACAGCTAACGTATGGAAAGAGCCCAAATGTCCATCGATGGATGAATGGATAAAGAAGATGTGATATATATATATATACACACACACATATATATATATATATACACACACACACACACATATATATATACACACACACACATATATATGTATATATACATATATACGTATATATATGTCTATATATATGTATATATATATATACACACATATACACACACACACAATGGAGTATTACTCGGCAATCAAAAAGAGTGAAATCTTGCCATTTGCAACGATGTGGATGGAAATGGAGGGTATTATGCTACGTGAAATTAGTCAGAGAAAGACAAAAATCATATGACTTCACTCATATGAGGACTTCAAGAGACAAAACAGATGAACATAAGGGAAGGGAAACAGAAATAATATAAAAACAGGGAGGGGTACAAAAAAAGAGACTCTTAAATATGGAGAACAAACTAAGGGTTACAGGAGGGGTTGTGGGAGGGGGGATGGGCTAAATGAGTAAGGGGCACTAAGGAATCTACTCCTGAAATCATGGTTGCACTATCTGCTAACTGATTTGGATGTAAATTTTTTAAAAAATAAAAAATTAAATTAAAAAACAAATGTCACCTCTCTAAAAGCCTCCCCAAGAGCTTCTGAGAAATGCTGAGGTAGACCTGGAGTGACTTTCCCACTTCTTTTATAAAATGACCCTGTGAAGTGGGATGGGAGAGCTGTGGGTGGGGTGTGAGCAGGACAATGTGTAAGTAGACAGGGTGTGTGTGTTTGTGCAGGCATGGACACATACGCTCATTGCAAACTGACTTTACCCTGAAGTCCGCAACATGAAACAAGTATAAATTGTGTTTTGGCTTTTATTCCTCCCTGCAAAACTCATTATTTATGGAAATAAAAGATGCTACTTAATTTGGGCCAGCGGTATTCTTACTTCAATGAGTACTTGAGGTAAACTCTAGTCTTCAGAGCTCAGTTCAAATACTACTTCTTCAGGGGAGCCTTCCCCAACACGCCCAACTGGATTATTCTCCCCACCACCCAATTCACTTACTTGGTGTAAGCTTTCCCTTGTAGCCCTCATCGTGATCCGTACATAAATACTGGTGGGTTTATGTGTTCACTGTCTGGCTGTCCCCCACCAGACTGTGATCTCCATGAGGGCAGGACCCTTGCCTGTGTGCTCACTTACGTATCCCTAGCATGCAGCACAGCACCTGACACATCCTTGTAGCTCAATAAATATTTGCTGAATGAATGAATGAGTCTTGAATTTCACAACAGAAAACTAGGAATTGGCCAGCACCTCCCCAGCAGACATATGCAAGGCCTTCTCTCACCTGTGCATTGTGAATGCCTTATTGCCTGGGCAAATCTATTTGGCAATTCATCATACGCTGCCCTGTGACATGTTCTCTCTCTGGGTTTGAGCTGTTATCTCTCTTTTTTATTCTTATTGAACTTTTAAACTGTTTAAAAGGTTACACTGAAGCTCCAAAGTGCAGGAGAGAGTCAAGTAAGACTATCTAAAGCGAACATTGGAGACTTTATCTAACAAAATTTTTTTTGATGTTTTTATTTTTGAGACAGAGAAAGAGAGTGAGAGAGAGAGAGCAAACAGGGGAGGGACAGAGAGAGCAGGAGAGAGAGAATCCCAAGCAGGTTCCATGCTGTCAGCACAGAGCCCGATGCAGGGTTTGAACCCACGAACTGTGAGATCATGACCTGAGCTGAAATCGAGTCGGACACTTAACCGACTGAGCCACCCAGGTGCCCCTAAAAAAACTTTTTTAATGAGTCAAGAGTGCCCAGGAAGAAAGACTGAGTTGTTTAAATATAAAATACAGATTCTAACTTTGCTCATGCGAGTGACCGACACAAGGGCAGAGAAAATCTTAGCTCAGCAAAGTTCTTTTTAGTTTCGTGAAATATCCCCTCTGCCATCCTTCAGGTCCCACCCAAATTGGGAAGGCTCTTGGTGGCGCAAAAGTTGGATTTTTGTTGTTTTGCTAAGTCAGCCCTTCATTACTGGGTAGAAAGAACACTTGTTCCTGATTTCTCAATTCCTCATTCCTGCTAGCAGCACAAATGAAATAGATAACTCAGTGTTCCTTCAGCTGACCCTTGAACGATGTGGGGGTTAGAGGTGCTGACCCCCTACACAGTCAAAAATCCACGTATAACTTTTAACTCCTGAAACTCACGGATACCATAAACAGTCAATTAGCACATATTTTGTATGTTATATACGTTATAGACTGTACTCTTACAATAAAGAAAGCTAGAGAGAAGAAGATGTTAAGATGATCTTAAGGAAAAGAAGATATATTTACAGTTCTGCACTGTGTTATGGTAAAACTTAATGTACAAGCGGGTCCCTGCAGTTCAAACCTGTGTTGTTCCAGAGTCAACTGTCTTTTAAGCATATTTTTTACTTTTAATGTTTACTTTTTTCTAGTCAAATTTATGATAGATGTTAGGTGGATTAGCAAGTGGGTCTGTGAATCATTCACCCATAGCCAGGCACTCACTTTCAGGCAGTAAGTACCTTGTTCTCATTTTCTACCCCCAACTCTCCTAGAAGCACACCAGTTAAGAACCAGACCAGTCAGCTGAAACGATGCTGTCAAAACATAGCCAACCACTCAGAATTTTCAGAGTTGCCAGCAATTTCCTACCATGGCCAGGGTCACTAACAGTGAAAAGTTTCACCAACATCCCCTGCAGAATCTGAATCGCCTCCATGAAAAGTGCAGAACTCCCCCCCCTTTAAAATGTGTCAAGCGGTAAGGTCAGACTTGAAAATGAAAGGGCATGGAAATTCTGCACTGTGGCGGTCTCCACATTCCCAGGGCACAGGTGTTCCAGCAGAGGCATGAGATTTTGCATGGCCCAGCACTTTCTTCCCACCCTCGGATGACCCACAGAGCTCAAAGCGTTCTTGCTGGGTTGAATTTTTAAATCGGATAGGAGCTTACAATTCCTCGAGTAGAACGACATGCGCCCTGCCTCTTCCTGCTCCCAGTGCAGCCTGGGGGTGGCCCCATCGCCGCCCCCCACCCCCAGCCACGCATCTCAAGTGTGAATACATTCTGTGCATTGTACTGATCTATGTCCTCTCTGCTGACCACCATAACAAATCAAAAGTTGACACAGTTCCCTTTTCTCTCATTTGCCATATTTTTAACACCTAGTGCTGGACGCTGCATTAAAAGAGACCATGTGTCTGGTTTTAACCCTCTCAACAACCAAGCGAGGTAGGAACTGTGAGGCCTAATTTCAGTGAAAGAAACTGAGGCTCAGAGAGAGTATTTTGTTTAAAAAAGGCTTCCCAGGGGTAGGGTGAGCCTTAAAGCTTGGTCATTCTGGAATTATTTCATTGTCTTAAAATGAGAGATCCGCTAGGAGATCAGAAATCTCTGTCTTGCATCCATTCATTCATCCATCTAGTCAGTAACACTTATTAGAGGTCCACAGTGCATGACCTACTCAATAACTTGAAACCTGTTTCTTCCACTCTACCACACAGCAAATTTTACATTTTAACATCTCTCAAATAGCCAGTGTGTACATTTACTCCCTTTAAAAGCTATTATTAGGGTGCCTGGGTGGCGCAGTCGGTTAAGTGTCCAACTCTTGACCCCGACTCAGGTCATGATCTCACAGTCTGTAAGTTCAAGCCCCACATTAGGCTCTGTGCTGACAGCGTGAGGCCTACTTGGGATTCTGTCTCTCCTTCTCTCTGCCCTTCCCCAGCTTGTGCCCTCTCTCTCTCTCAAAGTAAATAAATGTAAAAAAATTTTTTTAAGCTATTATTAAATCAATTTCATGTTTTACAATCTGTACAATCAGATTACAATGCAGGGAGTAAGCCCCCTGAGAGACAATCTTCAAAATCTACCAGGTTTTGACATGGTCTGCCTGGCTCCACAGCTGTAAGATTAACATAATTAAAGAAAAATTGTGATGATCAGAGGGAGGAGTGGTCCTCCTTTGGAAGCCCAGAAAAAGCTGGACAGGTAAAAGTTGACAGGGCTTACTGGCACACAGATCAGGAGAGGAACTTCTAAAGTCACTGGACTTTAGAAGGTCCCCAGTCCCAATGATAACATCAGCCAACTGTGAAACAGACTGAGGTTGCACCACATCAAGGAGGTGGGTGCCATTAAATTTTAGATCCCTCTCCTCCAGCTCTAATTCCATGCTCTTCTGACATGATCTGCCTCTCCTTGTACACCTCAGGTTGAGAGAGAACATATTCATTTTCCAAAAGTAACTTTATTTTCATTACGCTGGGAGAACTTCTCATCCCCATGGTAGCGCCCTCTCCTGAAAGGTGGGGGACCTGCCACAGTGTTTCTCAAGCTTGCCCGTCACAGGAAGAACTTGTCCAAATCAGATTCCTGGGGTTGCTTTGAACTTCCCGCATCTGCCCCACCAAAGGAAGGGTCTGGAAGTCACTCATTTTTAACCACTGTTCGAGGAATTCTACTCAGTGGGCAAGTTTGTTGACCACAGTTCTTTGGCAATTTATTTAGCCTATTGTGAGCATGGGCCCAATAAGAGGCAATATATTCAATGCAATGTGATATACTGGGGATTCAGAGTTTTAAAAAATCTCTTGAGAAATAATAGTACAACAGCTTTTATTATAACCAATGTCCCTTTTTCTTCATTCCTTTGCCCCAAATCCTACCAGGTATAGTCCCAGAAGCTTACATCTCGTCCCAATGAAATCCCACATGACATAATACTCAGATCAGCTAATGTCAGGTAACCCAAGCTAATGGTAATGTTCTGAATGCTACCATGACTCTTAGACCATGGCTTTAAGCAAATGAACTCTCAATATTTTCAACGGCCGGGATGGCCCTTTCCAGGCCAGAGCGTACAGAAGTTTTCATGTGCGCAATACGGTGTTCCTTACAATATGGTGATTAACATATACACAGACATATAAATCACCCACAAAACACCTCCTTTCTACTTATGACTACTCCCTAGAAACTAACACTGGTTTCAGTGATATGTTTTTTCCATATGGAATAGTATTGGCTCAATATACAGGACTGCTCAGAAGTGATATTATTTATAGACAAGACAACATCAATGAAGAATTCACTGCAAGGGGTGTGAGTCATATTTGGTGGGTGTGAATGTCCAAATGCCATATTCCAAAGAAGGTGAGTTTCAATGTTAAGGCAGCATAAGCAGGTAGTTTAAAATTATCCAGTGAATGGGTCCATGTGTTATATTAGACTGGCATTCTTTAGCCCTTTCTAAAATCAAAAGCACATTTTAATGTGACTGCTGACCTCTGAGCTGTTCACCACTCAATGAGGCTGACTCCAAATAAATCCATTTGCTTCATAAACATTTAAGCATTCACAAGTATTTAAAGCTTCATAAGCTTTTAAACAACGACTGCTCTGATGATCTGTGGTACTTTCCTCTTCTTTGGCTTTTTTTTTTCTTTTCATGACTGACTGGCTATAACAGCTATAAAATTCTGCCTCAACTTTGTGGCTTGCTGTAATTATTCTGCAGGATCTCCAGAGGCCAAATTCTTAGAATTATGCCATCTTAAACCAGTGAAATACCTCAGATATCTACTAGTCGATCTAGATAGGAAAACTGAGATTTAGGCAGGCGACTTGCCCAAAGTCACATGGCCAGTCAATGCTCCGCTGGGCACAGAACTGAGGCCTCACCCACTGCATGTACGATGGGACTCAGAGAAGACGGTGGTCAGCAGGCAGAACCCCAGGTGGACTTGCCCACGTGCTAACCTTCCATGTGGTCCACTCTTTGGACTTGCTTAATCCCGAAAGGTAATAAACACGCCTCCCAGTGTGGCTTTGTTAACCAAGGCTACTTGGGTTTTTTTCCTTTCCTTCTTAAAAAAATTTATTAAGTTTTTATTTTAATTCCAGTGTAGTTAGCACACGGTGCTATATTAGTTTCAGGTGTACAACACGGTGCTTCAACAATTCCATACACCGCCTACTGCTCATCACAAGTGCCCTCCTTAATCCCCATCATCTATTTCACCCATCCCACCACCACCCCCCTCTGGTAACCATCAGAATGGTCTCTGTAGTTAAGAGTCTGTTTCTTGGTTAGCCTCTCTCTCTCTTTTTTCTTTTGTCCATTTGTTTTGTGTCTTAAATTCCACATATGAGTGAAATCACATGGTATTGGTCTTTCTCTGAAGGACATGCATTGTGTAACATTATCCTCTCTAGCCCGCCCCGAGGCTACTTCTTGAAGTTAAAACAAAAGAAGGATGGCATTGCAGGGGCACGTCCCCTACGCACATCCTCCAGGAGGGCACATTCGCAATTGGAACTACCTGACATATTTGGACGCTATAAAAAATACAAGGTATGGAGGTCGCTCCCTTCTACGGACCACAGCAAGGCAGTTACAAGTGACCATCTGACTGAGCTCGAGCCAATGGATGGAGAGGAAATGATGCACACCATGGTGCCCGGCCCTCAAATCTACCACACCCTCTCTTCTAGGCTCCTTCCCATCTGGCTGACTGGGCAGTGCCCAGGCAACTCTGGACATCACATGTTGGAAAACACAAAGCCACTCTCAGTCTGAATCTTCAACTGAGTTCATGGCGGTGAGCCACCCTGGCAACCTGCACACATACCACGACTGCGAGAAATATATTTCTATTGAGTGAGCCACCGACGTTCGGGGTCCATATGCTACTGCTATTTAGACTATCCTAACGAGTATACAGGGAACCTCTGAAGATTGGAAACAGTGTGGCTTTAAAGGAGGAGAAATAAACAGCACAGGTAATACGTCTATGAGTTTACCATCAACATCAAAACAACAGGAAGGAATCAACAGCATCTGGGGAAGAGTAAAATATACCATACTTAGTTTCCTTCTAGAATACAAGAAAAATCTCTATCTTGATTTTTAGAAAAGTTTGCTCATAAGTTGCTTTTTGAAACACAGAATGCCCGTTCCAAAGAAAGAATGTTAGGAATGATATTCAAAAGCCCTACTAAAAAATCTTTTTTGCCCAAGTGCAACGGAAACTATTCTAAAAGTAACACCCGGCTTGTGGGCCTCTGAGGTCTGAGGATCCTCAGCAGGCAGAGGACGCTTGGGAAGGGGCAGAAGAGCTTCTAAGCAAGGGCCCCAGGGGCCGAATGCCTAGAAGAAGGACCCCGGCATGGGTGGCTTGGGTAGGTCGGGCACTGGGAGTGAGACTGGGCAGGGGCTGGAAACCCTTCCTCTAGAAACCTGTCTTCCATTTGTCCACAGAGGCAACATTCCTCATTCTGTACTTTGTCAAAGGGGGCAATGGATTGAGCTAAGCCTCCACAGTGTTTCTGATGTGATACCAAATGGCAGTTTCATTAATGAGCTGTGAAGTTATTTTCTCATTCATCCTGAGCGGCCTCTGTGATGGTAAGCAGTGCTCAGCATGATACTTGATCTACACGGTAGTGTGGTTCAGAGCAGGAGTACCTCAAGGGCACTGACACACATCTACCAGCCAGCTTGGTGCTGGAGCAGGCCCCTCGATGCCCCTGCTAGAGTAGGAATTAACCTTTTACTTGCTGGCTTATGGGCAGGTCCAGAGGGGCCGGGGGGGGGGGGGGGGGGGGGGGGGAGTCGCACAACAGGCTTGGAAAAGTAGCCATCCAAGAAGAGGTGCAAAGAGGGGCTCCTGGGTGGCTCTGTCGGTTAAGCGTCCGACTTCAGCTCAGGTCATGATCTCACGGTTTGAGATCTTTGAAAGGTTAAGTATCTAGCCCAAGTTCACAAAGCTAGAGGATGCCCGGTCAAGACCTCAGGCCAGTTCAGTGACACATCACATCCTGCTGTCTTAAGCACTGGGCTCTATTGTCTCAGACTCCAAGACTGTAAAAGCATAGCAAGCATGCTTGTTGGGTAACACATAAAATTGTGAATAGCACAGCAAAGACATCTGAAGAAAGGATTGCAATCCAGTGTCTGACAAAATCAAAGAAATGCAGGCTAGCCTAACAGAATTAAGATAAAGTCAGAGATTTGGGTTGTCTAACATGACTCAGTATGGGGCAAGATGAGAGAGGTACGAAAATAAAAGCTAATGCTAGAGAATCAAGAGGCCACAAGTCTAACATCGTAATATCAATTATAAAGTTATCATGCTTTATACATAGGCAATCTAAAATGATTATTTATATATTAAACCATACCTTAACACTGACTTCTGTTCCAATCTCAAAGAATAGTTCTAAAGTCCCCAAATGAATAAAATACCCAAAAATACCAACACCATTTTTTTAAGTGCTATCTCTACCTTATTCTTGGATGAGAATATGTAGCATTATAAGATGTCATTCTGAATCAATGCATAAATTTAACATGTTCCCCTTTAATGAGATAATAATGGAGTGTTTTTTTTAAGGAGGGAAGGTTTGGAACTAAGTTGACAGGTTGATCCTAAGGTTCATAATCAGGAAAATTCTGACAGAAGGACAAATAGTACTATCAGATAGTGGAACACAGTATAAAGCCTTAATAAATAAACAGTGTGATCAAGGAGGAACATAACTAATATGCTACACCTCAAACTATTTCTACAACTACGGTTTCAAATATAAGATCCAGCATCCAATCAAAAAGATACAGGTGCATCAAGACAACATGAGTCAGAACCCGCAGAAAATACCGGAAACAAAACTAAACTCACACAGACTCCAGCTATGGAAGTTATCAGAACATCAACTATGCCTGTTTTACAAAATGCAGTTATCCTCAAAGGATTAATGCTTGAGACTGACAACTGCCTTCGTAGCATCCACAATGGAAGCCAGAAAACAGCAGAATGCCAGTGCACTGGAAAACAAACCAAAACTATAAACTGAGAATGCTATTTTCATTGAAAACACCTTTCAAAAATGAGTAATGACATGTTCAGTCAAATAAAGTCTGTTGCAAGTAGACGGCCACTAAAGGATGCCAAAATGAAAAGCCAGAGAATGCAGGTTAGAATGAAGAGCAAGAGGGGCGCCTGCGTGGCGCAGTCGGTTAAGCGTCCGACTTCAGCCAGGTCACGGTCTCGTGGTCCGTGAGTTCGAGCCCCGCGTCAGGCTCTGGGCTGATGGCTCGGAGCCTGGAGCCTGTTTCCGATTCTGTGTCTCCCTCTCTCTCTGCCCCTCCCCCGTTCATGCTCTGTCTCTCTCTGTCCCAAAAATAAAATAAAAAATGTTAAAAAAAAAAAAAAAAAAAAAGAATGAAGAGCAAGAAAAACGGCAAATTTAAATAAACACTGTTTATATCAAACAATCATAATGTCTTCGGGGTTTCAATATTAAAAAAATATTTAAGAAATTTTGAATGCTATAAAGAGTAGCATAAAGTCAAAGAGGGGGTAATGGACTTATAGGCAGTCTAGTCATAAATAGGGTAAATGCAGGGTGCCTGGGTGGCTCAGTTGGTTAAGTGTCCAACTTCGGCTCAGGTCAGGATCTCATGGTTTGTGAGTTCGAGACCCACATCTGCTGTCAGCACAGAGCCTGCTTCAGATCCTCTGTCCCCCTCTCTCTCTGCCCCACCTCCTCTGCTCTCTCTCTCTCAAAAATAAGCAGACATTTAAAATAAATAAATAGATAAAAACAGAATTGTAAATCAATAGAGGGATAAATGGAATGATAAAGTAGAGACCTCTATGGAAAAGTCAAATACTGGCACATAAGTAGTCAGAGTAATAGAATGGAACAGGTAATCCAGAAATATATCCAAGAACACATGGAAAATTAGGAGACAGTGGAAGAGGAATATCATGGCAGTAGAGCCAGGGAATATCCAGGGACATCTTGATATTCTTTTAAAAAAACAAAGTTGAATATCCACCTCCTATCTCATACCAGGAAAAATGTCGAATGGATCAAATATATAAATGTGAAACATTAAACCACAAAAGTTCTATGAGAAAACATGGGAAGATTCTTTCATAACCTTGAAATGAGAAAGATCTTTCTACTATGATTCATAAACCAAAGGCCATAAGAAAAGATTGATATATTCAACTACACACAAAAAAATCTTTAAGCCACAAGCAAAATCAAAAGCTAAAGGAAAATATCCAAAATTTACATCACAAGGGGCTCATTTTGGTACTATATAAAGTGCTTATACAAATCAATGAAAAAATGATCAACATAGGTGCCTGAGTGGCTCAGGTCACCATCTCATGGTTCGTGAAATTGAGCCCTGCATGAGGCTCTTGCAAAAATAAATAAATAAACATTTTTTTAAAGTGCTCAATACAGCAATAGAAAAATGGGCATAGGAAATGATCAGTTGATAAAGTACAAATAATCTTTACTTTCGGAAAATATGCAAATTGAAAATACAATGAAATATTTCTCACTACCAGACTGGCAAAAATCCAAAAGTCTGAGACCAACATATTAACGTAATATATTGGAAGGCTGTGGGGAAACTGGTACTTTCATACATTTCCAATACGAGTATATCTTGGTACAACCCCTATGGAGGACACTTATTCATATTATATTATGTATCTGTTAATTACTGTATTATACATCCATTAATTACTATTGCATACGCTCATTTATCTAGCAATTCTGCTTTAGAGAATTTATCCTACAGATATATTTTATCCTTATGCAATGACATGTGTACATGATAATTTATTTCAGCACCATTTTTAATAGCAAAAAACTGGAAAACAACCAAATGTCCATCAACAGGGGACTAGTTAAATAAATTATGGTAAATCCATACAATGGAATACTATGTGGCTATTTCTTTTTTTTTTAATGTCAATGTGGAAGTCCTGGATGTACTGAGATGGAGAGATCTCCAAAATGTATTCCTAAGCGAAGAAAAACAAGTTCAAAACAATTCTCCTAATAGTCTACTTTTTGTGGGAAAAGGGAGAGGGGAATAGAAGCTATAAATATACTTACTTGCATAGAATAAAGAAATTCCTGAAGAAACTAAGGACGGCTGATATCCATACCTAGTTTATTTGGATAAAACAATTTAATAGTGAAAAAGTTCTGTCTTCATCATTATGCATTCTGTGTCAGTTTAATTCTCCTACGAAACTCCTTGTTCATTCATTTAAAAGTACAATATATTAAAATTCACCACAAAATTGTGGAAGTGTTTTCTATCCCTAGTGAGAACCGAACAGGAGAAAAGTTAATGTGATACGCATGTATTACAAGCATTTTTTAAAGATGTGTAATTCCAAAAACATTATCTGCATTACCTCTGGGTTGTGGCTTTACACATGATTTTTATTCTCTCCTTTTGTGTTTTTCTCCTCTAGTGGTCTGTGTTATTTTTATAAGGGATTAAATTTTGTTCTAATAAAACACACATCATGAAGACAAAATTGTCTTCAATGGGGAAGAAAAGGAAGAAACTTTGAATTTGAGGGTAAGCAAAAGCTGGAACAGTTTACTAATAAAGATAACTGAAATTTCCATTTCTGTAAAACTTTATAAATAGTATTAGACATCTTTGGTTTAATGTTTTATTTATTTTTGAGAGAGAGAGACAGAGTGCGAGCAGGGGAAAGGCAGAGAGAGAGGAAACACAGAATCTGAAGCAGGCTCCAGGCTCTGAGCTGTCAGCACAGAGCCTGATGCAGGGCTCGAACCCATGGACCACGAGATCATGACCTGAGCTGAAGTGGGACGCTTAACCGACTGAACCATCCCGGCACCCCAAGACATCTTTGGTTTAAATATTCATTTTTTTAAAGGCCAAAAGGTGGATCAGATGATCTTTTGCCACAGACGTGTTATAGCAACTGGAGAACAGTGTTTGGAATATTTGTTCATTTAAGTAGTTAGAAAGAAAGGACCTGACTGGACAGGTGGAACAGTCTAGGCTGTGCAAACGGTCTTTAGTTTTGCAGCCTCTCTGTGGGTGTTCTGGGTCATTAGACTTAAGATTTAAATTTTTTTTCTCATTTTATTTATCTTAGAGAGAGAGAGAGAGAGAGAGAGAGAGCTCATGCACGCATGTGCATGTGTGAGTAGGGGAGGGTCGGGGCAGGGGTGGGGGGGAAGGGAGTAGGGGGAGAGAATCTCAAGCAGGCTCCACGCTCAATGCAGAGCCAGACAAGGGGCTTGATCCCATGACCCTGAGATCACGACCTGAGCTGAAATCCCAAGTCGGACACTCAACCGACCGAGTTACCCAGGTGCCCCAGGACTTTCAAGATTTTAAATTTTCTCCAAGAAGGTAAGGAGCTCCTTTTAAAAATTTTTACACAGATTATACTTTCATTATTTCAGAAGCCACCTGAGCAAAGCTGGCACCATGAAAGGAAACAAGCTTTCCAGTAAGAAGATCAAATTTAATTATGGTTTTGCTAAGAAGACTTTTATTTGCTTGATTCCAGTGAACCTCAGAGGATACCCTTCTGAGACAAATGAAGAAGCTGAGGCAAGGAAGAATTTCCACCAATTCTAAAAAATCTTAACAAAATGACTTCTTCCAGACTATTAGACCAACTTGTGTTCTATAGGTATGTTTTAGAATTCCAGAAGTCATCACATGATCGTGACCGATAGGAGCAAGAAGAGTGAGGCAGCTTTCAAAATATTAGGAGGGGCAGGAGCACCTGGGTGGCTCAGTCAATTAAGTGTCTGACTTCGGCTCAGGTCGTATCTGGCAGGCAGTTCATGAGTTCGAGCTCCACAGAGGGCTCTGTGCTGACAGCTCAGAGCCTGGATTCTGCTTCAGATTCTGTCTTTCTCTCTCTCTACCCCTCCCCCACTCACACTCTGTCTCTGTCTCTCTCAAAAATAAAAATAAACAGGGGCAAAACTGGGGGGAAAGAACAAAAAATGAAAAGACAGTTTACAAAGATAATCAGGTGGTCCCTTTCCTAATACGTGGGAGCTATTATGAACCTTGGAGCAAAATGATTCTCGGCTGGCGCCACTGTGTCCCCCACCCCCACGCCAGAGGTTATCTGACGAAGCCTGAAGACATCTTTGGTGGCGTCTAGTGGGGTAGAGGCCAGGGACGCTGCTAAACATCCTACAATAATCCAAAATATCAATTGTGCCAAGGGTTGAGAAACCCTAACCTGGGGGCAGGCTACTGGCCTCACACAACCGCTCAACAAACAATATCATTCACAAAGGGAATATTATTACCATAGCTACCTATAAGGAAGTATCAGCTGAGTGGCTATCTACAAAGAAATCTCACGAAATTACCCGGCTTTGAAATTTGAGTTATAGCTTTGTCCTTAATCCCCCTTGGGCCACTTTGATCCGGGCCTACTGTGCGCCAAGGGTGACCAACCCCTGCGGGTTTGCCCGGGACTGTCCTGGTTTTAGCACTCAGAAGACAAGTGAAGCTACCCTGTTGGCCAAGGGCACAGTGCCTTTTTGGCCATTTGGAATTTTTCTCTTTTGAGGAGAAAAGGCTGGTTTCTTCATGGTTTTCTCTGTGCCTTTTCTCACACATAACAAGCTTCCATGGCCTGGATCCAGGAAGGAAAGAAAGGGTGTGACCTCTCCGATGCTCTGTGTGCCTGGCGGCTGCCTCTTGGCAAACAAGCCCCAGTGGGAAGGAGAGAGCTTCTCAGGGTCTGTGGTTGTCAATAGTTCATCTCATTTTACCCCCACCCAGGTCAGTGGTCCAGGCTCTCCTCTGAATAGGAGTCTTAGGGAAACACTCTTATCCTGGAGGCCCACAGAGCTTGCTAAGAGGCAGGGTATGCAATCAGCACTGGTGGGGCCACCTTTCCTCAACTCCTCCTGGGGTGAACAGCAGGCAATGGAATGAATTCCTTTCTCCTTATCTTTCCTAGAGCATGCTCTCATCAGCCTCTTACTTATAAATGTGAAACATTTTAACTACTGTCCTCTGATGTCCTCTCTGATCAACGGACATAATATATATGAAGGCTTTTCACAAACTGTAAAATACAACATAAATGTAACATGTCAACGTCACAATGAGAAATCACTTGTGTTTGAGGTTAGCAATTGCTGGTTGTTTCCCTTTCTTGCTAAACCTTTATAATTATCATGTGGCAGGCACTGCTGTAAGCACTGTGTGTTATCTTACATAACATTCATAATCCTACGAAGTATCATTATGATGATGCCCATTTTACAGATGAAGAAACTGAGGTTGGATGATATTAAATGACTTTCCCAGGACCACAGAGCTGGTGGCACTGAGAGATCAGATTCAGACAGGCTGGCTCCAAAGTTCACGCTGGATGCTACCTGTCACTCAAGCCATTCCAGGAAACAGAAGGGAGTTGCTCAAATAAAGGGCTTTTCCCCTCCCACAACGAATCGTTAACTTTCAGCCCACTCCAAGCATTTGATGGCCCGAAGGTCACATGCTGGAGTAGAAACCCTAAGTGAGTCACTCATGAACACATGACTATGTTCTTAGTTCCTTCTGGGTTCGCTTCCTGAAATAGCCTTCCTCGAGTGCTGAGCCAACAAATGGATTGGGACCAGTTTCAGTTCTGGGAAAAAAGGCTAAATGCCATCTAGCCAATCACTGCGACCAAACTCCAGCTCTCTGCGTGCTAGTGACCTCCATCTCACACCGGCCACAGGGACTTCCTCAAACCGGGAAACGCCTACTCACAAGGGTCCTTGGCCAACAGCAGGTTTGCACATTAACCACCTTTGCCATCAGCTTCAGAAAGACCACAAAGTTAAGAGTTACATGAAGACAGTTCTGGAAACAGCTCAGGTGTCAGTCTAAACAAACGCAGACGGTATAATAGGCACCTGGTCAGCTTCCATGAAAAAATAAAGATGTTCCTCTCGACCACTTATTCTCTTTCTGCGTCCCAATTTTAAAAAAAAAAATCCTGTGTTCCCTTCCCTAGTCCTCTCTATGGTGTTTCACGCTTTAAAAAAAAGATGTATGGGATAACCTGATAGTTACAAAGAGACAGGAATGCAGCCAAACAAGAAACCAAAAGCCCCAGATCTCTGCCTTATCACAGACACCTTCAAACTTGGGGAGGGGAGGTGGGGGGGACAGTTTTCTCCTACTTCAGCACAAATCTTATCATCAGAGGTAGGGCCACTGTGTTATTACCTGGTAAAGAAACCAACACACACACGCTAATTCTCTCCCTGATCAATAAATGACAGCTGTTCAACAAATGATCTCCCTGATGCCATTTTCTACTTTTATTCATTTTCAGTTTCCTCAGCTTTTTCTTTCTATACCCTTACCTGGTGTCAGAGCTTACTTACATTTCATCGTTCTTACATCCGAGAGCTTACCTTTGTTGGCCTTTTCTAGAATTTTCTCTTTCACCTTAACTTCTCGAGTTATCATATCATTTAGACTATATCAAGAGAACAAGAGACTGACTTCTCTGTGCTTCAGTTCCTCCATCCGGAAACAGCGCTAGAACAGTACTCACTGTGAGGATTGATGAAGGTAATGTTCATAAAGTACTTGGCACAATGCCTGGTACACAGTAGGCCCTCAAAACACAATCGCCGCTATCAATGAACAAAAACCCTCGATTAAACAAAATCTACTCGTTCAGATTGTCTACGTAGGTAAAGTTCTGTTTAAAACATAGAAATAATTATAAAAACTAAGCTCTGACTTCAGGAAGAACTCAGGAATTCACTGGGCCCACTCTGAGGAGGCCTTTCAGATCAGAGTACTTCACCACACATGTGTGTAGAGCCACATTAACAGGAAGCTCTGGGGAAAACCTCTGAAGCAATTTTCCCTGGGGATCCTTCTTTGCAGCCATATTCTCCAATGGTCTTGGAGTTAACTGTATTGGGAAAGTGGCTGTTAGGGCAATTATTGACGAGCAGAAATACGGAGCATTTTCTCCCATACTGACCATTACAGAAAATCTTATGCAAATTCAATGTTTTCTTTTTTTTGAAACCAGAAATACTTTTAGAGCACCAGCAAATTCTAATTCTAATTCAAACTCTAATACACCAAATATCACAGGCCTCTCTCTGCTATGAAATCTTTCTCCAACTAAATTTAGTTAGTGAAATCAAATAATTCCACCTTAAGGATATTTTCGAAATGTGTTTACTTCCACTTAAAAAAAAAAAATCTTGTCACAGCAACTTCCCACTCCGGAGGCAAGGGAAACAAAAGGAAAAATGAACTATTGGGACCTCATCAAGATAAAAAGCTTCTGCACAAAAAAAGAAACAATCAGCAAAACTAAAAGGCAACCAATGGAATGGGAGAAGATATTTGCAAGTGACATATCAGATAAAGGGTTAGTACCCAAAATCTATAAAGAATTGATCAAACTCAACACCCAAAAAACAAATAACCCAGTAAAGAAATGGGCAAAAGACATGAATAGACACTTCTTCAAAGAAGACATGCAGATGGCCAACAGACACATGAAAAAATGCTCAACATCACTCATCATCAGGGAAATACAAATCAAAACCACAATGAGATACCATCTCACATCAGTCAGAATGGTTAAAATTAACTCAGGCAACAACAGATGTTGGCGAGGATGTGGAGAAGGGATCTCTTTTGCACTGCGGGTGGGAATGCAAACTGGAGCAACTACTCTGGAAAACAGTATGGAGTTTCGTCAAAAAACTAAAAACAGAACTACCCTACGACCCAGCAATTGCACTACTAGGCATTTATCCACGGGATACAGGTGTGCTGTTTCAAAAAGGGGCACATGCACCCCCATGTTTATAGCAGCACTATTGACAACAAAGTACGGAAAGAGCCCAAATGTCCATCGACAGATGAATGGATAAAGAAGATGTGGTATATATATACAATGGAGTATTACTCGGCAATCAAAAAGAATGAAATCTTGTCATTTGCAACTACGTGGATGGAACTAGATGGTATTATGCTAAGTAAAATTAGTCAGTCAGAGAAAGACAAATATCATATGACTTCACTCATATGTGGTATTTAAGATACAAAACAGATGAACATGAGGCTTGAAGGAAAGCAAAAATAATATAAAAACAGGGAAGGGGACAAAACATAAGAGACTTAATTAAATACAGAAAACAAACAGATTTGCTGGAGGGGTTGTGGGTGGGGGATGGGCTAAATGGCCAAGGGGCATTAAGGAAGACATTTGTTGGGATGAGCACTGGGTGTTATACATAGGGGATGAATCACTGGAATCTATTCCTGAAATCATTATTGCGCTATATGCTAACTAACTTAGATGTAAATGAAAAAATAAATAAATTTAATTGAAAAAATAAAATAAAATAAAATAAAATAAAATAAAATAAATCTTAGGATCCAGGTCACTTATCTGTGTGCCTGAATCCTTTTCTCTTCCTCATTTTCCTTCTTTAATTGTCTAATACAATCTCTTAGTTATTAAAGATAGTTAAACAGTGTAACATTTGAAATAGTTCCTCATCTGAAAGAGTTCCTCAGAACACTGCAGATTAACCTTTTGGATACCAAATGAGGAACCTCAGGCACATGGTGGGGGCCCTATGACCACAAGCAGAGTGATAGTTGATCTCCAGTTGGATGGAGAAGGGTCTTGAAATCATGGCAGCCAACATCCCCCAGTGAGTCACCAATTGGGGGCTGCATTCACTGGCATTCCCTGATGGTGTCAGCTGCCATCGCTTGCCTTTTCCACATATTTCTCTCATCTTTCTCTGTAGTGGCTTACTTCCCATGGCACAGCCTAGCAGAATGACTCATGACCACCCTCAGTCCTATCCTCCCAGTTGACCAGCTCCACAGTCCCATGCTTATTCCACTTCAAATGACAACCCCAACAGCCCAACTCTGAGGCTGTCTATCCATGCATGCAGCAAGAACCTGGCCCTTAGCTTCTTGATCTGACCTTTCTTGCTGATGACTTTAAGTCCATCTCAAATACAAAACTGCATTAATTATACCAACTCCATGAGACTGTTGATGTCATGTCAAATAGCCCAGTGCCTGGTACACAGTAGGAGCTCAAAAGGGGCAGCAGCTATTATTTTTTGTTATATTTTGAGACTCGTGATCTACATATAAGCTCTCAACAAATGGCAAAGGACAGATTATGTTAGAACTTCACTTTGCCTTTTTAACGCAAATTAAGTAACTTTTTTTTTTTAATTTTGCTTCCAAAATATATTCCTTGGCAGGACAACATAGCATCACCATTGCTTTAGTCATATTATCAGCCCAGAACAGAGTAAGCTGAGATAAAGAAAGTGCTCTGGAAGATTCACCAATTGTCCCTTTCCCTACTTTTTCTGCCTGAGAAAGCAAATGTAGTCTTAGGACTGTGGCCATAAATGATGCACTAAAACAGGCAAACCAACACACAAAAATGATCACATAGCATTGATGCCCACCAGGCACTGGGGTACTATGAAAATGCTACTATGGATGATTCGGTTTTTGCTTGTCATTCCTAAGATTTACCCAAAATATTCTGGTTTCAGAATGTACTCACTTAGCAAGTTTTCATATATCATTCAATTACACTCAAAGTTCACACATATTGAGAATTAATCCCTTATCACATCACCCTACGTTCTTAAAAGGAGTTGTAAGCACGTTCTCTGTTTTCCAATACTTTTCTCTCACTGGCATCATTGGAAGTGTATAAAATAATTAAGGAGCAGAACGAAAGAGTGTTTGACTAAGTGACAAAGTAAATGGCAGGGACATTATATGCTTTTTTTGTTTTTGCCCCTCCACATGTACTCGGCACCCTTTTTCCAACGCCATTTTGTGTCCCCAGAGGCTGATCCATGTGGACCAGAAACCCTTACCCTCTGCTACCCCGCTGAATTAAGCCAATGGAGGCATAGACAGAAGACGAGAGTCTGGGAATAGAGCAAGGTATTCATTCTCTCCCTTCTGGGTGATGAAAGGGTGGCTACAGCTCTTTACCACGGCTCCTGACAGGGCCTCCTTCATTTAACTATTTTCCTTGGGTTCTTGGCAGTACTTTACAATCTCTTGTTGGTTTCCCTAAGCCCTGATAATCCCTTTATTAATTTCTCCTCAATTATCCCGTTGAGTGTACATCTGTTTCCTACTGGGAATCTGACTGGGGTCGCTGTCTCCCCTTCCTCCCACAAAAGACGAAATCACTCTAGAAACTGGAGTGTGTTTCAAAACAACTTATTGGAAATGGCGGCCCCCCCAGGGGCAATGGGGTGAAGGGGGAACACCTTAATTTAGGGATGTTCTGCCAAGATTTCAAGCTCTTGGAACGAATACCTAATAAGCACCTGCTATGTGGAAGCACAGTGCTAGGTGTTGGGAACAGCGGAAACCAAGAGCTTACATACTATCAGGAAGAGATGACTACACCTAAGTAATCAAATATTATCACTTCAGGGGCGCCTGGGTGGCTCAGTCAGTTAAGCGGCCGACGTCGGCTCAGGTCATGATCTCACGGTCCGTGAGTTCGAGCCCCGCGTCGGGCTCTGTGCTGACAGCTCAGAGCCTGGAGCCTGTTTCGGATTCTGTGTCTCCCTCTCTCTCTGACCCTCCCCCGTTCATGCTCTGTCTCTCTCTATCTCAAAAATAAATAAACGCTAAAAAAAAATTTAAAAAACAAATATTATCACTTCAGGCAGCGGAAGTGGTGTGAAGTCAAGAGAGCAGTGTAATGGATGGAGATGAACAGGGAGGAGTCTGAGAAGATGAGTCTGAGATATCAGCCCTGAGAGTTGAATGAAGAAAAGGAGGGGGACTAGTGGAGATCTGAGGAAAGAACATTCTAGGCACAAACAAGTGCGAATGTCCCGCAAAAGGAACAATTGCATTTGTTTGTTTTGTTTGTAAGTCCAGGAACAGGAGTCTGTAGCTGGAGTCTGGTGATGGAGGCGGGGAGCTGAGGCAGCCAAAATGGGGGAAGTGGCCAGGGATCCCACAGCAAAGGGCTCACGGGCCATGGTAGGGAGTTTGGGTTTTATTCTAAATACAAGAAGATGCCACTAGAGAGTGTTGAGCTTTGCAGAGGGATATTTGGGGAGATGAAGAATTAGAAAGCATCACATAGAGGTGGTTTGGTTGTATCCTGGAGGAAGACTTCTCCCTGGTTGGTACAATCTGCTTGTGAGAGGATAAGGATGGGGTCAGTGAGATTAAGTTGTTCCCTGTCAGAAGAGAGCCCATAACCCTGACAGCAAGTTTTTAAGTTTATTTACTCATTTTGAGAGGAGAGAGAGAGAGAGAGAGAGAGAGAGAGAGAGAGCACGTGAGCAGGGGAGGGACAGAGAGAGGGGGGAGAGAGAATCCCAAGCAGGCTCCCCACTGCCAGCACAGAGCCCGAACGTGGCTCGAACTCACGAACCGTGAGATCATGACCTGAACCGAAACCAAGAGCTGGATGCTTAACCGACTGAGCCACCCGGGCATTCCCGAAAGAAAGTGCTTTAAAAGATAACCCTGAAGGCATGCTGAGTGTGTGTGCGGGTGGGGAGGGTTGCTGGTGGCATCAGTGGTAACGGTCTCGCAAGAAGGAAAAGCACAAGAGGAAGCAGCAGCAGCTGCACCGGAGCCCTGGGCCCAGCCTCCCTCCCCAGCCCTGCTTTGCAGAGCAACTGCCCTCACTATACCCCACACGGACCTCATTCTTTATCCCCCAGGCCTGCTTCCCTCCCCCTGTGCCCACCTTAGCAAGTGGGTCGCCATCCCCCAAGCCACCGTGCAGGAATTCCAGCTGGCATCAGATTGCTATTCCCTCCCTGCCTTCTCCACCCAGTCAGTCACCAAAGCTTCTGAGCCCGCTCCCCACTCCCAGACATGGTCTTTTTTTTTTTTTTTTTTTTTTAGAGAAACTAATTAGTCAATATTTAAAAAAAAAAATTTTTTTTTTAACATTTATTTTTGAGACAGAGAGAGAGAGAGCATGAACAGGGGACAGTCAGAGAAAGAGGGAGACACAGAATCTGAAACAGGCTCCAGGCTCTGAGCTGTCAGCACAGAGCCCGACGCGGGGCTCGAACCCATGGACCACGAGATCATGACCTGAGCCGAAGTGGGACGCCCCTAGTTAATATTTTTAAACTGAGAGACAGTTGACATAGAACATTCTATTAGTTTAAGGTGTACAGCACAGTGATTTGATATTTGCATATATTACGAAACGATCACCACCGTAAGTCTGGTTAACTTCCACCAGCACCGCAGCGTTACCCTGACTTTGCAGATCTGGACCCTCCTCTCCACCCCGCAGTCAACCTCTTGGCACTGGGTCCTCATTCGGACTCTCAGAGTAGCTTCCTGACAGGATTCCACCCCTGACTCCAGTCCCGCTTGCTGAGGTGATCTTCCCAAAACTGGGATCGCGGTTGTGTCATACTTAACACCAACTAGTTCGCAAAGCACAGCAAGTCCTCCGGGACCAGGTCTCCGCGCCTTCTCCAGGCTGATGTCTCAACCTCATCCTTCTGTGCGGTGACCCGACTATTCCTTCTAAGCTACTGACATCTCCAGAACGTACTGTTCTGGCTGCAGGCTGTTTCGTGTGTCTATCCCAGGCCCTCTGCCTGATTCTTCTCCAACCTGAGGCCCTACTCTCGATATCTGCTCACTTACCTACAAATCGTATGTCACTTCAGTCTTTCCTAATCATCACCCTGGTAGCACCCATCTCATTACTGCCCCTGTGCACACAAGAAGCCTCTCTGTCGACTTCTATCAAGGTGCCTGTGACAGTTGTTATCCTGATTTATAAACTCTCTCCCTGACTATTTAGTAAGTGCCTTGAAGGCAGGAGCCTTTGTATTCCCAGCACCTACCAGAGAACTTGGCACACAGTAAGTGCTCAATACATACTTTTTTTTTTTTAATTTTTTTCAACATTTATTTATTTTTTGGGGACAGAGAGAGACAGAGCATGAACGGGGGAGGGGCAGAGAGAGAGAGAGACACAGAATCGGAAACAGGCTCCAGGCTCTGAGCCATCAGCCCAGAGCCTGACGAGGGGCTCGAACTCACGGACCGCGAGATCGTGACCTGGCTGAGGTCGGACGCTTAACCGACTGCGCCACCCAGGCGCCCCCAAGTGCTCAATACATACTCTTTAATAAAACCTTAGTAGAGATGCGCAGTGTGCCAAGTACTGAATACGCAAAGAGAAGAGAAGCTTCAGGATCAAAGGCTGATAGGGGGCAAAGAACAAAAAAGGAGAAAAGAGCAAGGTAAGGTCAAGAATGAGCACAAGGAAAGCAGGTAGAGCAAGTAATTTTCACAAAACACTGCTTGCAAGTGAACAGCAGGTGTGACACAGCCTTCCAGGCCCCAACAGCAAGATGGCAGGTAGGGCTCTTTGAGGACAATGGTGGCTACTTTATAAGGACAATAGTAACAACAACAACAACCATAACAGAACTTCATCATCAACAAGACTTAATCAAAAACTGAACACATCTCATGTGTCCGGCACTTTGCATGGGTTATATCTTTTAATCCTTATAACAATGCTCTCATGTAGGGGCCATTATTGTCTCATTTTATAGATAAGGAAACCAAGGTTTAGCATTAAAATACTAGTCCAAGGTCACACAATTAGAAAATGCAGATCTAGAATTCAAGCCCAGGTCCGCCTGGAGCTTTCAACCACAATTACTATGCTGCTTATAGCATATTATTTAAATGCTTTATAGAGTTATCTATAACTAGATTGATTAAACCATACTGTTGAGTGGCTCTCTTAACCAGTTGAGTTGTTTAAAATTTCAAAGTTTAGATTATGAGATTTCCCCCATAGTGAGTGCGTGGAATTAAACATGTGATGGGGTTTTGCAGTCAAAAAGTACCAAAGACCACCTGGGTTTGACAAGCTTAAAAAAAAAAAAAATACTAAATATATTTTGTGATTTGCTATGGCATAGAATTTGTTGTTCATGTTTTTAACCGAGCTCATTGTGATGTTCTCACAAAGTAAACTGGTAAGAGCCCTGTGGACCATGACATGGAACCTTTCGTTCCAATGCAACAGACCAATGCTGATCTGTATTAATATCTGCAAGACACTTATGTTTTAAATTTTATGGTAGCCACATTTAAGTTTTTAATGTTTATTTATTTTTGAGAGAGAGAGAGAGACAGAGCATGACCAGGGGAGGGGCAGAGACAGGGAGAAACAGATTCCAGAAGCAGGCTCCAGGCTCTGAACTGTCTGCATAGAGCCTGATATGGGGCTCGAACCCACGAGCTGTGAGATCATGACCTGAGCTGAAGTCGGATACTCAACCGACTGAGCCACCCAGGTGCCCCGATGGTAACCACATTTAAAAAGTGCAAAACCAGGCAACATTAATTTTAATATATTTTCTTCAACCCAACATATCCAAAACATTATCATTTCAACATGTAATCAAGATAAACAATTATTAAGGGGCACCTGGCTGACTCAGTCGGTGGAACATGTGGCTCTTGATCTCGGGGTCGTGAGTTCAAGCCCCATGTTGGGTATAGAGGTAACTTAAAAAAAAAAAAACTTTAAAATATGTATGTGTAAGTATTAATTACTAAATGATATATTTCACATTCACTTTTTCACAAAGTCTTCAAAACTTGGGTATTTTACGCTTATAGCACATCCCACTTTGAATGCGAAATTTTCATGAGAAATAATCCCTACTAACCTAAAATTTACAGTTGAAAAAGTAGATCTACACACCGAAGCTGCTCCAAACATATTTACAAGCTTCCCAATAAAATCGCATTTAACAAAAAAATACTTTACATTGCTTCCGTTTTTAGTTTGAATGAAAATAAAAAATTCAGCTCAGTCACCCTAGCCACTTTTCGGTAGCCACCAGGAGCTGTGTGCTGGACAGCACAGTTATTGATCATGGGGCTGGTTGGAGGTTTTTTTCCCCATGCTCAAAATGGAAAGGTCAGAAAGCTGAAAGGAGTGTAGGCTACCATGTGAAGTGACTATTCCCTACTTACAGGGTGAATGGTAATTCACTACTTCTGTTCATGTCGTGCAACCTGTGGTTGAAAAATAAGGCAGACAAAATAACTGCGAGGCACATTATTAATTCATTACTTTGCTTTTCTAACAGGTCGTACTTGGGGTCATTAAATGAATACCTAGCCCATGTGACTGGACTACTTAAAGATTTTATCCCAACAAATCCTTGTTTGCAAAATCAAGAAAACTAAGAGGATTAGGTGTTTCCATGTCAGCTAAACTGGGAAAACAGAGTTGCTGCTGTTTATTTTAAAACTTTAACGTGCACAGACAAAAAAATAAAAAATAAAAAATTGTATGGAATGAAATTCATGTGCCAAATGAAAATGAAAGGGGGAAAACAAGATCAAGTTCCTTTGAGCCTAATTCTTACGTATCCTTCTCATTTCAGAGCCTCAGAGCAAGTCTGCAATCATCAGGAACTGTGACTTTTATTGCAGAAGTAAAGAAGCAATTAAATTACCCCATATATATACCTAATTGTTTCATTAGGCTCTAATAAACTGATCTTTAAAGGTCTTGGGTAAAGGAAAAGTGCATACACTACACAACTGCCTATTATTTCCTTGCCTCATCCTGGCATTCTTGGTTAACCGGAATAACCGCATCGGTGGGGCTTCTGGGGCAAAATCCATCTTAGCATTCATACTTCCCAATGAAATCCAAGCAAATCCAGGCATCTCCAGAAGACAGAGGTATCTCACCACATGACCAAGCGCAGTTTCTTAACTATGCTCCTACTGTAACTAATGAGATCATGACAGGTCACCCATCAAGCACTAGGCAAAAAAAAAAACTTAGCTCTTTAGGGCAGACACAGAGGCTATTTTTATTCACTGCTGATCCCCAGCACCAACTATAATGGCTGGCAAATAGGAGGCACTCTAGAAATATTTGCTGAATGAGTGAATGAATTAATACATTCTGGGGAACAAAAGTGGAGGCATTCTTTGGTAGTCTGGAAGGTTGGTAAGCAGGATGGCATCCTTTATCCCTTCCCACACGACCCACATCTCTGGCCTCTGGCCTCTTCACCCCCACGCCAAGCTCCTTCCCTAAAGTATACTTGATGTGTCAAATCCACTCAGTTCAACAAGGGTTCACTAAATGCCCAGCACTGTGCTAAATGCCACGAGACAGAAAGCCGTAAGAAACAGAAGAGAGGGTATACGTCTTAGAGACTACACCGTTAGGGAAGTGCCATAAATGGCCGACCCCCACCTCCCACTCCTCTGCAGAATGTGCTGAATGTGAAGATAGCCATGTTGTAATCAGGCAGGTCGTCCTGTTGAGGTTTGGGGTAAAGAACCTTGCTGTGTAGTGGGGATGGTGGTCATCTTCCCTAAAGAATGTGACTATTCCTAATGTTACACACCCTGAAACATAAGAGGCTTCTCAAACCAGAAAAGAATCTGGAAGATGAGACTTTGATCACCAGGAACAGAACCTGCCATCTGAGGTTGTCTCTTGGGTGCAGAGTCAGGCTTTTGGAGGGTGCTCCGGGATAACTGGACTAATGGCAACCCCTATTTCACGGAAATGAGAGGGAAGGAGCTGGGCGTAGAGGTCCAGCCATCAGCAACAGTGAAAAAGTCTTATCTCATTAACCAGAATACCTAGTTGCATGTAACTTTCTGCATTTATTCCTCAGGCATCCTATATCCAGCTTACACTCAAGTTTTAAAGTCAGAATGGTTTTAAAAGCTGAGAAAAGCCGGGTGGAGGTAATGTCATTGATGAGCCAAGAAGGTGGTCCTTGGAAATAAAAGTCACAGCTAGGAGGCCCAGGCATTCCTCTTCACTGGTGACTCCCTCCATTGCCATCTTGGAAGATCTGTGTTCCCTCTTAAGGGTGCTTTGTGGGTTTCCTTATAGAAGACAGTGCATACACCCTCACTGCAGGTAAATACAAGATGATGGGGAGGGGAGCAGGTTTCAGAATGGCTGGGCATTAGGCAACGAATGAATATTTCAGATAAAGGCGTGACCTTGGCCATGTCACAAGGCTTCCTTGGGCTTCAGTGTCCTCATCCACAAAATGAGGGGTCTGGACTGAATATAACCAAAGGGAATTTCCTACTCTGACATGAGCTCCCATCCTAAATACTAAAACGTGTGATATACACCAAGCACTTGAAGAGCTGAGAAGGGAGGCTTCTACCTGCACTGGGGAGGTTGGAAAGGGCTTTGTGGAGGGGGCAGGGCTTGAACTGGGACTGAGGATAAAGAGGATGCAGGTATCAGGACAGACAAGCAGTGGGAAAGGGGCAAAGGGAAGAGCAGAATGAATGGGAATACTCATGGCAAGTGGGGAAATCCTCACTGCTGAGTTAGGAGGAGGGTACTAACGGGTTAGGGGCTGAGATGGAGGGGCCACAGGCAGTGCTCAAGGTGAGGGTGGGGTGGGGGTGACAAAATGGAAGAGACCAGAGGTCCTGACTTCCCTCACCTTTCTCCATGGTTCCAAACATTCACCCGCCAATAAACATGTATTAAGACCATATGCCAGGGGGTGCCTGAGTGGCTCAGTCAGTTGTTAAGCTTCCAACTCAGGATTTCAGCTCAGGTCATGATCTCACAATACGTGAGTTTGAGCCCCGTGTTGGGCTTTGTGCTGACAGCTCGGAGCCTGGAGCCCGCTTTGGATTCTGTGTCTCTCTCTCTTTCTGCCCCTCCCTTGCTTGCTCTGTTTCTCTCTTTCTCTCAAAAGTAGATAAACATTAAAAAAAAACAAAAGCAGCACTAAAACATAAAAAACCTAATGATTTTGTTCCTGAAATTCACCGGCTGGAACGAGAGCCTAGAAGCAGCTTTGTGACAACTGCCAGACTTTGATCAAAAAGGCAAAATTATTTTTGCTCCAACTATGTCTATTTTCTCGGCTGTTGGTCAGAGACAGCTGCCTGGGTTGGTCTTGGAATGCAATGAAGAGCTGCTTACAAGTATAAATTATTGTGCTACAATTACAACTCCAAAGAAAGATCCTGCATTCACTGGCCCAAGGGAGAAGATTGCATCATTAATTTATAAACAAAGAGTGAGCAGGGCAGAAACCAGGGCTTCCAGGTGACAAGGAGAAGCAAGAATGAAGTGCTATAATCTCTCAATACCTCTCTCTCTCTCTCTCTCATTGGCAATGAGAGACATCATCATACTCCAACAACCACCATATGCAACAGCAGTTGAGTTGGAATTCTGGGTGACATGTTTGGTGTTATGTTCCCTTCCAATCCCTTCTAGGTGTGCCATCAAAAATTCTGGTATTTGAGGGATGCCTGGGCGGCTCAATTGGCTAAGTGTCCAATTCTTGATTTCAGTTCAGGTCATGATCTCACAGTTCATGAGATCGAGCCCACGTCAGGCTCTGCAATAACAACATGGAGCCTGCTTGAGATTTTCTCTCTCTCTCTCTCTCTCTCTCTCTCTCTCTCTGTCTCCTCCTTCTCTCACAAGCAGGTGCAGGCAAGCGTGTGCTCTATCTCTTTCTCAAAATAAATAAGTAAACTTAAAAATTTTTTTTCTGATATTTGATTTGTGGTTGCTTAGGTCTGAGGGGAAGGGGGAGAGGGGATAGCGGGGTAATAACCGAAGCGTTTCTTTTTTTGAGATGATGAACATGTTCTAAATTGACTGTGATAAAGTCACTATTTAATGTTAAATGACAGTTTTATTTAAATGTTCCAAAATTGTGACAATGGTTGTATGTATCCTGGATATACTAAAATCTGCTGAACTGCACACTTCAAATGCGTGAATTATACGGAACCATGAATTATATCAATAAAACAGGTTTTTAAAATTCTGTTATTAGGAAGATGATGAACACCTGGTAAAATGGAGGACATGATTCTAAGTACCTACAGGGTCAAGAAAGACAGTAGAGGGCGCAGCCACTTTTATCTTCTTTTCAAATGAATTGCATTTTTTGATAGAGACATGAGCCCATCTTTTACATTCCTCCAACTCTGTTATTAGAGAAAAACAGCAACTGAAATGTCCTGACCTTTGGCCTCACTAAGGGCCGGGCCTGTGACAAACTAGAGACGACTTTCCCAAGTACAAGGGCACAAGGGGGTAGCCCACATCCAACTCCAGCTGGCAGTTGCCAGGTGGATAGAGTTCAGGTACTGACAAAGCTTTGTTTTGCTTTTGTTTTTCTAACAAGACAGACATTCAGGAGGTGCCTAACTGGCTCAGTCGGTGGAGCAGGCAATGCTTGATCTTGGGATTGTGAGTTTGGGCCCCATAATGGATGCAGAAATTGCTTAAAAAGAAAAAAAAATCTAGGGGCACCTGGGTGGCTCAGTCGGTTAAGCATCTGATTTCAGCTTGGGTCATGATCTCGCAGTTCGTGAGTTAAAGCCCCATATCGAGTTCTGTGCCGACAGCTCAGAGCCTGGAGCCTGCTTTGGATTCTGTGTCTCCCTCTCTCTCTCTCCCTCCCCTGCTCGTGCTCTGCCTCTCTCAAAAATAAATAAACATTTAAAAAAAATTTTTTTTAAGAAAAAAAAAAAATCGAGGAAAAAATCTTCAGGTGTGTGTGTGAGAGAGAAAAACAGAGAAAGAGGAAGGGAGAGGGAGGTGGGGGAGGGGTGGGAATCTTTTAAATGTAGTGTGGACTGGGGCGCCTGGGTGGCGCAGTCGGTTAAGCGTCCGACTTCAGCCAGGTCACGATCTCGCGGTCCGGGAGTTCGAGCCCCGCGTCAGGCTCTGGGCTGATGGCTCAGAGCCTGGAGCCTGTTTCCGATTCTGTGTCTCCCTCTCTCTCTGCCCCTCCCCCGTTCATGCTCTCTCTCTGTCCCAAAAATAAATAAACGTTGAAAAAAAAAAATTTAAATGTAGTGTGGACAACTGATTCAAGGTTTCAATACAGAACAGGATAACAGTGCATGTGAAATCAAACACATCTTCGAGGCCGCATTTTGCCTGAGACCTGCCCATTTGCAACCTCTCATCTGGGGTCGCTAAGCAGTCCTAGTAGAGGTCCCTCTTTTCTGGACAAGGGCCCTGGTTTCCAGACTGAAGATACACTGCCTCAGCTGATGATTATCACTGAGCTTAGCTGTGATTACCTTAAAAAGCATCACCCCAGGGGTGTCTCGTGGCTCAGTCAATTGAGTGTCCATCCAACTTTGGCTCGGGTCATGATCTCATGGTTGGTGAGTTCAAGCCCTGCATCAGGCTCGTTGCTGTCAGTGCAGGGCCCACTTCAGATCCTCTGTCCCCCTCTCTCTCTGCCTCTCTCTCTCTCTCTCAAAAAATAAACAAACATTAAAAAAAGGAAAAAAAAGCAATAATCCAAAGGGTAGAAACAACCCAAATGTCCATCAACAGATGAATGGATAAACAAAACGTGGTATAGCCATACAATGGAATATTATTCAGTCTTAAAAGGGAATGAAGGGCTCATACATGTTACAACATGGATAGACTTCAAACACATTGTGCTACCTGAAAAAAAACAGACACAAAAGGCCACTGTATATTCCACTGATAGGAAATATCCAGAATAGGTTAAATCCAGAGGCAGAAGGCAGATTAGTGGTTTGCAGAGACAAGAGGAGGAGGGAATGGGAGTGATTTCTTAAATGGATATGGGGTCTCTTTAGGGTGACGAAAATGTTTTGGAACTAGATAGAAGTAATGGTTGCATAACATTGTGAATGTACCAAATGCCACCGAATTGTGTCCTTTAAAAAGGTTAATTTTATGTTATATGAAAGTCACCTCAATTATAAAAAAAAAAAAAAAGGCAACAGCATCTGGGTAAGAAAATCAAGGAGTGGCAGATGTGGGAGGAAATTTCACAATTACCTCAGCAGGTGATGGGTTCTACCTGTGACACCACAAGGGCTCCCCAATGGAGAGACACTGGAGGGAGCTCTCTAGGTAGGAGACACATCCCACGTGAAGACATATGGTGGAAGAAGCACACAGTGTTCAGGGACTGGCAAGAATTTAGTGTTTAGTAAATGTGTGTGGAAACTGAATCTAAGTTTATATACATATATATTTTGAGGAGGAGGGGGATGCCTAGGAGAGATTCATTATGGTAATCCCGGGGGGAATCACTTCCAAAAATATGTTTCAACTCAGGAAAAGTGCCTGTTAATAAAAAGTCGTGCTATACTTGTTCTTAATAGTGCCTCCTCACCTCCATCATTTCCCACTCAGATTTCAAATGCAGAATCTTTGACCTTTGCTTTAAAAGTCCAGGGGCGCCTGGGTGGCTCAGTGGGTTGAGTGTCCAACTCTTAATTTCAGTTCAGGCCACGGTCTCATGGTTCAGTTCATGGGATAGAGCCCCGTGTCAGCACCAAGCCTGCTTGGGATTCTCTCTCTCCCTCTCTCTCTGCCCCTCCCCTGCTCTCTCACTCTTTTTCTCTCTCAAAACAAATAAATATTTAAAAAATAAAAGTCCAATTCCCACCCCCCAAAAAAACTTAATCTTCTTTTCTCCCTTTTCTTGACTCTCCCTCGGACTTAGATTTCAGGTGCAGGGACTCTGCAAAATCTAGCATCAGTGTGGAATACGGGGAAGGCATGATTTCAGTAACCAGTTTATTTTCCTCATCCATGATCTGTATCACTCACTTTTAAGTAACTCCTTGGTAATGCACAGCTGGATTGTGTCCTTCAAGGTGGTTTTCTGACTGTTCATTGGTATTTGTGAGATAATTTTTACAATTTTGTGAATTAATATTCTCTTACAGAACTTGGTACAAAAAAGAGTAATCTCAATCAAATCACTTCACTTCCATGAGACCGGCTATTATTACCAAAAAAAAAATAATAATAATTAACAGGAAATAACAAGTGCTGGTGAGGATGTGGTGAAACTGGAACACGCACCTTTGGTGGGAATGTAAAATGGTGCCGTTGCTGGGGAAAACAATATGGCAGTTCCTCCAAAACTTCAACACACAGTTAGTACATAACCCAGCCATTCCAGTCCTAGGGATATATCCCCCCAAAAAAACTGAAAGCAGGGGTTCAATAGACATTTGCACACCAATATTCCTAGCAGCATTACTCACAATAGCCAAAAGGGTCATCAGGCCAAGTGTTCGTCAGCCGGTAAGTAGATAACCCAAACGTGGCATATACAGGCAATGGAATATCACTCGGTCTTAAAAAGGAAGGAAATCCGGACACGTGCTACAACATGAATGAACCTGGAGGACATTATACTAAATGAAACAAGCCAGTCACAAAAACGACAAATAGCCTGCAATTCCATTTTTCTGAGGTACCCACGCGAGTCAAATTCACAGAGACCGAAAGTAAGATGGTGGTTGCCAGGCACTGAAGAAAGGAGAACGGGATGTTACGATTTAATGAGTTTCAGTTTGGGGAAAAAACGAGAAAGTTCCAGAGACAGTAAAAGTGGTAAAGTTCACATTGTGAGTATTTTGCCACAATAAAAAAATTTTTTCAAACCATCTTTCTTTTCAGGTGGTGGTTAAAATGCAGATGCCCAGGTTCACACCCAGAGTGACCCTGGTGCACGACTCGGGCTGCACACACTCGAGAGTCCTTGCCCCTTCACGTCAACATTGAAATGGCATTCTGGACTTCGGTTTGGTTCACTAACCTCCCTACCCAATTTAACTTCAAATAAAGCAATGTGGGACACACTTTATTAGAAAAGCATTAAATAAGTTTTTCATTCATGACCCATCTTCATAAACGGGAACCTTAAATAATATGCGACTAAAGCAAAGAGGCCCACAGAAGGCCACTTTGAGATGTACCTGAAACTCTGCTAAGTGTGCATCCCTACTGATCCAAAGGAATAGTTTAGAAAATCATTTTGTCTCTCCTCCCCTCCTCCACCCACTTCAAATATGAAAATTTCCACTCTGGCCTCTTTTCTCAGCCAGACCGTGGAAGAGTCAGGAACACAAGAGACAGCATATTCTGCTATAGTCAGAGATATTTCTCCTGATTTGAGAGTGATAACGGAGAGATGAGGGCCGTTGCGCAACGCTTCTCAGATTGGTTCTTTCAGAGATGTTTTATAAAACAACATGTTCCAGTGTCTTTCACATTTTTTGTACTGAGATAGCAAATATGCACGGGGTGACGTCGGACCGAGATAGGAAAAGTCAAGGCCTTGTAGGACGGCAGTCTTCTTAGAGCTGAGACAGGGCTCAGACTCAAAAACTACCATTACACGGGCACACATACAGGAGTATACCAGTTGTCATTACTGCCAAGCTCCTCTCCTCGGCATTCAAGGCCTTGCCTAGCCAGACCTTAATATTCACATCCATTCTCACCCCTCCTTCTCCCTCCCTTCATACGCGGGCAAACCGAACTAGTTCCCGTTCCCTATTTGTCACCCGATTGTCTCTGCCTCAGTGTTTTTGTTCATGTTGTCCCTGTGGCCTAGAATATTCTTCCTCTAAACTCCATTGATCCAAATCCTTCTGTCCCTGCCACCTCCTTCAAGAAGCCCGTCAGACTGTCCCCAGAGGGAAACCACCTCTCCTGCCTTCCCATTCTAATCCCTTTTCTGTATACTCTGGTTTGATTTTTTACCCTGTAGTATTTATCATTTTCTATCATTCATTTTTAATTCACTAACTCTCTTGAAAGCACCTTGAGACTGAGGTATCCTTACTCTTCGTATTTTACCCGTATTGACGGTCACCACAGATCACCATCCGCCTGTCCTTTGCAAAGAGAACTCCAAGGTCTCTCAACCAACAGACAGACTGCCTGACTTCAAAGCCCGTGAAACTCAGCACTGCACGACTGAGCACTATTCAGCTACTTCTAGAGAAAATCATCAGTTGGGGCAATTATCTGCATAATTCCGGCTTGGGAAAGGGGAAGACGCACTATTAAAGAAACAGGGAAGAAGAATCGTTACTACCATTTTTCTTTCTACAAAAGAAGTGGAAACATCCTCATCAACTCTTCACAGAGTTTATGTTTAAACGATCATTTGTGCAGTCACTCTTTGCTGACTTTCACCTATCTATCTGCAGCCAGCGTAGACGTGATCTCCTGGTGTGTGGTAAGCAGAATCCCAAGAGTCAGAAGACAAGGGAAGTGCAGGGGAACACAATGCGCCAAATCAGAGACACAGGCAAAGCGCATTGCTAAACTGAGAACTTCCAGGGATGGGGGGAGGTAACTATCCTCGAAGCTGTTCTTTCTGTCACAGGACACATGGAATTTGCTGGTTTTGTAGGCATGAGAGTGGGAAAAGTGAGAGCGAGGGGAAAAGCTTAAAGCAAAGGAATAAGATATAATCATTCAGTGGGCTGGGAGGGGAAAGGTCAATCATTGCTGGTCTCCTGAGACAAGAGAAAAAAAAATGTTCTAGGTTATTAAAAAAAAATTTTTTTTAAGCCTTTTGTCCATTTTAGTCTGCTCCTGGCCAAGGCACATATACCTACATATCAATCTTTCCCCAGTCAGATTATTTACTCTGTGTTTGTGAATATAGCATCAGCAAACATTTTTTTAGGGTCAGCAAACATTTTTTTTGTAAAGGGCCAAATAGTAAATATTTTAGGCATTGTAGGCCATACAGTTTCAGTTCCAACTACTCAAATCTGCTACTTGGCCCAAAAGCAGCCATGGAGGATACATCTTTACGCTGAACGCCAATAAAACTATTTATGGACACCAAAATGTGAATTTTATATAACTTTCAAGTGTCACAAAAGATTGTTCTTCTTTTGACTTTTTTTCCCCAAATATTAAGAATGTCAGGGCACCTGGGTGGCTCAGTAGGTTAAGTGCCTGACTTGGGCTGGGGTCACGATCTCACGGTTGGTGAGTTCGAGCCCCTGCATCGGGCTAGCGCGGCTGTCAGCGCTGAGACCACTTTGGATCCTCTGCCTCCCTCTCTCTCAAAAACAAATTAAAAACATTAAAAAAAAAAAGAATGTAAAAGTCTAAGTATTATTTATGTGTATATACGATATACAGTAAAGGCAAGATAGTCATGCCAAGAAATGGTAATCCTGCATTTAGGGTAGAGGCCACTGCTGTGAAGAGAGGAAGAGGATGGGGTGAAGTTCACATGGGGGCTTCACGTATCTCTCTAATGTGGTCTTCCTTATGTTGGGTTGTGGACACAGGGGTATTTGGTATATCATTCCTTGTAACTTTCAGTAGGTCTGAAATGCTTCAATAAAACAAAGTAGACTCATCAAATGTGTGTCCAAACTCATTTCTATTCCTGCAGTAACGATTACGTCAGTAAAAAAAGAAATTAACATTTGTCCACGAAAAGCCTATTATTTCAGTTTTTGAATCTTCATACAAGATTTTCCTTAGGATCTCAAGCAATAAAGAACAAGGCACCAGGAGACAAAAATTCCCATCTCTTATCCAAAGCATATTGATTTTCTTTCTGCATAAAGCATTTTCTGTGTTCTGTAACAGCACCTTTTGATCAAGTTAGCATACCAGCTGGTAGCACAACTCTACAAACGGCATATTTTTTAGGCAGAGAGCTATGCTAGGTCCCCAGTTGCTTTCTGGAAATTCTTTAGTGTATTATTGCATAGCAGAGTAGTGTGACAAGGATCAAAAGATTAGAAACAATTTCAATTAATTCCTTCTGCTAATATAGGTAGAGGAACAACCATTTAATTTTGCCTCAATTTCCAACGGAGAACAAAGTATGCATGTCATTGACCAAAATTACAGAACTTTGAAATGCTGTTTCTGAGAATCAAAACATCACACAGATGCTCTGCAGAAATGAAAGACAGGAAATGATGTAATAGGATAAGAGTATAAATCGAGCCAGTTATGAAAACTCTTTAGATTTAGGATTTCTACATTCTTTTTCTACCCAATCTCTAGCAGCCTTCTGTCCTCTACTCACATATATTTAAACTGCAAATGAATTCTTTCAGAAAGTCCTTTGTCTGCCAGCCTGAAGGAGGGTCTGTCCTTGTAGTACTGGAATATTAATGGGCTCACCATCTTTATTTAAGTTCAGCAAATCATTAGTACTGATAAAGACTATGCCATATAACTAAAATAATTATTAGAAAAAGAAGTCCTTAAAGTTCAAATGCCCCAAAATAGGGAAAATAGTAATTTCAGCAGGGGAACCTTCAAACCCAAACAGGCAGTACCACCTCCAACCCAGGAAAATGGGGATTGAATGCAGCTGATCCTCAGTATGGCAGATTAAAAATGGCTGCAAAACCTTTGACAACAGTCCTCCCATTGACAGGTGGAGTTTTTGTCCCTCCACTTGAACTTGGGTGGGCCCTGTGCTTGCTTTGACCTGAAAGTGAGACTTGTTCCAACTTCCAAACCCAGGCCTGAAAAGACTGGCAGCTTTGATGTCCTTTCTTGGAACATTCACCCTTGGAGTGCTTAGCTGACACGTAAGAAATCCGGCTAACTTGCAGGAGAGACTTGATGGAGAGGCTTGAGCCTGTCCCTGCCAAGGTGCCAGACCTGAGTGAAGCCATCTTGGATTCTAGGACCACACTAGGTACAAGTTGAATACCACCAACAGATCCCTGTTGATGCAGACACAGCAGAAGAATCTTCCAGCTGAGCCCTGCCCAAGTCATGTCCAATCATGAGAGATGACAGGTACTGGCTGGTGGTTATTTGACTTACTAAGATATGGGGGAGTTGGTTGTACACCAAGAGATAATTGGAGCCCTTTCATCATTCCAGAACTAGTGTAACGCCTCACGCCTTTAATTTCTGGAGGTATGGCTTTCTGGAAAGGAGGGATCTTAAATGGTTATTACTCTTGAGAGCAAAACTAGGGCCCATTGATGAAAGTTAACAGAAAGAAGACTCCACCTAAGTATAAGAAAGAACTCCCCAGTAGGGTTTTCCATTCCCAGCCTGCAGTGTCTCCTGGAAATAAGGATGCACTGATCACTGAAGGAATTCAAGGCAAAGAATGGAAGCAGTGAAGTAACACGGCAACAAAACCCTCCAAGTTTGGAATCAGGAAGACCTGTATCTGGACCTGTTTTGCTGTAATTACCTGTGTGTTTTAGGGCAAATTGCTTAACCTCCCTCAGTCTATTTGCTCATCTGTCAAACAGGGATATTAATAACAGCAACCTCAGAGAACCGTAATGGGTGCCTGGCGCATGGAAAGCTCTTGGTGCACACATTTATCAGATCACGATTATCACTAACGCTGCAGAAGCATTTCTGCATTGGATGGAATGTTGAACCAGAAAGCCCCTGTGGTCCTGTCCAACTGAAAACAAGCTAGAGGATTCCATGACCACTCATGGAAAGTTTGTGTTTGCTGAAAGCTAAATGAAAGCAGCCAAAAACATTTTCAGTTACAACTCAATCAAGTCGACGGCATGCTCTTTTTGTTGCCTTGAGGTCGTTTAATTTGTACTTAAGACCCCTAATTATTTAAGCAGAAAAGCAGCAAAAGAACAATGGATTGAACTCACATGTCAAAAAAGCTTTGCCTGCTTGTTTGTTGGCTTGACATAATTAATTACAAAGCTTCCATTGTGGATTTATCATGTAGATCGTTCACCACTCTCCCCTCATTTAGCATTCCTGGAGACTCAAAGTCCAAGTACAACTGCCAACTGCAGGTGGCCCAAAGTCATGAACGGGACTCAGAGGAAATCGTTTCTGTTCAGTCACTTACCAACTCTGTGACTTAGGACAAATTATGAAATCTCTCTGGACCTCAGTTTCCCCATCCGGAGAATGGAGATGATAATGAACCCTCATAAAGATGTTCTAAAGATGGAAAGGAATAATGACTCTACAGTATTCAAATGTTGTAAAACAAAACGCAATTGTTAATAGTTATTACTCTCCCAGTCACAACATGCCAATAATAAATCCTAAGGCAACTGAGCCAAATGAAAACTGAGAGAAGCCGCTCAGGATCCTAGATTTGCCACTAGTTTCTCTGCTTATTTTTCATAACTGCTGTTTATTTCTTTTTGGAAGAAGGCTTTTTATTTTTAAAAAAAATTTTTTTTGGGGGGGCGCCTGGGTGGCTCAGTCGGTTGAGCGTCCGACTTCAGCTCAGGTCACGATCTCGCGGTCCGCGAGTTCGAGCCCCGCGTCAGGCTCTGGGCTGATGGCTCAGAGCCTGGAGCCTGTTTCCGATTCTGTGTCTCCCTCTCTCTCTGCCCCTCCCCCATTCATGCTCTGTCTCTCTCTGTCCCCAAAATAAATAAACATTAAAAAAAAATTTTTTTTTTAAATTTTTTTTTGCTAATTGCTTTTATTTTCTTTCCATTTCCTAAAATATAGACTCTTGGTTGAAAAACAACACACTCCAAGGAAACGTACAGGTTAAGAGTACTTCTCAATGAACTTTCACACACCGAACACATATGTGTCACCAACACACCAGAAGTGCCCCTCGTGGCCCCTTCTGGTCACCATCCATCCCAGGCTGTACTGCTATCCTGACTTCTAACACCACAGATTAGTTTGTCTGTTCTTGAGCTTTATGTAAAAGGGGATCTTACAGTATACATTTTTGGGGGGTCTGGCGTCTTTCACCATTGTGTTTGTGAGCTTTCAGCATGTTCGTACATGCAGTAACAGGTGTTCTTTCTCATTACATATAGTATTCCACTGAATGAAGAGACCACGGTTTTTAAATTCATTCTGCTATGGACAGATATCTGGGTTGCTTCCAGTTTGGAAATATTTTTAATATGCTAAGGACATTGTTAAACTTCTCTTGGTGCGCATACATACGCTTTTCTGTTGGGAATATATCTGGGAGTAGAATCACTGGTTCATGAGGTATATATATTTTCAGATTTAGTGGATCCCCTTTTTGGCACCAAGTATTTTATATTTTATTTTAATTTATATTTCTCTCCCTGCTTCCAGGATCTCACCCCTTCGTTTGACTTCCACACACAACCAAACCCACTTAGCTTTGTTAAAAGGAGTACTGATCACACGGTTTGTTTCAAAACATTCTATGATTTAGGAATGCTGTAGTTCATGATACTATCACATTCAAGGTCTTTACTCCTTGGCCCTCACCAATCATTTATTCATTCAACAAATAACATTCCCAACCTTGAGGCACTTACAATCTGGTAGGGACATACTAAACAAGTAATAGCAAATATTATACAAGACATCTCAGAGCCAAGTTCTGCCGGAACCCAGAGGACCTGAAAAGATTTAGAGAGGAGGAATTATTTGAGCTAGTCCTAAGAAAGGAAGATGGAAGAAGACAGAGGAGAGCAAGAGAGACAGTCAAAGGAAGAATATATTATAATGAAAAAGCATGATGAGTCCAGGGAGGAGGGAAGCATGGTTGATGTGACAGCCACATGGGGCATCAGTGCTAGATACGGGGCTGGAATGTTGGCTGAAACTGAGTTTTGAAGGCCCAGTACAGCCTTTGAACCTTATCCTACAAGCCCTGATTTCTCAATCAATATGAAACACCTGCTGGTGTGCATGTTGCTTTAGGTGCTAATGAGTTAAGGCATTTCATTTTATCTTTTTAATTAAAAAAATTGTTTTAACATTTATTTATTTGAGAGAGAGAGAGAGAGAGAGGCAGAGAGGCAGAAAGAGAGAATCCCAAGGAGGCTCCGTGCTGTCAGCAAAGGGCCTGACATGCAACTCGAACTCATGAACTGTGAGATCATGACCTGAGCCAAAATCAGGAGTTAGCTGACCGAGCCACCCAGGCACTCCAACGCATTTCATTTTAGCAGTGTGGTTTACTTAAATGCACATTAGAAAAGTACCGGGTTTTCTTTTAAGGTAGTGAGACAATGTTCCACTTTAAGTAAATGCATTGAAGCAAAACAAAAGTGAGCTGATTTAAAGAAGAACATTAATTAAACAATGATATAGGTGAAATATAGGCATGGGAAGAATTGCAAAGGTGGTAGGAAATGGTTGGTATTGGGAAACTAATATAGAAAGACGGAGAACAAGGAGCAGTTTTCAAATAGAAGAATGACACATCCGATGAGTCTCTCGCGAGGATACGGCTGGTGGAGGACACCCAGTCTGGCTGCATCTATCACTCTCTCCTGCACCCGCTTGCCCTTTAATCCCACCTGGACAGTTCCACAGACTGGGCTTGCTTTGCCCCGTGACCGTGCACCTTTGTAGTGTAGCTAGGTGGTGGTTGGGCAACGAACTCTGGAGCCAGAATGCCTGGATTTGGACCCCAGCTCGCCACTTACTGGCCGGTAATCTGGGTACACTGTTGTGCATCGTCGTTCCATACCCCAGCTCACCGGGTTAAAACCCAGACAACTCAAAAAGTCCGTATTTGTAAAGGGTTCCAAACGTGCCTGTCAGCAAGTCCTGTGCTGCATACATACGTGTTCATGAAAATAATGGGTCTTATCCACCCTAAAATCCACGCTCCCTCGTGTGCCTTGCAAAACCTTTCTGTTCATTCAAAATTCAGTTGAAACCAAATGGCCATCAACTGATGGATATATAAAGAAAATGTGGTATGTCCACACAGTGAAATAGTTCCGGCCATAAACAGGAATGCAGAGCAGATACATGTTACGACATGGACGGACCTTGAAAACATATATGCTAAGTGAAACGAGCCGGATACAAAGGCCACATATTGTCTGATTCTGTTGATAAGAAATGTGCGGAATAAGCAGACCCATGGAGACAGAAAGCAGGTTAGTGGTTGCCAGGAGCTAGGGGAGAGGGAAACGGGGAGTGACTGCTTATCTGACATGGGATTTCTTTTTGGGGTAATGAAAATATTCTGGAATTAGATAGTGGTAATTGTTACGCAACTTTGCAAATACACTAAAAACCACTGAATTACACTTCAACATGGTGAAATTTATGGTACGTGAATTCTCTCCGAAACAAACAAACAATCCAGCTAAAAGACCATCTCTCCTCTCTGATTGCCCTCTTCCTCTGGGCTCCCCTGTTCAGATCACATGCCTTGTTACAGCACAGTACTTTAGCGTAAGACAGTTATCCCCAGTGGGGTGTGAACAGGAGGAAAGGAAAATTGCCCTGCTCGCCTACAATGCCCCAGAATTTAGCAGAATGACCCAAACCCAGTAGTTGCTCCAGTAAATGCTCATCGATATAGTAAGCAGAACATTCATTACCACCTGAGGGAAGAGCAGGTTTGAAGAGTAATTAATTTCCTCAAGGGTGTAGGCTCTGAAGTTCCAACCCAGTAGCAAAAGGTCTCATGCCCCTGCACAGGGGCCCAACCCTGCCAAGTATTAAAGAGTGTGTACAAAATAGCATAAAAAGCCCTTTCTTTCGCTATCTAGATTGAAACAAGCTTAGACTTGGATTTCTTTCTCTCTCCTGTCAACTAGGCTTGTTTGTGCTGGGCAAACATGCAAATCCTGAATTCAGAGATTGTTGGAGCACTAAGAGTCTCTGCTCTGATAATCGCTGACCTGCCAAAGCCACTGTTAGCGAAACAGGTACAATCGAACCCTGGCATGGAAGCAACACTCTGGGCGCGCACATGTTATGCAGTAACTAGAAGTAGCAGAAATCCCACAACCGTGGCACTATCGAATGAAGGTGAGTGTCTTATCCGTACGTTCCTCAGAGTCAGCCTGCTAATCCCGCTGTCATCGCTGATTTGGAAAAACAAGATGACATGAAACGTGTGAGCTATCTGCAGTGTTTGGATACACTTCTATCCTTTTTATATCCACATTGTTTGGGGAGGCGGGTGTGAAACAGAAAGACACGAGAGAATGAGAACTTCAATTTACAATGCCTGGATTAAACTGTGGGTCCCACGTGAGCTCAGCAGTCCTCTCACGGAGCCTCGGTGCCCACCTCTGTAAGATGGGGACCACGGATAGCACAGGGCTGGTGTGTAGATTACGTGAGCTAAAGTGAGGGACGGTCGTAGACAGAATTGCAGGGTGGTGTAGGACAACTACGTGAAAAAAAAAAAAAAAAGGCTCAAACACATTACAAAAGACCCTAAAGGAAAAGAGCACAAAATTTAAGTAGGAACTCTGGTGATTTTTCTTCCATTTTAGTTTCCTTTTTTTTTTTTTTTAACTTTCTATGAAGTAAAGTACACGCTTTGCCCATGAGACAAAGTCCTTGTGATCTGTTTTCTTCCCACAGCTTCGCCTCATGTCTTGCCAGGCTCAGGGATTCCCCCCTAAATGGCAACTACCTACCTGTTTCCATATCTCTGAGCCTCTATCAAGGCTCATTCAAGAATCACCTTTAATTCGGGAGCTGAACTTCCGGGTTTCAAACTCTGGCTCCGTCCTTACTAAGCTATGTAACCCGAGGCAAATTACTTAACCTCTCTGTTACTTCAGAAAGGTTCTGGTCCGTGGAATGAGGATAATAATTGTATGTACCTCATAGTGGCTTTATGCGGATTAAATGAGTTAATCTTTGTAAAGTGCTTAGAATAGGACTAGGCACTTAAGACATGTTATGTAAATGTTAGATATATTAAGGGTCTTATTTTTATGAGGACCCTAAAATCTCCCATTTGCCCTGCTACTCCCCTTCAGGTTAAACTGATGCTATTGATTCCAGTAGCATCTAGAATATTTCATTTTTAACGTGTCTGTCTGTCTGTACCAGACCACAAACTCCTTTAAAGCAGATCTATTTTTATTCCTAGAAGATAAACATAGGCACAAAATAAAGAGTTTTCAGCAAATCAATGAACAAATAAACAAACACCTCTATTCTAGAAAGAACAAAAGAACTTTTTTGTTTGTTGGTTTACATGTCTCACCTTGTCTGTGAGCTCCTGAAGAACCCAGAGTATTTCTGGGGCGCCTGGGTGGCTCAGTCAGTTAAGCCTTCGACTTCAGCTTAGGTCATGATCTCACAGTCCATGGGTTCGAGCCCCACGTCGGGCTCTGTGCTGACAGCTCAGAGCCCGGAGCCTGCTCCGGATTCTGTGTCTCCCTCTTTCTCTCTGCCCCTCCCCTGTTCACGCTCTCTCTCTCTCTCTCTCTCTCTCAAAAATAAATAAACATTAAAAAATAAATAAATAAAAGAACCGAGAGTATTTCTAATCCATTTTGCCTCTCCAATGCCTGGTACAGAACCTACATGCACCCAATGAATAAATGGCTAGAGCTATTACTACCAAACAGGCCAACAAAACACATTGCATTTTCAAGAAAGTTTTGCAAGCCAAGTCAAAAGCATTATTCAAGACTTGAGAAAAACCATATGGCATCTTAGATTAATTTGTCCAACACAAAGATAATCATGTACATATATATATATATATACATATATACATATATATATAATATATATACGTATATATAATATATATACGTATATATATATATAACAATCATGAGAGGAGCATCTAAAATAATCAAACTTTGGATATTAGTTCTCCATATAAGATGTATACCTTTTTAGAACAGAAAGATGAAGACTGAGATAAAAGAGAACTCAAATGTCAAAAGCATGAAGGGACAAGAGAGCCAGGGCTCAATTAAATTAGCTACAACTAGAAGCCTAAAAGTTAGCTTTACACAAGGGTAGTAAATGGTAGAACCAGTTGTCCCTAAAGATAGAAGGCAGGAGAATGGAGATAAGCTCCCCAGAATCTGAATGAATTCACTCATTCATCATGTAATTCACTCAACGGATCAGTAACGTGTGTGTGTATAGAGATAATGGTGTGTGTGTGTGTGTGTGTGTGTGTGTGTGTGTGTGTGTGTGTGTAGAGATAATGGTATCTAGGGTCCTGAACCTAACTGACATTCAAACTGTAACTAGAAATTCCAGGAATTACCTTACATGGCCTGACCTGGCATAATACGAAGGGTATTCCATGATTGTAAATAATTTCTTATAATAACTACATAAACCATATACTAAGCTTCCCTCAGCTAAGAAGAACTGCAAACCTAAATGCAGTTATCTTTCTTCCCCAAATCTCCAGGACATCAAATAGTAACACAAATGTTTCTTCAAAGGAAAATGTCAGCCTAGTGCATGGAGTTCATTTCTAACCATCCTTTAATGTTTGCTGTCTTTCTAAATGTGCCTGTATACTAGCATGTATTTATTTAACATAGATCTTCTCTCAGTTTAAAGCAATGTATAAGGATTTTTCATTTTAAATGAATTTAAAATACAGACTTGATAAAACATAGGATTTAATCTAAAGCTTTCAACTGAAGGCACCTTTCAGTCTGAAAAGATTCTAACAGGGGCGCCTGGGTGGCGCAGTCGGTTAAGCGTCCGACTTCAGCCAGGTCACGATCTCGCGGTCCGTGAGCTCGAGCCCCGGGTCGGGCTCTGGGCTGATGGCTCAGAGCCTGGAGCCTGTTTCCGATTCTGTGTCTCCCTCTCTCTCTGCCCCTCCCCCGTTCATGCTCTGTCTCTCTCTGTCCCAAAAATAAATAAACGTTGAAAAGATTCTAACAAACTTTCTCAAAACCCAGCTCTGTTAGAAATTTATAAATGCCAAGACACCTCTTAAAAAAAAAAAAAAAAAGAAAGAAAGTAAAGAAAGCATGACAAAATTTTGTGAGTGTTTTGGTGATGAGTAGGTACTAAGAAAAATTCTCAGAACCTGAGAAGGGGGTGCAGTGACTGACATTAAGCACTGAACCTGTGGCAAAGAGAAAAATAAACTGTTAATTGGGGATTTTTTCAAACTTAATCGGGGTGCTGGCAAACACTTGCATCCTAAGAACGAAGTTCAGCTCTGGGGCACCTGGGTGGCTCAGTTGGTTGTGTGTCTGACTCTTGATGTTGGCGCAGGCTGTGATCTAGTGGTTGTGAGATCGAGCCCCGAGTTGGGCTCCTTGCTGAACGTGGAGCCTACTTGGGATTCTCTCTTTCCCTCTCTCTGCCCCTCCCCACTTGGGCTCGCTCTCTTTCTCTTTCTCTCTCAAAATAAATAAACTTAAAATTAAAAAATTTTTTCAAAGAACTGAGTTCAGTTCAACTTTGTCCTGACCTTGTCGCCCAAACTCCTTCTCTGACCCTGAATCTTCAGCAAAGAGATGGGTGTTAAAAACTAAAGGAAGAAACACTATTTGCTCAAGTTGTATAGGACTGCAGAGGTTGTGGACAGCAAAGACTAGTCTACAATAGGGTTTCTCAACCTGGGCACCACTGACATTTGGGAACAGATAATTCTTTGTTGTGAGAGGCTGTCCAGTGCACTGCAGGTTGTTTAGCCCCATCCCTGGCCTCTGCCCGTAGATGCCAATAGCACCCCATCCCTCCCAGACTGTGGCAACCCAATAATATCTCCAGACACTGCCAAAAGTCCCCTGGGAGGACAATCCTCCCCAGAAGAGAAGCACTGGTCTAGAATCACCCTATATGCCCACAACATTATCTATCCCAAATGGGATAGCAATCAAGAATCAAGTCTGTAAGAACTTTGCAAGATATGGACAAGCCATCCAACCTAGAAAACCTAGTTTTCTTCCTATGATTCAATGCCAAAGTAACTGCCCTTGTAATTCATCCCCCTTCCCCCCATTTACTCCTATCACCCTGATCTTCCCTTTAGATATCCTAGGAGAAACCTCTTACATATTTGAACTGTGAAAGTAAAAAGACCTAGAGAAATTTGGGGTGTGCAAAGCATGTCTAGTCCCGAATCCTCCCTCCTTTCTATCCAGTTTTTTAAAAATTTTATTTAATTTCAACCCTGTTTGTTCTCCATATTTAAGAATCTCTTGGGGCGCCTGGGTGGCGCAGTCGGTTAAGCGTCCGACTTCAACCAGGTCACGATCTCGCGGTCCGTGAGTTCGAGCCCCGCGTCAGGCTCTGGGCTGATGGTTCAGAGCCTGGAGCCTGTTTCCGATTCTGTGTCTCCCTCTCTCTCTGCCCCTCCCCCGTTCATGCTCTGTCTCTCTCTGTCCCAAAAATAAATAAAACGTTAAAAAAAAAAAAAGAACCTCTTATTTTTTTGTCCCCCTCCCTGTTTTTATATTATTTTTGCTTCCCTTCCTTTATGTTCATCTGTTTTGTATCTTAAGGTCCTCGTATGAGTGAAGTCATATGATATTTGTCTTTCTCTGACTAATTTTGCTTAGCATAATACCCTCTAGTTCCATCCACGTAGTTGCAAATGGCAAGATTTCATTCTTTTGATTGCCGAGTAATACTCCATTGTGTATATGTATGTATATGTATATATATATATATATATACATATACATACATATATATACACACATATATATATATATATATATATATCACATTTTATTTATCCATTCATCCATCTATGGACATCTGGGCTCTTTCCATACTTTGGCTATTGTTGATAGTGCTGCTATAAACATGGGGGAGCACACCTGTATCCCTTGGATAAATACCTAGTAGTGCAATTGCTGGGTTGTAGGGTAGTTCTATTTTTAATTTTTTGAGGAAACTCCACACTGTTTTCCAGAGTGGCTGCACCAGCTTGCATTGCCACCAACAATGCAAAAGAGATGCTCTTTCTCTGCATCCTCGCCAACATCTGTTGTTGCCTGAGTTGTTAATGTTATCTATCCAGTCTTAAAGGCAAGGAAATGGAAAGCCAGTAAGGTGAAGTGCCATATCCAAGGTCACTTATCTGCTAAGTCAGTGGTAGATCTTGATAAAAAGACTGGGTCCTAGTGCAGGGATTTTCCCAAACCTGACCTCGTTTAGGAAGCTTTACAAGAATCTGGATCCTGACCGCTACTTACCAAGCAAGTTGCTTGACCCATCAGTGCCTCATTTTCACCTTTGCCAAATGAAGATAATAATAATAGTAGGATCTACTTCTTAGGGGTAGTTCCGTTAATCAAATGAGGTCATGCCTGGCATACAGTAAGTGCTCATTCAATGTCAGCCGTTATTAGCCACTATTACTTTGTTTTTAACTTTCAATTCCAAATAGTTCAGCAATTACTCAAACACAAGCCTCCCTCTTACTCTTTTTTTTAAATTTTTTTTAAATTTTTTATTTATTTTTGAGACAAAGAGACAGAGCATGAGCAGGGGAGGGGCAGAGAGAGAGGGAGACACAGAATCTGAAGCAGTCTCCAGGCTCTGAGCTGTCAGCACACAGCCTGATGCCGGGCTCGAACTCACAGACTGTAAGATCATGACCGGAGCCGAAGTCGGACGCTCAACCAACTGAGCCACCCAGGCACCTCCTCCGTCTTACTCTTTGTGATTACTGAGGGTACACATTATAGCAGCTCCTCACCAGGGTAACTTTCTTATCAAAAACACAATTTAAATGAATGTGAAACCTTCAGGCACTACATATCCTTTTGGTAAGTGACCCATCTTATGCACAAATCCAAACCGCACCACTTGGCCCAATTAAGCAATAATAAATTTGATTACGCCTCAGGGGCTCCACGGCTGTTGACACACCAGAATGCAAGGCTGCAGCCGTTGACAGTTTCTACGCCATGATTACAAAACACTGTCCATTGTAACCTCTTCTCCCACCTCCACCCACCACCCCTAATAGTTGATGACTTTTTAAAACATGACTTTTTAAAAAGTTTTTTAAAACATGTTTTTTTTAAAACATTACTTTTAGACTGAAGTCTTCCAGTATTTTTAAATAGCATTCTATTCCTACAAATTTAAAAATATACACTCAGTCTTTTTTTTTTTTTTCTTTCTAGAGAAACCACTGGTGGGGAAGGAGGGCTTGCAGCGGTGGAACTAAAACAGATAAAGCTGCCATTCCTCTAAGCTCCAAAAGCCGTATGCCTTATTTGTAATCATACCCCTAGTGTTTGGTCTATAAATTCAAAAATCGGGTTTGCTAGACACAAATCAGCCTTTCACAATATACGTTCAAGTGTGTCCGGGGTAACTGGGTGGCTCAGTAGGTTAAGTGTCCAATTCTTGGTTTCAGCTCAGGTCATGACCTCACATTTCACAGGATCAAGGCCCACGTCAGGCTCCGCACGGACAGCCTGGAGCCTGCTTGGGATTCTCTCTCCGTGCCCCCCCCCCCGCTCCCCCCGCCCCTCCTCCGCTCACTTTCTCCCTCCCTCTCTCTCTCTCAAAATAAAGAAAATAAAAAAATGAATAAATAAAGGGTGTCTGTATTGGCTTCCAGTTTCCACTCACATAATAAGCAGAAGTACAGAGGACCCTTTGGAAAGTTAGGTAGAGAGAGACAAGAAATAATATTTGCATGTTCTAAATGGATCCATTAAAAAAATTGTTTTTAATGTTTTTATTTTATTTTTGAGAGAGACAGAGAGACAAAGAGACAGAGACAGAGCATGAGCAGGGGAGGGGCAAAGAGAACAGGAGACACAGAACCTGAAGCAGGCTCCAGGCTCTGAGCTGTCAGCACAGAGCCCGATGTGGGGCTCAAACCCACGAACCGTGAGATTGTGACCTGAGCTGAAGTCGGACCCTTAACCAACTGAGCCACCCAGGCGCGCCACCCCCTTTTTTTTTTTAATGTTTTTATTTCATTTTTGAGAGAGAGAGAGAGAGAGAGAGAGAGAGAGGATCCATTTTTTTTAATGGATCCATTTTTATGTGTTGACATTTAGAGCATGAATTTGCATGCCCCTAAATGGTTGTAACTCACAAGGAAATCCAGTTACATCTGTAATATTTTTCTCTTCTATAATATGGGATGAACTCTTTGTTCATGCACGATTTACACTTAGCTTTCAATATTAAATGTTATTAAATATAGACTAGTACATAATGCACATTAAATATCTTTTCTATATTAAGTATGTCATATTCAATTATATCGGCATTTATATTTATTTTATATTAACATATAATGTTAAATATATAAAGCAAATGTCAAATGTATATTCAATATTGAAATATTAAATACATATAGGATTAATTTGAATTAGAAGATATTTGATAGCTGAAACTATACTTAAGATTTTTTAATGTTTTTTAAAGATTTTTTTTAAGTAATCTCTATACTCAACATGGGGCTCGAACTCACAACCCAAGATTTGTTGGCTCTACCAACAGAGCCAGCCAGGCACCCCTAGATTTTTTAATGTTAACCCACCCCTCCACCAGTTTTCCATACACAATAGATACTCAGTGTTAGAATATTATTTTGTCATTTGTAATATATAAATAAAGGTCATACACCTAACCTGTATCTGCAAAGTAATATTCTGTCATTTGTAATATATAAATACAGGTCATACACCTAACCTGTATCTGCAAATCTGGCCATAGTGAGAAGGAGAGAACTAGTAAAATGCAAAATAGTTGCCTACAAGAGGTGCCTCCTGCTTTGCTGGAGGCATCCGATACAAAGGGAAACTTTCAACATCTCCCTGGGCGGGTTTAACAGGCGTCTCAGTAAACATGCCCAAACCAGAATGCTTGATTCTCTCTGCCCCCCTCAAACCTGCTCTCCCTCAGTCTCCTCATCGACCTGGGAATTCACGCCAGAATCCTCATTCCTTCCCTCACCCCTACATCCAGGCCATCACCAAATACTGCTATTTCCGCCAGTTGGTGAACTCCTGCCACTGCCGAACACAGACTTCGAAAGGGCAGGAACAGGCACAGAAGAATCGCAGGCAGTTAACCCGCTTCCCTCCACCTCCAGGGCCAACCTTTCTTGCCTCCCTTCAATCCAGTCTTCTCCCAGCTGCCAGTTATCTTTTAACTAGCAAATTGTCTTTCACGGCTTCCCACTGGGCTCAAGAGTAACAAAGCGCAAACTCTTTTCCCATGGTCTTGAAGGGCCTACATACTCCAGGTCTCAGTAACCCCCAAACTACCTCATGATCCCCTGCCCTTCACTGCACCACTGCAGCAACATCGGCCTTCTTTATGACCCCGACATGCCAAGCTTTCTGAAGCAACCTTAGGACTTTCATAAATGCTACTCCATCCAGCAAGGATCTTCCTGTCCGTCAGATGCTTTCCAGCATCCACCTCCCCGGAGGAGCCTTCTTTTGAACCACCCGGCTAGGAGAATCCCACCTATCATCTTTATAGTTCCTGGTAATTCCTTCAGAGTACTGAATCCCATCTCCATGCCCAAAGAAAGCCCTAAGAGGGCAGAGGACTATTATTCTCCACAGCATACCTGATACCCCGTGTCTGGCACATAGCAGCTACTCAATAAATAATAGCTGAGTCTGTGTCTACATAAGAAAAATTGGTCTTTCCATGGGGGAAGGGAAGGGGAAAAAATAGTTTACAAACAGAGAGGGAGGGAGGCAAACGATTAAGAGACTCTTAAATACAGAGAACAAACTGAGGGTTGATGGGGGGGGAGCAGGGGAGAGGAGAAAATGGGTGATGGGCATTGAGGAGGGAGGGCACTTGTTGGGATGAGCACTGGGTGTTGTATGTAAGTGATGAATCACGGGAATCTACCCCAAAACCAAGAGCACACTGTATACACTGTATGTAAGCCAACTTGACAATAAATTATATTAAAGAAAGAAAGAAAGAAAGAAAGAAAGAAAGAAAGAAAGAAAGAGAAAGGAAAAGAAAAGAAAAATTGCCTGGTTTAAACCAGTTTAATGCATATTCATCTTTTTTTTCAAGTGTACCTACTTACTAGGTCTATATTTTGATAAATTTCTCTAACTCATAAATAATGACCAGCAGCTCTGTCTACGTAGGCCATTGTTAAGATAAGTCTAATGTAACATTTATGTGCTGTTCATTTTTAATGTCCCATTCAGTACATATAGTAAATAAAAAATGACTTTCAGAAAGTACTATAATTATTAGCTGTTTATTAGGTGTATTCAGTTTTTTGCAATCGCTCAACAAATTGCCCAGTCACTATCAATTGTGATGAGTGCTTCCAAATCAACTTGGAAGTGAAAAAAATCCAAGTAATTCTAACTCAGCCACAAGCCAGGATCAACACCAGTCAAAAGCAACTAAATCCAGGATCTTCATGTACCTTCAGCAGAATTTATATACTATTGTTTTGTTTTGTTTCTTTAATGCGAAGAACCTTGCTGGAGGGTGTACTCACCTTCAAGGGCCAGTTCTAATGTTTCCAAGCCTAGTAGCCACAGGATTCTATCAGCCATGGGATAAGCTCTTTCCAGTCCAAGTATAGCTCTAAAAAAGGCATGAGGACACACAGAGGGAGCTGTACCACCAAGGACCAAGAAATGCAGTTTTGCCAAACCAAGGTCACCGTGCAAAAGGAGACAGTGAAGCTGGGGCCAGCAAACAAGTACAACAGGTCATAGAGTTGTTATGCCACTCAGTAAAAGGCAAGACCGAGGTTTTGTGCAAAGGTTCTGGGGAAATATCAAAGACGCAAACAATGACACTACCACTCTTGTTGCAGGCCATGTCAAGGCAAAGTACCTTTGCAAGCTCTGCAACCAAGAAAAATCTAGATTGAATCCTGTAGCGGCAATTGGCATTTGGCAAAATTTCAAAGGTCAAAAGAGACAGTTAAAAAACAACAAACTTGACAGTTACTTTCAGAACAATCATTCATTATAATTAAATGACAATAGAAAAAGCAATAAACAGCATAGCAACATGAGTTAGACAAGTGTAATTATCTGTAGGGCATGCAATTCACAAGGCTGGTTCAAAACAGGGCTGTAAGAATTAGATGGAAATCACAAAAAGATTGCCAAAGACGAGGCTTTGATTTGGAAACGGTGAAATGATTGCGCCATCCCCACTCTCAGCCTTGCCTTGCTCTTTACTTAGTCATCAGCCTCCATCAAATGCTCCTGGTGACACAGAAAAGAATGAAACCAGAGAAAATATGGCAGCTTCACAGGGGAAATCTGGGAGAAAATTCATGTTTATTCAGAAAGATGTGTTCATGGTTGTATCTTGAGTAGAACTCTAACTCAAGTTATACTACACTTGCTGTCATACTTGTGCTGTGTAGAAGCCTGTGTGTTTTATTCATTCATTCAACAAATATTTACTGAGCACCTACTCTGTGGCAGACTCCACTCTAAGGTACCTGGGATACATCAATAAATGAAACAGACACTGTAGTGGGGAAGAGACAATGAACTAAAAAGTACCAAATAAAAAAATAGAGCAGGGTAGGAGATAGTGCCAACAGGAAGGAGGAAGTACTTTTTTAGATAAAAGGAGGAAGAACAAAGAGCTGAAGAAGGTGAAAAAGTGAGTCATGCAGATATTTGGGGAAAATGGTTCAGGGAGAGGGAGCAGCCAGTGCAAAGGCCCTGAGGCATGAAACTGTGACTAAAACAGAGTAAGGAAGAGTGATAGGAGATGAAATTACAGAGGTAAAGAGGTATAGTGCCTCACTGGCTTTTAAGTGAGATGGACAGGGACATCTCAGCAGGAAACTGACATGATCTGACTTCTATTTTAAAATAATCCTTCTAGGCAATGTGTCAAGAACAGTGTATGGGTGAGGGCAAAGGTGAAAACAAGGAGAACAGAAAAGCAGATTCTGCAGTTCCCATGACTAGTTCACTGACTAGTTCTAGTCAGTGGAAAAAGGTTCAATCGAGGGATGCCTGGGTGGCTCAGTTGGTTAAGCGTCCAACTTCAGCTCAGGTCGATTTCATGGTTCATAGGTTCAAGGCCTGCGTCTGACAGCTCAGAGCCTGGAGCTTGGTTTGGATTCTGTGTCTACCTCTCTCTCTCTGCCCCTCCTCCACTCGCTCACATGCGTGCGCTCTCTCTCTCTCTCTCTCAAAAATAGAAAGAAAGAAAGAGAGAGAGAGAGAGAGAGAGAGAGAGAAAGAGAGAATGACAGACAGACAGACAGACAGACAGAAAAAGAAAGAAAGAAAGAAAGAAAGAAAAGGGCAAGACCCATGACAAATTACTAGGGGAATGACCCCTGGGTTCCACTCTGGGAAGGGTGCTGGGAAAATATTCCAAGATCCCTGCCTTCCCAGGCTTGGTGTCCACACTGAGAGTGCTGTCTATGCAGGCAGAGCAAATGCAAATGTAAGGCACAAATCCCAGGGCTCATTAGTACCATCTGAGCTGGCAAATCTACATATAACTTGAAGGAGATCCCGGAACCCACAATGAAGGGCAAAGAGCAAAGGAGGTCCCGGAGCCAAACTATTGTTTGCACCAAGTGGGAAGAGTTTACTTGTTACTGGATTCCCTTTGCTCCGCAAATAGGATTTTCACTAGAGGCAATCTCTCAACACTTGGGGATCATCTGTCCTCCTTCCTCAACACTTTTCCTTAGCCAAGAGTATAGCACCAGCCCACTGACAAAACCATACCTTTGTGGTTCACAGATGTGTGTTCACCTGACATTATTTCCTCTCTCGGATCTCTTTGTTCACTTTCTCTAATTTGGGGGAAATGTGCTTTTTCCTAACGATGATTAATAAATTCCTCCTAATTTTAAGAAAATGCATTTTTTCCCTTTTTTCAGAGTTACCTAGTAACAAGTCTGAGCTTTTTAAAGGATGTTAATTAAAGAGCAAGAGGGAAAAAAGAGGTATAAACTTTAAACAATGCACTGTAAAACTTCACCGCCTGCCTACCCCTGGCCTCTCCCATCCCGCCATGCTTTCAGAGGCTGGGCTGTGAGGGGCACTTGGGTGGCTCAGTCGCTTCAGTGTCACTTTTGATCTCAGCTCAGGTCATGATCTCAGGGTTTGTGGGTTCGAGCCCCGTGTGGGGCTCTGCGCTAACAGCATGGAGCCTGCCTGGGATTCTGTCTCTCTCTGTCTCTCTCTCAAAATAAATTTAAAAACTTAAAAAAAAAAAAAAAAAAAAAAAGGAGGCTGGGCTGTGGATGGGGCTTCTGTTCTTGCTCAGTCCTGCCTGAGTTCACTACAGCTCCACCATATTTCCTCTATGTAACAATTTTTGGTAAATTTGTGGGGGAAAAAAAAGAAGTTACTCAAATAAATGTGTATAATACAGGGGTGTCTTGCTAGCTCAGTTGGTATACCACGCAGCTCTTGATCTCAGGGTCGTGAGTTCAAGCCCCACACTGGGCCTAGAGCTTACCTTTAAAAAAATGTATAATACATACCCATGGAATGCAGAAATGCCATTATTTTAGATGGTAATATATTTGGGCAAGAAATTCTTATTTATTGGGCTCTCAACTATAAACTAGAGACATTGAGGGATACAGACATTATTCAGACACAAATCCTATCTCCAAGGAACTTAATTTGGGTTTGGTAGAGAAAATAGTGAATGCACAAAAGTAAAAAATGATATAAAATGCCTTGTAAGGCAGATAAAGCATTATGGCAGTTCTAAGAAAGTCCCAGAGTATATATTATGATTATAATGAATTAATACTAACCAACAAAAGTTGCAACAGGAATTATTTAAGTTCGATGTACTTAAGGTTTTTTTTTTTTTTTTTACACAGAATATTCCTATTTTGCATTAGCCATCTCTAAGAACCTATATTCGGTTTTCAGCAGGGCACTCGGCAGTCTCTCACCAACAGATATAACAGTATTATCCCTTTTGTTCCTAATCAACATCTTATAGCTTACCAAAAGAGAGAGGGGAAAAAAAAAAGTGTACCTTGGTGATTCTAAGTAACATTTTCTCCATACAACTAAGACACAAAAACCAAAAGAAACTTAGCCAAAAAGTGCCTATCTACAATGGCAATGGTCACTTGATCAAAGCCAAACAGTGAGGTTAGGAAGAGAATCCTGGATCCAACCAGCAAGAGGTCATGAAAGAAAACTCTTACATGGAGTAGGGTCATGAGATAAGAATTCAAACACAAACGCACCCAAACATGACACATGTACATATCACTTTGACTACGGACCATAGTATATTGCGCCCGGCTGTAATCATACAGTAATTAATTTATTTAATCCTTTATTAATTTATTTAATCCTTATAACAACCCTGTAGAGTAATCCTATAACAACAACAGTTGGGGATGTTGAATCATGGACAGTTTTGTTTTGTGTTTTTTGTGGTTTTTTTTAGGGAACCTGCCTAACGTCCCCCAGTTCATAAGTGGCACAGCCAGGATTTGAACCAAGGCAGTCCATGCTTTTAGCCACTCTGCCAAGAAGGTTGAATTAGGCACAGTAGTCATTCCTTTCCCCCAAACTGTCATTTTCACTCTGGCTAACCACCTTTTCTTTCTCTCCACGTGTGACCAAAATCTTGCTGACTACCCTGAGAACAAACTAGTCCACCCACAGAGGCGAGCTCCGCTCTGCACCAGCATGCTGCAGCTTTTCCCTTCTATAATCTAACTAAACTCCTGCGCACTAAATTCCCGCGCACTACATGCTCGCCTGGGAAGTCTAAAACAGTGAGATCATCTGCATGGAGAAACAGATCAGAGATATCAGCTGATAAACACACACACACACACACACACACACACACACACACACACACACACGCACACCAGGGCACTGAATTTTCTGTTAATAATAAGTTGCAGTGCCCCATTGAGTTTTCTGTGCCACCAAATCCTCCCAGTTCCAGTTACACAAAGGCAACTTTGTCTTGGGAAGGCTACTGAGAAGATGGGCCTAATCTTGGCAAGGGCTTTGAGGACCATGTTATTATTTTTAAAAATAAATGACAACAAATATTAGTTAAGCTGTCTTTTCAAAACTCGTGGTGCTGTTATTGCCATTGACATGGATCCCTACTTTTAGAAACATGAATATTTGACTTGATCTTTCAAGATCAAGTCAAATATACATTTTCAGAATGGCAATCAACTGATATAAGAGAAGTAAGTAGCACCTGGAAAAAAAAAATCTCCTTTGTTTTATTACTTTTTTTTTCTTTTGGCATGATGTGAAATGCGTCACAAAAATGATTGAGCCAGGTCTCAGTGCTCTGAAAGGTAAATATTTTTATTATAATTCTCACAGGTTGGCATTTCCTTGGTCAGGTAGAGGCATCCTGTTCCTGTTTCAGTGCACAATGCACCACATTCATTGTTCCCCACCCACTGCCCATTGGCACATGGAGTTAACTCTTGCTCACCCACCTGTGGATTATCCATAGCTTCTGGGATCAAATTGTCTTTCTCCCCGCATGGTGGAAACTCAAGGAATATGAGCAAAATTGACTATTAGCCAAAGCAAAGAACAATCCGGAGGCTAAAAAATCGGAAACTCCTCTTTCACTCAACGTATACCCACCGAGCACCTCCCATGATCTGGGCACTGGGCCACCATGTTCCTAAGAACCACAAAACTACAGTATCCCCAAAGACAAATATCATGATTTGAGGAGACTTGGAGCTTATTTTCTTGATTAATGTGAATGGCTATGACTTATAAATAAAATATATATATATATATATATATATTGCACTACCAGGAATCTGCTGAGGCCAAAGGATTGACATTTTCCCCAAATCACAAAGGGTTTTCAGGGTTACACTAGCACTTTGCCTTCTCCTGACGTCATCTTTCTTAAATAGCCTTCAGAAAGGTAGAGATTGTACTTTTGATTTCTAAAACGACTCCACTCTTAAACATGACAGAGTTTACCAAGAGAGCAACTATAGACTACAGTCAATCATTTCTGGAAGAGTGAGTGTCAGTTTACCTAATGTTTTGTATTTTACAAACATATAAACTGTACACGTATGTCTAAACATACCTACAAATCATTTTATATAAATTAAGTTCCTCTGATGACAACAACGGGATATTCACAACAACAAAACAGAATGCTCATATTATACACATAAGTTCCATCAACTGAACTGTGATTTTTTTTTTCAGGAGGCTAAAAAATCAGGAGTCTTAAACCACCACAGAAAGTAGAGGAAGAGTGGAACACAGTTGAGAGTCTTCCTTTTGTAATCAGTTGACTTATGGTCCTACCCAGGGATGATATCTTGAACCCTTTCAAACTAGGCATCTATTGCAGTGCGCAAGGAACATCTGAATTACAAAAGGGGGTGGGGATGACCCTCAAATCCCTACAGTTGCCAGTTCCCCTGCAATAGTTTGAGGGCACTGATAAATCTCCATGTGAGCTTTCTGGTGAGCTCTACGTTACTAACAGTATTGGAACTCACCTGTTTCTTGGCCATTTCCTCCACCAGACATCTTTCTCCTTCTACTGGAATATTCCTCCCTCACCTTTTCCAGGGCAAAATATACAAAGTTTCTGAAAAGAAGGGGCACACTGACTTCAAGGGGAGAACATCTTGTCCCTCCCCTCTTCCCCATGCAGATGCTGACAGAATAGAGGGAGAGGCAACTACGAGAGAAGCAGAAACGATCAGAAATCAAGCGCAGACCACTTGAGGAGAGTTTCACTGACAAGATGATTCAGACCACACACAAAAAGTGGCAGGGTGCCATTTCCCCCTAAATCCCTCTAACCTGAGATGTTTCCCACAACCTGAGGATCCAGCTGAACAATTACTTATTGCCATTTCCACGACAGTTCTTTTCTGGAGGATCTAAAGGCCTCCCACCTCATAACCCAAGTCATTCCTGCGTTGCCCTTCTTGAAAATCCTTTTTCAGTTGTTCTTTGAAGCATTACTCTGAGCGGGTGGTTGTTTGGACTAACACATACCTCTTACAACACTAAACCAGAAAATCGACACCGTCATAAGACACAGAAACTGCGCCTAAGAGGTGAAATACATGTCTTCATCAGGCCGGTGGTTGAAACGTCCCAATATAACTTTTAACTTGGAATTATTCTGACAACCACTTTTTTTTATTATTTATTTATGTATTTTTACTTCAGAGAGAGAAAGAGAGTGCATGGGGGAGGGGGACAAAGGGAGGGAGAGAGAATCCCAAGCAGGCTCCACGCTCAGTGCCGACACGGGGCTCAATCCCATGACCCTGGGATCATGACCTGAGCCAAAATCAAGTGTCAGACACTTAACCTACTGAGGCATCCAGGAGCCCCTGACAACCACTTTTTTTTTTTTTTAATTTTTTTAATGTTTATTTATTTTTGAGAGACAGAGCATGAGCAGGGGAGGGGCAGAGAGAGAGGGAAACACGGAATCCCAAGGAGGGTCCAGGCTCTGAGCTGTCAGCACAGAGCCTGACGCAGAGCTGGAACCCACAGACTGTGAAATCATGACCCAAGCTGAAGTCGGACGCTTAACCGACTGAGCCACCCAGGTGCCCCTCCTAACAACCATTTTTGAAGCTGCATTCATGTCTTCATCGTAACTTTAATGTTTAGCACACAAATTCTAGATTCAGGCAAAATATATCCTTTTCCTAAATCTAATGAATCCCAGACTTAAGCCCTCTTCAGAGTGAGTTTTTTCCTAGAATTATGCATCCTCTGGGAAAACCTGATCACAATTTCACTTGAACCCCAGTCCAGTTATAAGATCTCTGTCCTCCTACCAGCACCCCTACATCTATTCCTCTGCCTATTCCTAAACAATCAGAAGGCACTAGAAATGCAGAGGCGGAATCCTGTCTGAAACAAGCAAATACTTTCCTATAGCAGCCAAAACTCAATCATTTGCGACATGATTTACTTTTAATCTTCAGATCAAGAGTAGGATTTGGAAAGCAAAGGTATTTTGTGAAAAAAATAATAATAATGATTTCTTCTACTTTAACCTTCTAATCTTTGTTTAGATTACCTAGAGCAAGTTCCATTACTAATAAACCAAAGAGAACAGTCTAATCTAAATGTTCTTATCATGTGAGGTGAAAAAAATGTGAGTAGTCTTAAACATTAGTTAGAGCAAGTATCTAGGACATGTGTCCAGAAGCACAGTTTTGTTGCTTTCTATCTTGAGTCTATCTTCAGTGTCACCAACTGTTTTGGGTGGAATCCTTTCAAAAGTTAACCTAGAGCAGCAAGCGCAGGTGGGAATCAAAAACAAATATGTTGACTATTAAAACTATAGAGATTGGAATATAATGACGGTGCCAGATTTTCAATCCTACAAGCTTCAGAAAACTCAGTAACCAAGAGGAAGCCAAAATATCCTCAAAATTTGATTATTTTCAGCATACGTTCAAAAAGACCCTCGAACAGATGAATTTAAGAGTAGCCTCGTCAGGTAAAGAAGTATGACAGTTAGGCTAGCTACGCTTTGTTTTTGTCAGGTTATTTCTTCATTTAACAAATACTGAACATTACTAATGAAGCTAGACTTTTGTGAAATTTCTGATTCCTCCTTCTCTCGGTACGCAGTTATTAAGACAAAGAGGCCAACGGTATGCGTATCAGAACAGGGTGAATGAAGGATAAGGTAGGCAAGAAAGGATACAAAAACCCCCATTTCTTTTCCTCCTCCTGTTTCCCTTTCAAACTGAGTTGGTTTTGTTTCCCTCTAAGATTTCAGATCATCAGTCTGACAAAGATTATTGTTTAAATTAATGGCAACACAAATTCCTACAAAGTGCTATCTCACTGCCTTGTCTAGAGATTGTGTTTTACGCCACTGACAACCTTTCACCTTTCAGAATCGGCACCTGCAGTTCTCAAACACTCTTGATCTAAGTGCAGTTGTGCTTAAAACTGCGGCAACTTCTTCATGTTTGTGTGGCCAACCCTTTGCTTTCTCTCCCCTGAAAAATGTGTGTGACTCCAGCATTAAAACTTTTAAAGAACTTTGAAAGAAACATTTCTAATCTGCATTCCTGCTAAAGACAACGGAGTGAGTCATTCGGATGCCACCAGAAAGAAATTGCTTGATTTTTCCGTACAAACCAGTATGGCCTGTAAGTACCTTGAAGACACTATCTTTCTATCATTTTGATAAGCCTCAGGAAAGAAGCCACATCCTCAAATGCCTTGGGACAGTACCCAAGAGTGGATGGACTCTTAACTAATTAAAAAATGAATCATTTATTTGCAAAATTCCACGTCATTTATTCTGATTTCCTAAATATCCGGTGACTGGTGATTTGTCAGCTGTCATAATTCATCAGCCCTACACTTTTACGCAGAATGAATCTGTAACTTTAAACAACTAAGCCTCCACTCAGTGCTACCTTTGGAGGTAAACTACTGCAGGAAGGCATTCCCCCCATCCCCGCCCCCCAACCTTAACACTTCAATGAGATAGATGCCTGTCATGAATATTTCCTCAATCGCAAGTTAAGAATCGGATTCTAAAAGTCACCTGTGCCACTGGATGGCCCAATAGTGTGTTTTCAAGGATGAAAAAAAAAAAAAGTTTCTTGTATGAAAAAGGCTTCATCAAAGGTTCCATCAGAGGAAACATGATGGGGCTGTATAGGATTTTCTGCTTTTCCTGAAGCTGGCACTTTTAAAATCTTTTTATAAACCATTTCTTTCCCACTACATATACCAGGGTTGAAGGGAGAGTGGTACAATGAGAGAGATCAGGGCTGAAGAGAGAAGAAAAAGGGAAAAAAAATTCAAAATTGGGACCCAAATGTAAGATTAAGGGTAGGTAGTTTAGAAGGATTGCCAAAAAACCACCTTACCTTTGTTATGTATTTGGAGTCGCCCACTTCAGAAATTAACACCATTCACAGCCCGGTAGCAATTTACACAGCTAGGAAGTAACCTACAACATCTTCTCGGCCTCCCTCTTTTTAATGTAAAACCAAAATAAGGAGTGTCCAGCTACTCCCCACTGCGCCGCTTAAAGCAACAGATCGTTTTAGGCTCAACTCCCAGACTCTGGGAATTCCAGTTTGTCAGAATTTCTTAACCTTGGAAACCTGCGGAGAGAAACTCTCAACGAGGACAACTCCCTAAGCCCCGGCTTCTCACTGTCCCAAACTGCACATTCCAAAGTGGGAAGCAGGAGCGATAACCAGAAGGCAGCTCTCGGGGGCTAAATTCCTGGCGGGAGCGAGAGAACTTGAAAGCGCGGCGATTCCACTGGCCGAGCGGCGCCGGGTCCGCACCCGGGGGAGACGAGTGGCCCCGAGAGCCCGGCTGCGTCCGGCGCTGCGCACGGGGAGCGCTCCGTGTCTGCTCTCCGAGCTCTTCCCTGTTCCCTCCTCCCTCCTCCCGCAGCCCTCCCCCAGCCGAGGCCATTCGCCTCACAGTAGCAAGGTTGTCTCTCGTCTACTCCCTTCCCTTAAACTCACCAAACCAGATTTTTACTCCCGACACCGGCAACTTCCCGTAAATCTGCACTGAAATTTTATCCTGCTCGCTGAGCCACCACTGGCTAAAGGCCAGTGCAACATTCCTGTTGTTTTAGGAGCGCAGATACCTTTGCTGAAGGTTAAAAAAAAAAAAAAAAAAAAAAAAAAAAAAAAAAAAAAAAAAAAAAACTGCCTGGATGGGAGAGATTTGGGGACTCCACCAGACAGATTTCTCCCCGCGCTCAAAAAGTCACATCCAAGTCAGACACCCAGAAACGGCCCCACAAGTGGCACCTGCTCCACCTGAGGACATGTGTCCTCAGACTTCTGGCCCCCTTCGGGTTGTTCAGAAAAATCAAGCAGAACCATGTTTGAGGAATAAGGAACCTGCTGCTGAATCACGAGCCGAACAGTACCACCCCACCCCCGTTCTTCCCCCTGGTACAAAAAGTCGTTTAACCAGGTAGGATCACAGCGAGCCCCGCGGCGGGCCTACAGGAAGGGGGGGACCTCCCAGAGTGTCCTTACCTGAGGCACAGCACCACTTGGACGCGCGCAGGAAGGAACGTCACGCGGACGAAACCCTGACCTTTGCCGGGGCCTTCGCAGCAGGGCCTGGGGCCTGGGCGCTGCTCGTTCAGAAGTGGCTCATTTTAATGCGCTCTGACCTAAAGTTACAGCTGGTTTCTAGAAAGGGAACAAAAAACACTGCATTTAAAAACAGCAGCCAAGCCCTCCCTTAACCTTGCCTGATCTCTGGGGAGTTGGCTCTAACCCCCACCCCATCCCCATCCCAAAGAAACCCGCAATCTGTGCCCCACCCCTTCGCATTACCTGTTTATACAAGAGTTAAGGAGCCTCACGCATTTCAATAGAGCGCTAAGCCTGTTTGTAGGCGCGTAACCGGCCAACAGGAATCGAATTCTGTGACTAAACAAACTAGAAGAGGAAGCAGGCACCACCAGGAACCTAAAACGGAGTTGTGATTTCGGGTTGCAGTGTCACCAACTGAGAAAAAAAAAAAAAAAAAAAAAAAATTAAAAAAAAAAAAAAAAAGGACTGTTTGTCATTGGGCTATTTTAGTGAAGACTAGTCCAAAAAAAGGGGTTTTTTTTTGCTGGTTAAATGAGTTAATACATAGAAGAGCTTAGAACAGTGCCTGGCACATATTTAGCAGCTGTTAGCAGTAGTACTGGTAGTAGTTTTTGTACTATGGATTTTTTCAAGGGCATGATCAGAGTTAGAAGTTGGCTCTAGACGCAGCCCTGCTATTCGCTAGCTGTAGGGCCATGAGCAGGGTTTTTTTAAACTTCTCCCAGCTTCTGGAAGATTCCAGTGACGAGATTTTTGCTCACAGTTTACATTGTAGACAGTCTTGCATACATTGGAAAGTAAAGTTCCTGTAAAGGAGTGTCCAACTGATTTTCATCTCACTTAAAAGTTGCAAGATTGACAAAACACATGGAGATAAATTGGCCTGTGCATTCTGTGAAGTTCACTAGTAGAAAACTCAGGACCAGCAATCAACCCTAGATGTGTGTTTCATTCTAATTTGAATTTAGGCCCTTGATTTGCTGTCTGACCCTGGGAAAGTTACTTACCCTATTCAGTTAGAAGCTGCTGCTGGCCAAATAATAGTCTTTGCTATTTGAAAAACAGTGTGAAATAGGGGGAAATAATTTTTAAACTCCTCATAAATATTAAAAGGGGATTACTGGAGGCTAAAAAATGTGATCAGTGCCAACAGGACACCCTTTTTCCTCCACTTAGCTTCACCTTGAAAGAAAGAAATCACAATCCCTTTTACATTCATGAGGCCCTTTGTACTTTACCAAACACTTTCACCCACTTCATCTTATCTGATCTTACAAATCAATCCTGTGAGCTACTTTAGCCCCATTTTGCAGATGAAGACACTCAGGTCAATTAGTTCCAGGTTTCACTGCCTAGTGAGGCGGGGACTCGTTCCCAGTTCTAGTTAAATCTAAAAGCAGCATTTGCCACCTTTAGGAAAAATGATTCCAAAAACCACCAAAGAATTCTGAAACATTTTAGATCCCTTTGGGATTTTTATCTTCCCTATGGGGTAAGATTTAACTCCGATCAATTAAACATTTTCTGGGTCATAGGGGAGCCTGTGTGGCTCAGTTGGTTAAGCATCTGACTTCGGCTCAGGTCATGATCTCACAGTTTGTGGTTCAAGCCCTGCATCGGGCTCTGTGCTGACAGCTCAGAGCCTGGAACCTGCTTCAGATTCTGTGTCTCCCCCCCGTCGCTGCCTGCCCTTCCCCCGCTTTCTCTCTCTTCTTTCTCTCTCTCTCAAAAATAAATAAACATTAACAATTTTTTTTTAACATTTTCTGGATTTAGGTTTATTCCCTGTCAATACAGGTGAGAATGAACTATCAACAGCAGGCAGTGAGACTACTCCAGGGTTCTCTTACCGTATCTAAGGGTTGATGTGGCCAGGCATGAACAAGGGCTCCAAAACCTTCAGATAATATAAAAACTCCAGCTCTACATTAGCCTGGATTTTTTCTTTTCTTTTCCAGAAGTATCTGGAATGTGGTCTCAAGAACCTTTCACTGTTAGGGATGCTTTGAGTTAAAGGATTCAAGAGAGGATATTTTCAGGCTTACTGATTTTTCCGCCTGAAAACAGGATTTTCCATAGGAAACACTGGGCCAAAGCCTGGGGATTAAGACCAGGAAGAATACCAGTGAGTATGCAAGTGTAGAGATCACGGGCTCCAGGTGAACTGGGGCTGGGGTCAGAGAAGATGGCTCTTGAGGAGGCACAAGTCCCTGGAAGCAAGTCCTTATGGAGTCCATTACTTTCTCTAAAATGTAGCCAGGCACTTCTGCTTCTTTCTCAGTTGTGCCCAGTGCCACCCATTAAACGGTTATAATATTTGTTCCTAACTCCTTTGCACTGTCCTCCCCAGGAATATGTGAAAATAAACTAACTTTTTAAGCAGCAGGCCATAACAAAAGAAATAGCAGCTTTCTCATCATTTCTTCTTTGTGGCTGAGCCTTGATGCCTGTTACTCTTCTTCTTCTTCTTCTTATTATTATTATTATTATTTTAATTCTCAGGAAAATCCCATGATCTTTTAAGTTTGCAGACCCCTGTGCTTTGCTTTCTGCTTCCTTCTTTGCCTTCTGCCTATAAGGCAGTGTGCTAGAGTAAGCACAAACAGCATAGAGTTGGGTATCCCACAGATGTGAGTTCGAATCCCAGTTTTATCTCAGCTATGTGATGCTAGGCAAATTACTTAACTGCTCTGAGCTTCACGGTATCTTCATTTATAAAATAACAGCACCTACCTCTCCAGATTTCTTTGAGAGTTAAATGAGAAATGAAGTCTCAGCACAATTCCTGGCACATGGAGGGTACTCAAAAAATGGCATTTCCTTTTGTACCCCCAAAAAACTACTTCACAGCTCACAAAGAATCTTCCTTCCCATATTTAAATCTTAGATCAAATAACACTATTCAAGACATCCTCGTCAACAGAGGCAAACTGAAGGTGTAATAACAGCCACTCATCCCCATTGCCCCTCCAGTGATGCATTACCATCTTTGTCACAACCGTGTGAGATTAGTAGTAGTAAAGTACAAATCATTTGTATTGCCCTATTGCTCAGATTAGGAAACTGGGGGTCTTTTTTTTCTTTTTTTAATGTTTATTTTTGAGAGAGAGAGAGACAGAGAGACAGAGAGACAGAGACCGGGCAGGGGAAGGGCAGACACACACACACACACAGAATCTGAAGCAGGCTCCAGGCTCTGAACTTTCAGCACAGAGCCTCACGTGGGGCTCGAACTCACCAACTGCAAGATCATGACCTCAGCTGAAATCAGATGCCCAACCGACTGAGCCACCCAGGCGCCCCAGGAAACTGAGGTTCTTAAGAGTTGTTTCAAGCTACTAGCAAGTAGCAGAGTTAGGATTTTTACTGCTTTTTACTATTCCCTACCACTAGAATTCTGATTAAATTATTCTTATACCCAGTTAGGGAGCAGAATCAAGAAGTTCCAGAAGACGGTTTTAGCTCACAGTTATGGGGAGAGGGCCAGGAGATTCTGACCAGAGGTCCTGGACACTTCCCATTTTGGATGCATGGAAACCCATAATGAATCCCATCAAAGATCTGTGCCCTATGAAAGTGAAATACGCTGACCCTACAGACTCCAATTCTGTGAGACACCGAAGGGCAGCAGCATGAACAGGTTGGGCTTGAAGTCTGTGAGATCAAAGTTTGTGTCCTGGCAGTTATGTGCTCCTGGGCAAGTTACTTGTGTCCCTAAGCCTCAGGTTGCTGCTGATGGCAATACCTAACTATAGGGCCATCTTGAGGATTCCATGAGATCATACACATAAAAGCACAGGGCTGAACAACACTCTTCAGTTTCCAATATGTGTTTCTTTTGTTTTATGTTTATTTATTCATTTTGAGAGAGAGGGCAAGCGAGTGGGAGAGAGAGAGAGAGAATCCCTAGCAGGCTCCCTAGCAGGCTGTGAGCCACAAAGCCCAAGGCGGGGCTCAATCTCACAAACGGTGAGATCATGACCTGAGTCAAAATCAAGAGTTGGACACTTAACCAACTGAGCTATCCAGGTGCCCCTCAATATGTGTTTCTTAAAGACTGAAGACTGTACTAACATGGTACAGGTGAGGCCTAAATAATGCATGGAATAAATAAATGCAAAGAGCTTAGAATAAGCATGTAGTGATTGCTGTTTAAGTCTTTGCTGTTATTGCTATTATTATTATTTCTTCACAAAGCAATTCCTTGGGACCATTGTGAGGTTGTAGTAAGGAATTAACTTTTTGGGAGAGAGAAGCTTCTGTTATCTCTTTCTTGTAAGCGCTGACCTTCTAGGTACCCTCTTACAGTATGAAAAAAGGGTAATATCTTCTCAATGGTTTTACTTTCTGTTTCCTTCATTTCCCCTAATTTTACCTGAAACAGAAAAATTATTGCCGGATGGGATAAAGTCACCAACCTGAATCCAAACTTTCTATGGGCTGCTGATAGTTTACCCAACAGAAATGATTCAGAAAATAAACCCTCTTTTGATCCAGAACATGCAACTCGACCCGGAGAGATCTCTCATGCCTGCAGCTTCCTTACCCTCTCCTTGCCTCGTGTGGTGGCCACTGGCTACCTCATAGAAGACTGTTGAGTCTTTTCTTTGATTTTTATATCAAATCCACACTGGATCCTGGGCACTCTTCAAAGCAAATGATTTGGCCTAGCCACTAAGTGTAGAGCACAGTCGTCAGCTTGTAGGTCAAAGGATGAGAGAGGGCCACTGAGAACTCGGTCAGAAGAGCATCTGGCTTCGTGGTTTCCATGCCACACTACGGGAGGGCCCCTAACTGAATTTTAAAAATGTACTGAGTTCACAAAAAAGGGAATTAAGTATAGCAGGGGTTCACTCCACACATTAATCTTGGAAGCCAAATCCTTCATTTTGAGAAAGACCTTCAATACAAGGAGCCCCTTGACCTTCGTCCTTCCTGCACAAATAGCTCTGCCAGAGCAGGGCGCCTGCTTAGACGGAAGGTTTTCCCCACCCCCACCTGCCCGCTGTGATGGAAGGAACACTGATGTAAATTATAGGCCCTTAAAGGCCCACTCGAGACCAAGACATGATTTTGTTATGGCAACAGATGCTGTTAATTCCTTTATATCCCTTTAAGACGTATTCCCCACCAGAGACCTTTAGACTTCTTTTTATTTTATCATGGGAAACAGCCTCCCACAAGAAGCTCAGTCATTCAGCAATAACTTAGCAGAAAAGATTGTCAACATAAAATTACTAACAGTTAGTAAGTGCTTACAAGCGTATTTGCCAGCACTTTCCATGTATTAACTATTTAATCCTCACAAGAACTCCATGACATAAAGACGGTTGTTAGGCCCACTTCGTAGATGAAAGATGAAGAGACCAACCCACAAAACAGGTATGAGATCCTGCTGAAATCCAACCACAAGACAGCGGCAGAGCCCGTGACTCTCACCATTACATTCTATGGCCTCGCAAAAGATTCTATATATGTCTATGATGATCATATTCTATATGCGTGCATTCTGGTAGTGGTAGTCCCAGCCTAAAGACAGTGCCTGGCACAAAGTAGGCACTCCAGAAGCGTTTCTTGAATGAATGGGTAAATGTGAATATACATTTGAAGGTTATCATCAATATTTAGAAGTCGATGTATGTCAAAAGAGGTAGGGTTTACCTCATCTAGAATCTGAGATTTAGGGTCATATTAGAGAGTGGATGCAAGGAAGTTTTCAAAAACATGATTTGGGACGCCTGGCTGCCTTAGTTGGTAGAGCGTGCAATTCTTGATGTCAGGATTGTGAGTTCAAGCCCCACATTGGGCATGGAGCCTACTTAAAAAAATAAATGTGTATATATATATGTAGTTATATGTGCACTATATATAACTGTAATTATATATATACACATATATATACATATATATATAAAGTTTTAATTTGACATATACTGTAGGGGATGAGTATTTTATGGGACAGAATTAATTGCAGGTGTGGCTAAATTTACTGACCGTAAAAGCCACATAAAAATAAAATGAATATTCTTCCCTCTGTTTCTATTGTTTCTCTGCTTGGAATACCCCTATATATCCATCCATTCATCCACCCATCACCAACATAAGCATGTAATTAAGAACACAGTCTGGGAGTGCGCCTGGGTAAGCATCTGACTTCAACTCAGGTCATGATCTCATGGTTTCTTGAGGTCGAGCCCCGTGTCAGGCAAAATTAAAAAAAAAAAAAAAGAACACAGTCTGAGGGTGCCTGTGTGGCTCAATCAATTAAGTGTCTGACTCTTGATTTTGGCTCAGGTTATGATCTCACAGTTTGTGAGATCAAGTCCCACATCAGGCTCTGTACTGACAGTGTGGAGACTGCTGGGGATTCTCTTTCTCCCTCTTTCTCTGACCCTCCTCTGCTCTTGTGCTAAATAAATAAATAAATAAATAAATAAATAACCAACCACGGTCTGGAACCTGATGCCTGAGTCTGAATCCTGTTTCTGCCACTTACTTTGTGACTGTGGGCAAACAACTTGACTGTTCAGAGGCTTAATACCCCTCATCAGTGCTCACCTCATTAGAAGTGTTTGGAAGATTCCATATGTTACTGCAAACGGGGTGCTGGAAACAGCCCCATATCAGTATTCTGTTACAATTATTCATCCAACCATCCATCCATTGTTTTATCTAACAAATATTTATCAAGTATCTACTATGTGTCAGGTTCTGTGTGTCCAGCTAAATATAGAATAATAAATGAGATATCGTCCTTATCTTCAAGGAACTAATATTTCATAGCAACAGGTAAGGCCACCAGCTGATGGCCTTACCATGTGTGAGCCCAGGGAGTTAGTGGCAGTCTCACTTAGACTTGTTCAATGAGTATTTACTGAGCATCTACCAAGAGTCATGCACCTGAGACACATAGATGAATAAAAACATGGTCCACTCCCTTGCACTGGAAAGAGAGATATGTATATAACTATATGAAATACAAAGGGAGGAGGGCAATACAGGTGTATGCAAAATACCAGGAAGAACCCATTATTTCTGTGTGTGGAGGAGGAGAGTAAGGGCAACTTCCTAGACATGCTAACATTTGAATTAAAAATAAGAAAATGAAGGGGAACTTCATGAACAACGGTAAGACGGGGGAGGGGTGGTGAAAACATTTAGCATCTGGTGTGACGGAAGCCTGGAGGTGCAGGGAGGTGGCAGGAGTTACAGCTGGCAAGGAGGGTTGGGGCCAGATGGCTAAGAGACTTGAAAGGAAAGGAGGGGCACCTGGCTGGCTCAGTCAGTGGAGCATGGGACTCTTGATCTCAAGGTTGTGAGCTCAAGTCCCATTTGAATGCAAAGATTACTTTAAAAAGCAAATCTTTAAAAGAGAGAGAGAGAGAGAGAGAGAGAGAGAGACTCAACAGGAAAATGGCCTTTATTATGAGTGACAAGATTTTGAGCAGGAAATGGACATGATCACCATGTCCACAGAGGATGGATTGAAGGGGGGACAACTTGAAAACAGAGAGACTAGTAATGAGAAAATTGCAATAGTTCAGGTAGGAGATGACAAGGTCCGTAGGGCAATGGTTGTTCAAGAGATATTGGATGTGGTGTATACGGTGGATTATCTCATTTCACTCTCTTTCCAGTATATGCCTTCCTGTACTGAGAGGCTAGGAAACTAAAGTTGTATTTTCCAGACTCCTTTGCAGTTAAAGTTCCAAATGGAATGTGAGGTCTGACAAACAGATCCCTTTGTGCAAGATTTGAAAGGTGAAAGTGAGGAAGAGGCCAATTCATAGCAAGCACAGTCATAAACATGTGAAGTGTTCTTGTGGCAACATCCCAGGGTGCTGTTCTAGCTTTGTAGCTAGAGCATACAGCACAGGGTACAGGCACTATTTTTGCTGGTGTGGAACTAGCAGACATAGCATGGCTCTGTTGCAAACATGGCAGTGGTAGCTTTCTGATCCCACATTGCAACAAAATTGGTGTGTCCCTGAACTCAACAGTGCCAGTGGTGGTCTTCTGATTCCCCACCTTCCTGATTGTGGCACATGCAGTAGCTTCCCTGGCAGGTCAGTTCTGCAGTGTTCCTGTGGAAGTCCTACCTCAAGGTCCAGCTGAGTGCCTACTCTTCCAACAATTGTGTAAGCACTTAACTGCATATATTAAATTCCTTTCTGCTTAAAACAGCCAGAGTGTTTTGACTGCCGTTGACCCTGCTGATACGTTGAGTAAATAGAACTGAAAGAATCTGATGACCTATTAAATGTGGTGAGGAAGAAGGGAGTGGATGGCAGTGAGAGGGAGACAGGAAGCAACAACTTCCAAGGTTTCTAGCTTCATGTTGCCATCAATCAAAATAGGGATTTGTGGGGAGAGTCGGAGATCTGCAGGTAGGAGAGTGGGCCATCTCACAAATTGACTAGAACAGATGCTCCACAGAATCCAGCTATGGGGCAGACAGTTGAAACCAGGTCATTACTGACGGCATTAATAGGGGAGTGGAAGGAGATTTAATTTCAGAACCTAAGTGGATGTTTACTACAATGCATCACTGACCCACACCTTCAAGTTCAATTCTTTTTTTTTTTTCAAGTTCAATTCTTGAATGAAGAGTCATATAAAATACCAATGGTGGAGTTAGTGAAATTCATACACGTACTTGTCTGTCCCTAGCAGCATTTTCTCTCTTATGGTTTACTATTCAGAAAGCTCTCTTCTTGGCAATATCTCCTTTCTTAACTTTGGTAAGACAAGTAAACTTTTTCTTTCTAGAATTGTATGTACCAATATAGTCTACCAATATCTTTCTTTCGGGGCCTAATTGACACAGTATTGCTCAGATGAAATCACATTCTAACCTCAACCCATTACTTTGGCAATGACAACCAGCCCATGAGATAGTGACCCATATTATTCCTCCATTCATATTAAGTATTTCATTGTGGTTTTTTTTACAACAAATCTGGACAAGTAGTAAGATTTTTTTAGCAGCTGATTCCATTTATATATATATATATATATATATTTTATTTATTTTTATTATTTTTTTTTAAGTTTATTTATTTTGAGAGAGAGAGAATGTGAGCAGGGGAGGGGCAGAGAAAGAAGGAGAGAGAGAATCCCAAGTAGGCTCCGTGCTGTCAGTGCAGAGCCTGATGCAGGACTCAAACTCACGAACCGTGAAATCATGACCTGAGCCGAAATGGAGAGTCAGTGTCTTATCCATCTGAGCCACCCAGGCGCCCCTGATTCCATTCTCTTTAGCACAGTGGCCATGTTTCCAAGATTGTAGGTAGTAGAAATGTAAATGGACCTCAGCTCAGCTCCTTTGAACTCTTTGGAAAAATAACAGCATGACACTGCAAATTTGAGGTGGGAACATATGTGTTCTGTTTTTACAATAAAATTCAGGGATTTACGCAATTGTCATTAATGCGAGCCTAAGTGAATATGTTTCTTAATGGACACAAGGTTTGGAAAGTAGAAACTTGAGCAATTTGTTATAAATATTAGCACCCACTTTTTTTTAAACAAAAAAAGACCCCTGGTAAGACTTCAAGATGCATTTGAACATGTCTTTATTTTAACATTTGTGACATTCAGTTATGGTTAATTAAATGCAAATATTTCTGTTCTTATTAGATTGGGAGTCCCCTCCTTGGGATGTAGAAACTATCTTGTTGAGCTGTGTTTTCCAGCTCTGAGTAGAGGTCCTCACAGTAGGCACTCAAGGAATACTTGATGAGGGATTGAAGGAAGTTTCCAAACTGGGAATCAAGGGACAATGTTTTAGTACTGGCTCTGCTTCAGTTTCCTCAGCTATGAAATGAGTTTTCAGGTCATAGGTTCTATTACTTGTTCGAAGGGCTTATTACCCATAAAATATTTTTGGGATCCTTAGTGGAAAAAGATACAGAATTTTCTTTCCTAAAATGTTTGAAGTACAGCCCTTTAATGAATGTATTTTGGTCATACTTACAGCAAGGGGATGGACTGAATGTGACCTCTAGAGGTTCTTTGTGAATTCTGTGATGGTGGGATCCTATTAATTCTCCTCTACCTTCAGATCTGGGTCAGAACCACTGGGTGCAGAGTGCCATTCCTGAAATGATTTTGGCTACTGAATTCTTTCTGTTTTCCTCTTGTTTACCATTAGGATACTTCCCTTTTCCGTGGGGATTTTCTGAAAAGGTCACACAGCCACTTCAGAAAACTATCCTCCTGTTGAATGACAATGATAGCCTCTTTCTCTGGTTGGCAACCAGAAGCCACTGCTGTCAGATGTAGGCAGAAAGCAGGGCCTACACCACTTAGTTGGCCAAAGTCAGAGGGAAAGTCCAGCCTCCTGTGATGATACTGGGACTGTGGCAAAATGTCTTCCGTGGAAGTGACAATTAGACAAAGTTCCACCAAGGCTTTGATGGAGCAGCAAAGATTAGAAGGAAGCATCTTCTGTGACCAGCTCTGGATTTATAGGGAAGGAGTTCCAAAATACTCCAGAACACCACGTTAGCACCGCCTTTCCGGTCTACTTCCTGAATGCATGCAAGAGATAATCTGGCGCCTTTGGGACCCAAGACAATCCTGCTACAAGCACAGTGAATGGCTCTGGTAGAGCTATGAATATAAAGCAACCTGGTCGTCCATCAATCAAATACTTTGAGTCTTTGCCATATAGACCTGCACTCGCTGTTGGGCTCAAGATAGTAATGAAATCACAACCCATAGGCCGAGGGTCTGGTTGTGTAAGCATAGACGTATACAGCTAGTCATTACAATAGCATAAGGACCCTGCTTTGCCTGGGAACACAGAAAAGGGAACAATTTATTCATATCCCTGTAAGTGCTGCAGACTCATCCGCCTATGTGTTGGCAGGGCTGCGTCTGTGTGACTCTCTTCTCATACCCAACCTGTCCTGCTGACGGGGCACGTGGCTCATCTGTCAGAGCTTCTGCTGCCCAGATCCCTCAGTGACTCCCATCCCCTATTAAAGAAAGATCCAGGGGCGCCTGGGTGGCTCAGTCGGTTAAGCGTCCGACTTGGACTCAGATCCTGATCTCACGGTTCGTGAGTTCGAGCCCCCCATCGGGCTCCGTGCTGTCAGTTCGGAGCCTGGAGCCTGCTTCAGAGTCTGTGTCTCCCTCTCTTTCTACCCCTCCCATGCTCATGTTCTTTGTCTCTCAAAAATAAATAAACATTTAAAAAATTAAAAAAAAGAAAAAGATCCACCCCGGCCCCCGCCCCAGCAAGGTATACAATTTGACTCCCACTTTCCTTTTCAGTTTTATCTCTTCACTGAATGGTCTATAACACATGATGCTCTTTCCATATGCCTTTGGTCTCCTATGGCAGACGCTATGGGGACCTCACCCACATCAGGCCATATTTACCTGTCGATAAAAAGTTGCTGCAAATACCAGCATCTCTCATTCTGTAGCTTTTCCTCGATTGTGGGAACACCCTAGACAGGGCAAGCAGGACCTGTTCCTGGAAACCGTTCCCTCCATCTCAGTTTCTTTGCCTTCCTTTTTTTTTTTTTAAGTTTATTTATATATTTTTGAGAAGGAGAGTGTGTGTGTGAGTGGGGGGAGGGGCAGAGAGAGAGGGAGATAGAAAATTCCAAGCAGGCTCCAAGTTCTCAGCACAGAGCCCAACGTGGGGCTGAAACTCATGAACTGTGAGATCATGACCTGAGCTGAAATCAAGAGTCAGACGCTTAACCGACTGAGCCACCCAGTCGCCCCTCAGCTTCTTTGCCTTCTGTTGTGATAACTCTGCTTTATACTACACTGAATTCCAGAGCTGCCCAAAAGGGATTGAGCTCTAGCTCTCCACAATGGCAACTGTCCTGATAACACACCTCCCTTCTATCCCTTGTTGCATTCCCCATTCCCCTATTGCTGTTTCCTGGAATCATCTCCCAGATTAGCTATTGTATTCAAGTCCTTGTCTGCAGGCCTACCTCTGAAAGGATGGATACCAAACAGTGTCTTCAGTCTCTCCCCATCTCGGCCCTTAAGCCACATGTCTGCAGTTGGTTGAGCTCCTCGCTCTTCAAGGTTCTGCTGGACAGTCACCTTCTCTGTGATGCCATCTCCTTCCACCACTTTCCACCACCTACAGGGTGAGGGCCTCCTTCCCCTGAGATCCTTGGTCCTTTACACAGACGTCTCTTATGATTTGCATCATGCGGCCTTGTAATTCTGTGTAGGCATATTTGACTTTGCTCACCAGGAACCACACTTCCTTCTTAGTCAACTCGGGCCCTAGCAGAGTGATTTATCCAGAGAAGATGCCCAACAAATATCTGATGAATGAATACATGACCCATGTGCTGTGGGTTCCTGGCTATAATCCTTGTGTACACAGCAAGAAGTTGGAAGCCATGTTCCTGACCCAGCACTCCTGGGTAAAGGGGAATAATTGCCTTGAGAAGAGGTTAGGAAACCTTTCCTTAACCCTCCCAGGTACTTACTCTGGTTATGATCCTATTGCAAAGAAGGGGCTCCCTGTCCATGCTGGGCGAGTCTCCAGGCAGACTTGCCCAGGGCATTAGGAACCTATGGAGCAAATTCCAAGGGTGTGAAAAACCAGTGACTGAGGGGCCTGAAGGCTGGTGCGATGGCCACATAAAAATTGCTGCAGATAAGCCCGGGGCAACTCAAAGATGCCATCAGTCCCTAAGAAAGCTGCTATCTTTGTAGTTTTTATCACAGGGTAAAAGCCAGCTCTGCAGTAAGCTGGGGGCTCCCAAAAGGAGATATAATCCCAGAGAGGAATCCCAAACTGTTGGATGAGCAGATAGCCGGTCTTTGGGGAAGGCTGGTTTCAGCTGATTTTCTATGCTTGGCCAGCAGTGTTATTTTAAAATCTCACTGCCAAGGAAGACCTGACCCCTCCGAAGAACCAGGCCTAGCAGGGATAGAAGGCGCAGGCTGATCCCCTATGATGTTAGACTTCAAACAAACAAACAGAAACACAAATTCCAGAGCCACGAGAAGGAAAGTTGGTCTTCCCTGCTGAGCAGAAATGGAAATGAACTAAGCATCTTGAAGTGTAAGAAATGGGAGTTGGCACAGGAAAATGAATCCATCCACCATGTTGTATGTGGAAATCAGGAAAGAACCAAGGAAGATTTGAAGAGGAGGAGAAGGGGGCAATAATGAGCAAAGGGCTGTAGAGAACTCAGTAAGCAAGGAAGGAAGGGGTGTCAGCAGTGCTTAAGGGTTGTCATGTGCCAGGCAGGTAGCACATATTTATTTTTCACATCAGAGACATTTGACCTGTTATTATATTATGATGATGATTATTACAAACTTGAGCTCCATAGCTTTGGGCTATTACTGTTGCCAGTCTGCAGATGGACAAACAGAAGCTCAGAGAAGTTAAGTGACTTGCTCAAGGTCTCACAAATGGTAAGGAATGAAATCTAGGTTTAAACGCCAAGAAGTGTTTAAAATAATTCCTACCCAGGGGCCCCCCAGTGGCTCAGTGGATTAAGCATCCGACTTCAGCTCAGGTCATGATCTCCCCATTCTTGGGTTCGAGCCCTGTGTTGGGGTCCATGCTAATGGCTCAGAGCCTGGAGCCTGCTTCGGATTCTGTGTCTCCCTCTCTATCTGCCCCTCCCCCGCTCGTGCTCTGTCTCTCTCTCCCTCTGTGTCTCTCAAAAATGAATAAATGTTAAAAAAAAATAATGAAAAATAATAATTTCTATCCAGTTCAAAACCCTGATGACCATTGCTGTTCGGTTTAGGTCATTGTGGTCAAAATTGTCAGGAACCATAACTCAAAATTGTGTGCACATATCATTTTTGCCTCGTTCGTGAATGTGTAAATTCACTGCCTCTGGGTGCATTGCGAGGTAGGCACTATGACTGTGGGAGAAAGAAGGGAAAGGATATTTTAGAGGATCGAGTTTAAAGAGGCCTAACTTCTGGAAACCCTCCAAATTTGGGTTTAGCAGTGTGCTTGGCTTAAAAAGAAAGGAAGGAAGGAAGGAAGAAGGAAGGGAAAGAGGGAGGGAGAGAGGGAGGGAGGGAGGGAAGGAGGCAGGCTACAAGTATAGGATTAATTTTCACGCTTCCTAACATTGGTCAGGACCATAGGGAGACAGAAACACCACAGGATTGGCAAGTGCTGTCCTACTTTCAATTCAGCCCCAAGCAGGAAGGCTTAGGTTTGTCACGAGAAAGCCTCTTGTTACACCCTAAGACCAGAACAAAACCTTTGGGAGGAGACTCTCATCTTGACAGCATGATTTCCAAAGAAACCTAGTTAGTCTTATGACTGTGATGTCTCAAGTGTCACAATTGTGTAACCTGCTGATTTTTAAAATGATCCTGGAGTCTATCATATGGGATTATGCAAATAACATACATTAGTTGAGTAAAAGGTTAGAGGAGAGAGAACTCCCCTTGAACAGCAAAATGAAGAAAGAAGAAAGGTGCCTGGGTAGCTCAGCCGGTTAAGCTTCCGACTTCAGCTCAGGTCGTGATCTCGCGGTTTGTGAGTTCGAGTCCCGCATGGGGCTCTGCGCTGGCAGTTCAGAGCCTGGAGCCTGCTTCAGAGTCTGTGTCTCCCTCTCTTTCTGCCCCTCCCCACTCGTACTCTGTCTCTCTCTCTGTCTCTCTCTGTCTCTCTCTCTCTCTCTGAAAAGTAAATAAATGTTAAGAAAAAAAAGAAGAAGAAGAAGGAAGAAGCCTGGATTGGAATCCCGGACATGTGGGTTCTAGTTGTGGCTCCTTCACCAGTTTGAAATTCCCACAGTGACTTTTCCTGGGTACTTTCCTCTCGGCGTTCACGGAGGAGCTGTACTAAATGACACAGTAGAGAACTTCCAGCTCCAAAGATCTAAGGGAACATTCAGAGGCTTCAAAGAGGTAGGCCATTGAATGTAATTGGGAGCTGTTTGTCTAGAAGACGATGAGTCAGAAACCAACCCAAGGACTGTTTCTATTTGCTCTTCATTTCCAATTCCTTATTTGGGTTCTATGAAATGAAAGAGAAAGAGTGGCGGGGGCGGGGAACTATCAAATGGTAGTCAGAAAAAAAGGAAAAAAAAAACAAAACTAGGAAAAACCCAACAAATATCTTTCCAACAAGTTGAATAACTAAGCTATAGGCACTTTTAGCATAAGAGGAGAGTTCTGAGTGGCAATGTCACACTGTGGAGAGCACACAGATGGGTTTTGAATCTAGAAGACCTACGATTAAAACAGAGCTTTATCTTCCTGAGCCTCAATTTCCTTGTGCAGAAAAAAAGGACTACTTTAAACAACAGTAGGAACAGCTACCACTTATCGGGTACTTTAGGTGCCAGGCACTGAGCTGGGCTCTTTGTATTATGTCGCCGAATCCACCAACTTTATACCATATAAATTGGGTATGGCTCTCCCTGATTTATATATAGATACAGAGATGGAGTCTAATGAAATCTAAGAGCAGAGCTGGGATTCAAACCCAATTTGGTAAAACTCCGAAGCTTATTCTCTTGTCTACCCTCCCAAACCTCCCCAAAGGATAATAATACAGACAAAATAAGGTAATAGTTTAAATACACTTTGGGACCCCTGGGTGGCTCAGTCAGTTGAGCCTCTGACTTTGGCTCAGGTCTTGATCTTGTGGTTCCTATGTTCAAGCCCCACATCGGACTCACTGCTGTCAGCCTGTCGGCTCAGAGCCCGCTTCGGATTCTCTGTGCCCCTCTCTCTACCCCTTCCCCACTTGCTCTCTCTCCAAAATAAATCAATATAAAATAAATAAATAAATAAATAAACTTTGCAAATGACAATATACACATTCCTCTATAACATTCATTATCAATACAATAATAATGGTAATAAGGCAATAGTAAAAACAGCAGTAATGGTGAGTTTTTACATGTTCCCAAAGTAAGTATACAAATAGAAATCTGTATAATCTTATTTGACTGTCTAGTCGAAAAGGGTCTAAATGATGACTCCAGGCTAATCAGACCCTGGGAGTCTCCCTTGTCAGTCTTCATTATTGAATGTGTAAGTTTCTGGGTTCAGAAACTGAGCAGAATGTTGATATCTGAGAAACAGTGCAGAGGACATCTAGAACGCAGCGAAACCTCTTTGTGCGACACAGTTTTATCACTGAAAGTGCCATCTGGCCAAGCATTCCAGAAAGTAACCACAGATTACCAGCTGGTAAATTTTACCTTTTAAAAAAAACAAGCAAAAGACTCAATACTCTACCAGTGCAGTAATTCTGGATCGTAGTCAGAATATAATAGGTGGCGAACCGTCCCTATGAGTCATCAAGGCCAACAAAGAATCCCTCGGGGCTTTTAAAAAGGGACCAAGGTAGCTTGAAATTTAACCTTAGTGTGGAGGGACAGCGCAGAGCTCCTTTAAAAGAGGATGTGGGAAACCAGATGACTCAAGCAGGTGGCACAGTTGACCCGGGAGTCTTGGTCCCACTGAGCTATCAATGCCTGTCTGAGGAACTCTTTTCCCCATCTATTAACTACTTCTTCAGCTCCCTGAGAGAGTGCTGGCACTATGCAAAACTTTTAGAGACAGATACAGAATGCTAAACATGCGAGGGACCTTAGAACTCATCTGGTAAAATGTTCTCATTTCACAGGTGAGGAAACAAAAGCCCAGAGAGGTAAAGTCTGAAGGCTTGGAAGCTGCTCAGCCCCACAGGCAGTACACGAATCTCCTACCTTCCCTACAATGCTCTCCTGGTAGAAAATGCTGACTCACCCCACCCTTCACCCTTCAGTGCTCCCACACTGACTTTTGACACATACACACTTGTACGTCACTCACATACGCACTAAGGTCTTTGGGAGGATAAGAATGCCAGAGAATTATTCTTAGGAGTCAGTCGATTCTAAGCCCTTTAAATGTATGAATTCGTGAGTCCTTATAATAACGCCGGGAGGTAGGTACTATTAGTATCTCTATTTCATAGAGACACAGAGAGGTTAAATTATTTGCCCAAGGTCACACACACTGCTAGTCAGTGGTAAAGCTGGGATTTAAACCCAGGCCAGCTAGCTCTAGGGTTCATGTTTTCATCTCATACAAAGATGTACAGAAATGGTTACTGGTTGCTTCTAGAGAAGAGAAATGGCGGGCAATGGGGTCTAGAGTGGGAAGACTTTCTTTGTCCTGCAAACTCTCACAGACTGTTTACATTTTGGTCACATGCATATGTTACTCGTTCAATAAACAAAGAAACAAAAAAGTAAAAACTATGGTGGATGTCTTTTTTAAATACTTCTAAAATGGATAACGGTGCAAGTTATACAGCATATGGATGGACTTAATATCATTGAAGTGTACGTCTAAAAATGGTTAAAATGCTAAACTTCGCAATATGTATATTTTAATATCAACATTCTAAAAGCCTTTTTTGGCAGTGACAGGGAATACGGAGGCAGTGTCTTCCAAGACTTCAAGCAGCATATTTGGGTCTGGAGCCTAAATATCTCAATGTTGAAATTCAATAAACATGCATTGTGCACATATTGTACGGAAGGCTCTGTGCAAGGTACGGTGAGGTATATAAAAATGATAAAGCCATAAGACTTCAAGAAGTCTTTAAGTCTCAAAAACAAATGGAAGGCAGCTCGTGTGATGCAAACACCAAGTCAAAAGGAAGAAGCTGCTTTTTGGTGAACGATGATGCCAATGGTGCCACGGGGGCACTTTTGTATGATTTTTGTGAGGTTCAGACGACATGCCCTGTAGTGTATCTCGCACAGCAGCTGGCAGACGGTGAGAGTTTAGTCAGCACCAGCTATTATTATTACTATTATGTGGCTCTTCTGAGACCTACCTTCCTCCTTTGTAAAATCAGATGCTTGGATTAGATAACCTATGGACACTGTAACCAAGAACGGAGGTGATCTTCTCTCTCTCTTTTGTCACTGAGTAAAGCGAGGCAAGGGGGGCTAGAATGACTATTCTCCCCGAATGAGAAATAGCAGCCCCTGGATGAGAATGGGCGAGTGACAGATCTATTGGAGCTCCTCTGCGCCCCACAGCGGCCCTGCCGCAGGGCTCAAAGTGGTGCTGGGGCCACTTTGCCCTGGCTCTCACGAAGGGTAAGCCAGTTGCTAAATACAGCCATTATTACAATTAAATGATACAAACTTAAATGAAATAAACTACATTTAAAATGAAGTAATAAGTACTTGGGTGACTCAGTCGGTTGAGCATCCGACTTAGGCTCAGGTCATGATCTCAAGCTTCGTGGGTTTGAGCCCGACATCAGGCTCGCTGCTGTCAGCACAGAGCCTGCTTCGGATCCTCTGTTTCCTTCTCTCTCTGCCCCTCCCCCACTCTTGCACACACGTGCTCTCTCGCGCTCTCGCGCTCTCTCGCGCTCTCTCTCTCTCTCTCTCTCAAAAATAAGCATTTTTTAAAAAAACTTTCAAAATAAATAAAATGAAGTAAATTCTCAAAATTTACTACTTCCTAATTATTTCATTACATTTTACTATCATCTCTTTTTAAGGTTATTTACATCAATTGCACTTGGATGGTGGAAAGAATACACAGTGGGGCGCTATACACATCTCTTCCCAACTCCTCATTCGATGATGTCAGATTAGTAGCTCGAAATCGGCCAAGGTAGAAGTATTTACACTATAGAAATCGCCAAACACTACAAATCAGGCTTCAACGTGCCCCAAAACTGGATTTTAAACATTCACCCCGCCAACGCCGGCTCAAACGAGCATGTGCCGTCCAGGTCTCCTGGAAGGACCCTCCCATCGCTCTCAAACAGAAGAGTGAGTAACTACCTTCTCATTGCACGGAGCGCAGGGGCCCATGAAGAAACAGGCTATTAGACATGGCCCTCTTCTCTGTTTCCTTAAAGAAAAGAAAATAAGCAATTCTGAGTGCTTGGCACACCGCCTCGTGTTCGATTCTTCATCCCGTTCGCAAGAGCTAATTACAGTGAGGGGGCTGTGCAAAGCCACAGCTCTGGGTGTTCCCAGTGAAATAATGGCTTAGTCACCTCTGAGAGTGTGAAGGCTCTGTACTTCTCCTCGGCGCAGGGAACACAAATCCCAATCTGGTGGCATGTGACTTTGTCTTTTTCTAAATGAATCAGACTTTATGAACAGAAATTTAGCTTTCTTCCACCCTCTCTGGACCAACCATGCTAATTAGCATGTTTTCTGTTGTTCTAGTTGCATGGATCCACCAATTGTTTTAGGAACCTGTTGGCTTGTGTGCTCAGTTCTGATAATATCAGAGAGAGACGGAATTCTTGCTTGGCACACTCATTCATTGTGCAGCATAAATTCGACTATGTTTTTGTGTAGACAAAATGAAACCCACGGCTAAAATGGAGAACTGAGCCCTGGGTTTGGGTAGAGAATTCTTTCTCTTCAGGTTTCTGGAGCAAAGCTAGATGAGCCAGAGACTGCTAGACTGCCTGAGACCTCGGTGCCCTCTCTGCCGACCCAGGACACTGGGTTTGAGCTGTCGTGATTGGACATGGTTTAGGGCCTAAGGGGTCCAGGCCTCAAGCCCCTAAACACTGACGGACATTGGTGCTCCTCAAATCACAGGTAATTCAAAATTAAACTTCCAATAGCACAAAATCTACACGGAGGGCAGTGTGGAATCTTGGGTAAGTACACGGACTCTAGAGCTAGGAAGCTTGGGTTTGAATTCTGGCTTTCCCATCTATTAGATTTGTAACCTTGGGCAAGTCGCTTAAAATCTGTCTCAATCTCATCATCTGTAGTCTAGGGACAAGTAATACTACCTAACGTCCTAGGGTTGGTATGAGGATTAAACATATTAAAATTTGCAACATGCTTACAGAAGAGCCTGATACATAGTAAGTGCCATATAAGTACTGGCTATTATCTGGATGCTGACATGTTTTCTAATTGTTCTGGGATTGAAAATTTGTGCATAGGTTAATTGAAGCTGAAATATGATTTATTCTTTTTCCTATTTATTTATTCCCTGGTACCCTCAACACAGGACCAGCCTCTGAGAGACCAGGCAGGTGTCTTGCAATGGAGCTCCAGAAGCCAAATATCAAACTATCCCTATACAGCTTGGAGCTAGAATTCTAAGTACATTCTACTGGTTAAGAGTCTGGGTTTTAAAGTCAGACACAGTTCTTTTGTTTGTCTAACTTTTCATTTTTAAAGAATTGAAGACTTAAAGAAAGGTAGCAAAACTGGTACGGAGAGTTCATGGCTACCCTTCACCCAGCTTCCCATGACGTCATCTTTGACGTCTATAGTACAATTGTTAAAGCCAGAAAGTTAACATAGATACAAGTCTATGAACTAAACTGTAAACCTTATTTGAATTTCATTAGTTTCCCACTAAACACAGGACCCAACATGGGCTCTCACGTCAATTGCACTTAGTTGCTGTCTCTTTGGTTTCCTCCAACCCGCAATGGTTGGAGGAACAATTGCTCAGCTTTTGCTTTCTTTCTTTTTTTTTTTTTAATGTTTATTTATTTATTTTGAGAAAGAGAGAGAGTGTGCATGTGTGACAGAAAGGGAGAGAGAAAGAGAGACAGAGAGAGGATGCTAGGCAGGGGCAGAGAGAAAGGGAGAGAGAGAGAGTCCTGAGCAGGCTCTGCAAGGAGAGTACAGATGTGAGGCTTGATCTCACCAACCATGAGATCATGATCTGAGCTGAAATCAAGAGTCAGATGCTTAAATAACTGAGCCACCCAGGTGTCCCAGCATTTGCATTTCTTTCATCACCTTGATACTATTGATGAATACCAGCTGATTATTTTATAGAGTGTCTCACAGTTGAGTTTGTCTGATGTTTACTCATGATTAGACTAACATTTGCCCTTTTGGCAGGAGAATCACAGAAGTGATGTGTCCCTGGTGCATCACTTCAGGGGAAGGAGGATGCTGATACACCTTTTTAGTGATTATATTAACCTTGATTACATGGTTACGTTTTCTCTATTGCAAAGTTATATACCTATTTTTCAGAACAGAAGATAACTGTTAGTAACCTCAAAATAAAGGAAGATTTTTTTGACCTGCCAGAATCTATAATAGTGCTTTGCATTTGCATCTTTATCTATGAAAGATTTTATACATGTTACCCAACATCTCTATGCACTTGATTATTTGAAGTGAGAGAGACAGAACTACTTTAAATACCGTTTGAGTAGCAGCTCATATGAAAAATTATTTTGGTTACTTCTCTGCAATGCTCATTCAAATAGAGTCTAAAACCTTTATCAGGAGTAGTAGACCAATGGAACAATGTTGTAAACTTAAGATAACATGCATAAAAAATTTATATTGTGATGAACATATGAGACAAGAAAAAAGATTAATAAGGCCCATGCTTTAGGTATGTGCCACATATATGCATTAAATGGTAATTCTTTGGGTGGAAAAAAAATTAAGCCAGTGAAAAAGTTTGAGAATCTATAAGGAAGAAGAGTTATACTATAAATGCAAAAGGTTCAGAGCTTAATATTTTGGGTATATAAGGCAATATCATAGCTCCCCCCACTTAATACATAATCTAAGCCCATGCCGTCTCCACATATGGCCTAGTTCATTTTCAGAATTTAAGAACTGAATTCTGCAGACCACAGAATCCTGACTTGGCATCATTGCATTAAGACGACTTTTTTTCTAATGTTTATCGTTGAGAGAGAGAGACAGAGTGCAAGTGGGGAGGGGCAGAGAGAGAGGGAGGGAGACAGAGATTCTGAAGCAGGCTCCAGGCTCGGAGCTGTCAGCATAGAGCCTGACACGGGGCTCAAACCCACGAACTGCAAGATCATGACTTGAGCCAAAGTCAGATGCTCAGCCATCTGAGCCACCCAGGCACCACAAGACTACTCTTAAGGATGGTTGTGTTTTCTTTTGTTTTGTTTGCTACCGACATATTATAAGTAACTCAAGTTAAAGAAACACATACTTAATATTGGAGTAAATAATGGAAGAACCCACGTTTGGCATTTTAAACTATTCCTCTCTAGTGAAGACTTAAGGAGAAAAAGAAAAGAAATGTGGGATGATAGTAGCTGACACTTGGGCATTTGCCATCAATGCGAGGCAGTGTTCGCAGTACTTTGCGTATGTTAATTAATCTCATTTTCATGAGAATCTTAGGACATAGTTACTATTATCACCACCTCCATTTTACAAATGGGGAAACAGGCACAGAGAGATAAATGACTTGACCAACATCACACAGCTAGTAAGGGTAGAGCTGGGAGCTAAACCAGGTTGTGTGACTCCAGAGAACCAAAGTTCTTGACGGCTACGATACATTGAACATCTATAGGCTAATAACCCTTGCAATTCATACATTTTTCTTCCTCTTAAATACATTATGAATCTAGGATATATATTTTAAGTATACTATATATAAAAAATTTTTAATATACCGCAAATCTAATAATATGTGTTTTTCTGCCTCTTAAACATACCACGAATCAGTATCTCTGGCACTGGCTTTTTTTTCCTTTTTTCCAACATCCTTATATCTTTACATAGCCTAACCCACACACATTAGTACTAGGTCACATGTCCAGCCCTGGATTGTTTGCTAATTGACTCACGGGTTGGGAAGTTGTAGGGAGACGAGGATCAAGTCTTAGACATATAGCCTATTCCTCGCAGAGCCCTAAGACAGAATTAATCTTAACAATTCATATTTGGGGCACCTGGCTGGATGACTCAGTCAGTTAAGCATCCAACTCTTGGTTTCAGCTCAGGTCATAATCTCGCAGTTCATGAATTTGAGCCCCACATCAGGATTCGTGCTGACAGAGCCTGCTTGGGATTCTAAATAAACCAGAATTTTTTAAAAAATAGTTGAGGCACCCTGATGGCTCAGTTGGTTAGGCATCTGGCTCTTGATTTCTGCTCAGGTCATGATCTCACTGTTTGTGAGTTTTAGCCCTGTGTAGGACTCTGCACTGACAGTGTGGTGCTTGCTTGGGATTCTCTCTCCCTCTCTCTCTCTCTCTCTCTCCCTCTGCCCCTCTCCCATGCATGCTCTCTCTATAAAATAAAAATTTTTTAAAATATATATTTATTTATTAAAAAAGAGTTAATAGCCATTTGCAACTACATGGATGGAACTAGATAGTATCATGCTAAGCGAAATTAGTCAGTTAGAGAAACACAAATATCATATGACTTCACTCATATGAGGACTTTAAGAGACAAAACAGATGAACATAAGGGAAAGGAAGCAAAAATAATATAAAAACAGGGAGGGGGACAAAACAGAAGAGACTCTTAAATACGGAGAACAAACAGAGGGTTACTGGAGGGAGTTGGGGGGGGGGGGATGGGCTAAATGGGTAAGGGGCATTAAGGAGTCTACTCCTGAAATCATTTTGCATTGTATGCTAACTAACCCGGAAGTAAATTAAAAAAATAAATTAAAGAAAAAAGAAAAAAAAAAGTGTTCATAGTTATGACTGCTTCATTTGTATCTGACAATATTCTAAGTATTTCATACTCATTATTTCATTCATTTCTTAGAGCAGCCTCTGAGGCTGCTCATCTTCATGACACACTCTCATCCTCAGGACACACTCTCATCCTCCTCATTTCACAGCTGAGGAAACTGGAGCTGACCAACCAGCTAGTAGGAGGCAAAGGCAGGGTTTCCACCAAAGTCTGTCCAATCCCAACACTGTTGGCTCAACTGCTAGACTAGACTGTATGCCTGCTGGTGCTAAACATGTAGCAGATAGTAAATCCTTGTTGACAAGAATTGATAGGAAATTCTTCTTGTATATTCTTGTTGGTCAATTGGTTGGTAGCTCATTCATTTATTCTCCTATTCTTAGGGGAAGGGAAGATGGGGCAAGAGACAGTGAATTAGTGGAAATGGCTGGGAAAATAACCAAGCTGAGGGCTAGGGACCAAGTAGAGACTGATGCTGGGGAGTGGGAGGGAGAGACAGAAAGCACACATCGGAGTGAACCAAGGCAGTGACAGCCTTGCTGCTGTTGTGCCTGAACGTCACACCAGCACTGTGCAGGAGCCATGCTGTGACACCCATCCGACGTGACTTGAGACTACAGACTGCCCCGACCCCCAGCAACCTGACGTTTGGTTAAGCCTTGGAGCGGAAGTAAGTCTTGCTCACTCATCAATGAGGTGGTAGGGTATGTTCGAGGCCCCAGGGATACCTAAGTGAACAAAATAGATAAAAATTCCTGCCTTCGTGAACCTTACATTTTAACGAAGGGAATAGAAACAATAAATATCATAAACAAGGAAATTATATAACAGCTTTAAGGTGGCAAGTGCTGTGGTTTCAAAAAAGAGAGTAGATGTAAGTGAGACCATGAGGTTTGGGGGCTGGAGGGTGAGGGGTCAGAATAGGTCTCACCTACAGGGTGGCATTTGAGCAAATATTTAAAGGAGATGGGGTTAAAAGAAAGATAGTAATAAGAATGGTAAGAACCAAAAAAAAAAAAAAAGAAGAAGAAGAAGAAGAATGGTAAGAACCATATTCCTGGGTTACAGAAATTAAGAATGAATGTTTTGCAATAAAATTACTACTGAGAGGTTAAGTTTTTTGTGTTTTTTTTTGAGGTTTTTTTTTTTTTAATATTTATTTTTATTTTTATTTTTAAGAGAGAGAGAGAGTGCAAGCAAGCAGGGAGGGGCAGAGAGAGAGGGAGACACAGAATCTGAAGCAGGATCCGGGCTCTGAGCTGTCAGCACAGAGCTGGATGTGGGGCTTGACCTCATGAACAGTGAGATCATGACCTGAGCCGAAGTCGGATGCTTAACTGACTGAGCCACCCAGGTGCCCCGAGGTTGAGTATTTTTATAGAGGAAACATTACTTGTAGCTTGTCCATTCTTTCCTGAGAGGTCTGACAGATAACAAAACATCTATAACTCAAATTTCATCTCAGTTGCTTAAAAATCCGATGTCCAGGGGTGCCTGAGTGGTTCAACTGGTTGAGTGATCTGGCTCTTGGTTTTGGCTGAAGTCATGGTCTCGTGGTTCATGGGATCCAGCCTTGTGTTGGGCTCTGTGTTGACAGTGTAGAGCCTACTTGGGATTCTCTCTTTCCCTCTCTCTCCCTCTCCCTCTGCTCCTCCCCAGAAACTAAACTAAAATAAATTTTAAAAATAATTTAAAGTCTGATTTCCATCCCTAAGTGGTGGTGGCATACTTTGGACTCTCAGTTTTGTTTGTTCTTACACACACTTCTCTTGAGCGTGATTAAGTAGTTTGTTCTCATGACCACATAATTGTAATCCACAAGATGATAATGGGAATCACCACAGACTAGCAAAGACTGCCTTTCTGTTCATGAGTCAACTGAAATATAAAATCGGTAAATAACTTTTCAATAATAGCTGAAGACTTGTTTTAATTTTTTTTCAGGTAGGATCTATGAACTCACCACCCAAACTCATGAGTCACATGCTCTACCCGCCGAGCCAGACAGGCATACCAACTTGTTTTTAATATCAGTACATAAAGAAGCACTGCTAAAACAGCTTCTTAGAGAAGGAATATATAAAAGTGAGTATGTTGCTCAATTCCTATTCTTTTTTTTTTTTTAATATTTATTTATTTTGGGGAAAGCGCAAGCAGGGGAGGGGCAGAGAGAGGGAGACAGAGGATCTGAAGCGGGCTCCGTGCTGACGGGCTGGCAATAGCGAGCTCAACGTGGGGCTTAAACCCACAAACCACAAGTTCATGACCTGAGCCAAAGTCTGACTCTCAACTGATGGAGCCACCCAGGTGCTGCCTCAGTTCCTATGCTGAATAGTAACTGCTTAAGTTCCTACCATGTGTCCATATCATGTGCTATTTTATATGTATGATGTCACTTAATTTATTCACTCATTCAATAGATATTAGTGAACATTCACTTGTGCCAGGAATCATTCCAGACTCTGGGAATGTAGCAGGGGACAAGACAGACAAAATTATTGACCTCATGGAAATGAATATGTAATATAATATATTTCAGGTGGAAATAAGTGCTATAAAGAGAAATCGAACCAGGCTAAAGGGGAGAGTGTCTTTGGGTAGGACACTGCCAATTCATTATAGAGTGATCAGAGATGGTCTCTCCAATAGGATGACAGTTGGTTTTCTGGGCAAAATTGTTTCTAGACAGAGGATACAGCAGAAAGTCAGAACATGTTTAACATTTGACTTGATAAATATTGTTTCACAGGAAACTGAAGGCTCGAGGATATTATTTAATGTATGTGGTCATGTCACACAGGTAATAAGTGGGGAAACCAACACATGGCTCCAGGTCTGTTGACCTCAAAAATCCATGCCTTAGTCTTCCAAAATACCATTTGATGTACTCATCCTAACCAAAAGAGTTACTCTTTGAAAGATTGGCAGAGCATTGGACTACCAGGAATTAATTGGTGCTGCTGTTAGTTCTGTAATTTACTTTAGCCTTAGGCAAATTACAGACACTTGTGCTTCTGCAGAGCCTGTAAAATGGGGTTCAGGTAATTAACAACTCAGAACAACTGTTATGAGAACTAATTAGCTACTGCTTACAAAATGCTTTGGACATATAACAATCAGAGTGTCTTCACTCTGGCGTCACATTTTCCTCCCAACTGACCTCTACATACCCCAACTTCCACACCCGGTCCTTTTTAGATCTCCCTCTGTTGGCAAAACTAGTCACCTGGTTACTACAACCAGAAGTCCGGGAGTCACCTCCGATTCCTTTTCCTTTACCACCTACAAGCCCAAGTCTGGTTGGTTCTACCTTCAGAGTGTGTCTTCTACCCACCCACATCTCTCCAGCCTCAATGCTGCCCGTCTACTTCAACCCACCATGCCCCCTCGCATGGAGGATTTCGATAACTGGCTAATTGACCTCCTCCTTTTCCATCTTGTTCCTCTCCAGTGCATTCACCACACAAAAGCCAAGAGTGACTTCTGAAGACAGAAATCAAGACATATCATTTCCCAATTTAAAAATTTTTAGGTTTTCCTTTCGGTGACTGCTTACTGCAGACAGGGTAAAGTATAACCCCTACTGTGGCCAAGGTGACCAACTTATCCTCTCTTGCCTAAGACTTTCTGATTTAAGCACTGAAAGTCCACATCCCAGGAAACTCCTCAGTTCTGGGCAAACAGGTACAATCGGTTACCCTAACTATGGTGTATATGGTCTCATGTCACGTTAAGGGCGTCTGCCTCATGGCCTCATCTGAAGCCACTGTCCCCACAAACACTACACCCTTGGCACAATGTCCTTTGTCAGGTTATAGAACATCATAACCCCTCCCATTCTCAGGCCTTGATGGCTGTGCTTGCCTTTCCCTTGGCCTAGATGTGACTGCATTTTTCTTATCCTTTAAGGCCCAGCTTAAATACTCCAGAAAGGTCTTCCTCGATCCAAGTTAACTCAATAGTTCCTAACTGCTATTCTCTTAGAGCATTCTTCTACTTCCTTCCCAGCATTCATCATGAGTCTTGATTCATTTTCCATTTATCTATTTATGTTTCTTACCATTAGAATGCAAGAGGGCAAGGACCTTGTCTGCAATGCTCCTGTGGTCTCCTGGAGCACATAGCTCATGGCAAGTGCTCAGAAAATATTTGCTGAACCAAAATTTCTTGAGCCTCCCCCCTACCAAACAACAGGTGGACCAAGGCCCTGTAGGGACAGAGATTAAGATCTTGCAAACACCAGAACATCTGGTTGACCCAGCTCTTTCCCAGCCCCCACCGCTGCCAGTGACTGAGAGGTGACCTTAAAAGGACCTCAAAGAAATTTTGGTTTCGTGGAGGCCTAGAGAGGTTGAAGGACTTGCCCTAAGTTACACACTCAGTTTACATTTAATATTGGCAGGGTTAAAACTGGTATTTCCTGGGCGTCTGGGTGGCTCAGTTGGTTAAGTATCTGACTTCAGCTCAGGTCATGATCTCATAGTTCGTAAGTTCGAGTTCCCCATCGGGTGAGCGCAGACGACTCTGTTTCTAGTTTTATTCATCCATCCATCCATCCATTCATTCATTCAAAGATTTTATTTTTAGGTAATCTCTATACCTAACGTAGGGCTGACATCAAGAGTCACATGCTGTACTGACTGAGCCAGCCTGGTGCCCCTTTGTCTCTAGGTTTTTATTCTGGTCTTTGTACAACCATACAAATATTTTTTCCATACTGAACAGGTTAGCAAATGCTATAAAAAAAGAGAAAAAAAATCGGATGCAGGGAAACTTCGGGAGTGACAAATTATCTAAACAAATGCAATGCTTTTGTTCCTGATTCATTAATTCATGCAACAAATATTTGAGCCCCTGCTACGTGCCATGAGTTGTTCTGGACACTGGGAATGCAACAAATAAAACAAAGTCTCTCTGCCCTCCTAGAGCTTACATTCTAATGTGAGAGACAGATGATAGCAAACAAAGAAAAATAAAGCAGGGGAAGGAACAAGTGACAAGCTGGGGAACATAGCTGCTTCAAATAAGATGATCAGGTAAAGACACTCTAGTAAGATGCCATTCGAGCAGTGATCTGAGTGAATTAAGGGCAGTCACTAGAGGAAGAATGTTTTAGGCCAGGGGTAACAGAAGTGCAATGGCCCTGAGGCAGTGCGGGGTGTGGCACATTCAAGAGAATGCCCTGGGGCCTTGTGGTTGGAGTGGCGTAAACTGGAAAGAGGAAGGAAAGGTCACACAGGGAGCTGGGCCCAGATCCTGATGGTAACTGCTCTTCAAAAGTCCTCCTTTTTAAACGGACTTGCCTTTATAAAGCTAATATTTACAAAGCCAGGCCTTGCAGAGAGGGGTTTTATTGAAAGCGTTTGTGTATGTGTGTTTCAATATGTTAACAAGCGCCACAGGATTTGCTTTTTCTCCCCCTAACTGCTTCTTGCTTGTTAGAATGTTAATCTGTCTAAATCCATTCAGCTTCGGTTGTTTGGAAATCAGTCACCTAGTGCTTGTGGCTGAAACAGGAGACCCACCAATACATCTCAAGCAAGCAGGTAGTAGGGGCCACTCCCTTGGGTCCAGATTATTGCAGAAACCCAAGAGATTGTTCAAAGTTTCGTGTTGGTTTCTAAAAATAAGGATCTGACTCATCCTTTCCTCAGGCAGAGGGAGCTTTATTCCTTTTCCCCTGCGGCTCCTGGTTGGTTAACTCATTCCTTAGCAGCCCTTCTGGGTAGGTTGTCAGAGGTGGTTCTGCAGTGAGGGGAAAAAAGCGAATTGGCCCTCAAGTCAGGCCCAAGTTATCACATCCTGCCCTCGCCACATACGAGAGGTAGTTTTAACCAATTTACTTAAAACTTCTTTAAGCTTCGGTTTCCTCCTGTAAAAGGGGGGCATTAATGTATTAGTTTTTCTGATGTATTAGGTTTTCCTACTGCTGTGTAACAAATTAGCACACATCTAGAGGATTGGGACAACACCCATTTATTCCCTCACAATTGTGCAGGTCAGAAGTCCCAGATGATGTGACTGGGTCAGAGACTCACAGGCCGAAATCAGGTATTTCGACTCTGTTCTCACCCAGAGGTCAGGTTCCTCTTCTAAGTGCATTCCTGTTCTTGGCTCAGTTCCTTGCTGTTAGTTGTAAGGCTTGCGTCCCTGTTTCCTTGCTCAGCCCGGGGTCCCTCTCAGCTCTTTCAGACTGCCACATTCCTTTTCCCGTGGCCCTTCTGTCTTCAAACTAGGACTTTACACATCAAGTCCTTCTCACACCCCTTGGAGTGTCTGGGACTTCTATTCTTAGCCGTTTAGGGGTTATCTGCTTTTCAGAGCTCGTGTTTTTCGACCAGGCTCGGTCAGATAATCTCCATTTCTTAAGGTCAACTGTGCCATAGAACCTAGTATAATCACCGGAGTAGAATCGCATCATATCGACAGGTGCCAGGGATTAAGGTGAGACACTTTTGGGGGCCATCTTAAAATTTTTGCCTACGACAAATGCCTTCCTCAGAAAACTTCCTTGAGAATTAGAGATAATGTATATGTGTAAAATACTAGACGATCTAGCCACTGTTAAGGAGCCCGTTGGAGGAAGGAAGAGATAAGTTTCTGAGCTACTGAGTGAACCAAGTATAAGACCAGACTCTAAATTGTCTATGGTAAATATTTATTATCTTTCTCATACTTATAAATGTTAAAATAGTATTTTGAACATAATGACTGATCTCTGTTTTAACTGGAGAATTGATTTGATGACTTGATTTGGAAGTTCTATTTGACCTAATTTAACGGGACAAAGATTTGAGTTCCTCCTTTTTCTTCTGAGTTCACTACATCTCTCTGCCTTATCAACTCATTTTGGCAAAGCTGCCCATTCCTCTTCCTTCACATGTAATTTGGTGAAGTTCGTCACCATAGGACTTTAAGCTCAGGTTTTATAGTATAGACACCAGCTGAATGCTGGGAATTGGCTCAAGTCCTGTCACCTTAAAATGGGGGAAGGAATGGGCTCTGCACATTATACCCACAATGGGGCGGGGCTCTGAATTAATTTCAGATATGACTGTTTTTGTTGACTATATTAAAGATGATCAAGGCCACGTTTTTCACATTTATGACATCACTTAGTTTTCACACCATGATATCATGATACACAAGAGCATCTTTATAGAGCCACACTGCTAGGGTTCAAATCCCATCTCTGACACTTGCTTTCTGTGTGGCCTTAATCTCTCTATGCTTGGTTTTCTGCATCTATCTCATAGGGTTGTTGTGAGGATTGAATTAAATATTTGTAAAGTGCTCACAACAGGACCTGGTACAGAGAAGCACTATATTAAGTGTTTGGTAAGCAAAGAAAATTTCCCCATCTCCTCTTTCATCAGAGCTGCTAAGAAGTAGCAAAAGTGAGCCACTTAAGGCTCCTTTCTTCTTCCCTGGCTGAACCAACTCTATCATACGACAGTGGCATGGATTTTTCAAACTGTGGGTTTTTTTTTAATTTACTGAATTAGCAATCCTACAAAACTTAAAAGGGTACAAAAAAATAAAAGATAAAAAGTGTTTTCCTCTCACCTTAGGCATCCAAATACTGAGCTCCCAGAAGCAACCCCTGATACTAGTCTCTTTTTTCTTTTTTTTCTTTTTTTTTTTTTAATTTTTTTTTTCGACGTTTATTTATTTTTTGGGACAGAGAGAGACAGAGCATGAACGGGGCAGGGGCAGAGAGAGAGGGAGACACAGAATCGGAAACAGGCTCCAGGCTCCGAGCCATCAGCCCAGAGCCCGACGCGGGGCTCGAACTCATGGACTGCGAGATTGTGACCTGGCTGAAGTCGGACGCTTAACCGACTGCGCCACCCAGGCGCCCCGATACTAGTCTCTTATATATCTTCCTGGATAGTCTATACAAAACTATAGTGTAAATACTTATATAATAATATGTCATATAAACATTTTTCACAGATATGTTTTTCACATAGATGATAATATTGTATTCTGTTCAGCACCTTGCTTTTCTTCCCTCAGCAATGTCTCTTGGAGAGCCTTCCATGTTAGCCCATAGAGAGCTGTCTCATTCTTTTTGATGGCTGTAGAGCATTCCACTGGGTGGAGGCACCACATTTATTTAACCGGTTCTCTGTTGATGAACATTTAGTTTTCAAACTTTCCTATTACAAATAATACTGTGATTAATACCTTCATACACATGTCATTATACATGTCTATGAGGCTATCTGCAGGATACTTTTCTTTAAAAAAAATTTTTTTAATGCTATATTTATTTTTGAGAGAGAGAGAGAGAGAGAGAGAGAGAGAAACTGAGCTCAAGCAGGGGAGGGGCAGAGAGAGAGACACACAGAATCCGAAGCAGGCTCCAGGCTCTGAGCTGTCAGTGCAGAGCCCGACGTGGGGCTTGAACTCGTGAACCAGGAGATCACGACCTGAGCTGAAGTTGGTTGCTTAACTGACGGAGCCACCCAGGTGCCCCTGCAGGATACTTTTCTAGAAGTGGGATTGCTTGGCTAAAAAGTATGTGCCAAAAAAAAAAAAAAAAAAAAAAAAGTAGGTGCAGTGTTGACACCTATTGCCAAGTTGTCTTCCGTGGAAGTTGTACATATTTACATTCCTTTCAACAGTATATGAGTGCCTGTTTTCCCACTCTTTCCCCAGAAGAGTACGTCATTCTAAACTTTTTATCTTTGTCAGATAAACAAAGAGAGAGATAACAAACATTCTCTTTGTTTACTTTAAGCTTGGCTTTGACACTCTGGTATCAATATGGTCATTCACATTTACTAACAACTGTAGCAGCAGACATAATTAGGGATGTTCTTATTCTTAGTCATGGTAGTGAAGAGAGATGGACCTCTGGAAACCAGGATTCTTTAAGGCTAAATCTGGCTTCTGTCCCATTCTCTGTGGTAACAAGGTTAGCAGTCAATGCAAGGACTTTATGAGGACATCCAGCTAAGAATGAAAAGATCTTCCATATTCAAACACTATGCTTGCTGTTCTGGTTGCTTAATGTTGGTCCCCTGAGGTTCACATGACGTTGGGACATGTAAATGGTAGAGCACTTGCTATTTTTGATCATGGACTTTGGGCCCTCTCCTTCCAGAGATGGCTCTCAACAGATATGACAGAGCTCTTTGTGGTCAGAAGCCAGAGCAATGACAACACCAAATTGCTTGAGCATTGCCTATCAACAGTGTGCAGTCGACCAGGAAAATGCTGGAGTCAGTGAATAACTATCTGTATTCAACAATATGGTACCTGGGGGACTGTTTCCTGCTGAGAAACAGCCTGTGTCTGTGTCCAGGAGGGGCCAGGGGCTGCCAATATATTTAGCTAGTGAAAGAGGTTTTCTTCCTTGGACTAAAACTTACAGCCACTCAATCTGGTAATATTACACTCTATGATATTATTCATGTGATAATGAATAATAACAGCATATAATACTGCAAAAGTGGTTTCATATACAAGAATATGAACAATTTCGTTTATTTGGGCACATAATTAGAGGGGAGGGAAACAGCAAGCCTAAATGAAATGTAACCTTTTTTTTTTTTAATAATACAGTTTGAATTAAAGAGCTTGCGTATTAGAATGACGTACAGCGATAATTTAGATCTTTTTGTACCTCAGCCTTGTCTGATAAGGACTTACTGATTTTTGGAAAATTTGTCTTTGAGCTTAGAGTTCATATATTTGTTTTGAATCTTGGTCCAAGTTGGTTGGAAGTTTGCTAGAACTCTGTCTGAAAGTTTTTTTCTTTCTTTTCCTTTATTTTCCAGGAAAAATGTACTCATGTTAATAAGGAGATTCTATTAAAGAAAAGGTTGGGAACCACTGATCTAGAGCTTTCTGATAATATAATGGGCCTCTTTGTGAAGTCATGGCAATGAAATCTAAAGGATTGAGGGGCATGTATTTGAGGCAGAAAGTCACTGGTACCTGCTCAAAGTCTAGTGATCTAACCAGAGCAACTTTATTGGCTCAGGGAAAGCGTGGGGCGGATATTCTTGCAGACGCATTTACAAAACTGACCTCTCACTCTGACCCTACCGTCCAGGGTAAGCTTTGAGTGGAGGATTCAGATAAGCTGTTGCGGGGGTTGTTCAATCTACTTAAAAGGGTCTATGCACCAGCAGAGCACTTCCTAAGAGGGTTTACGTGTTCTGGGAGCTTATTCTGCCCACGCTTCCTTCTGATCATGGTTACAGTGTGTGGTGGTAAAGTAGCCACTACTTTGAAAGCAGGCAGACTTTACCGTCCCATAGAAAAGGACCACGGGATAGGTTGGCTATGTCCCTTTTGCTGCTAACAAAGGTGGATACTTCGAAGAGAGAGCAGACATCCTTGTAGAGTAAGAATTGAGAGTGACTAGTGGTTGGATGGGAAGGTTTCAATTTTATCATTTCTCTTGAGGTTGTGGTTTTAAATGATTATAATTATTACGAATTGGGATCTATCAATTTAAAAGGCCTGCCCTGGATTCCTTCAAAAAAGTAGTCTAGAGGAGGGACCCCAATGGTTGTCATGCAACATGCAGTACATTTTAACCAACACATCTGTTGAATCAACATAAAAATCTCACATCTTGGGGCGCCTGGGGGGGGCTCAGTCAGCTGAGCACCCAACTCCCGATTTCGGCTCAGGTCACGATTACACAGTTCACGGGATTGAGTCCTGCATTGGGCTCTGTGCCCACAGTGTGGAACCTGCTTGGGAGTCTCTCTCTCTCTCTCTCTCTCTCTCTCTCTCTCTGCCCCTCCCCTGCTCGTGTGCTCTCTCTCCCCTCTGTCAAAATAAATAAACATTTTTTTAAAAACTTACATCCTGCTTTAAGATTATTTTAAGTTTTATGACAAATTATGCATTAACATAAAAGTTTGTAAAGTCAACAATATTTTTGGAATATGGTATTAACGGCCACATACCGCCCTCCTCATCCCTACCCCTACCCCTACACTGCCCTGTGCTCGACCCACACGAATCAGAGAAAAAATACACTCTGAATTCAGGAACATTACTAAGCAATCATAGAAACCATGCTGTATAGCTGTTAACCCTCAGTCTCACCAAACTGCTGACTCCTTATGTTGGCATGCTCTTAAGGCATAATGTTTTTCAAGTGTATTTTGAAGATGAATTTCCTTTATCTCTGGTCTTTTGTGCAAACAAAATTTCAACTCGGCCTAGTTCTCTGTCACAGAGGACTCCTAAATCCCAAACTAATCCAGTGGTTCCAGATTTTGGTGTTTCAGACATTCTCTGAAACATTGGGGAATTCTTTGTTGTTGGAAAAAACTGCTATTTTCAAATACTACTACTCAAAATGAAGGTGGCCTTTTAACTCTTTCTAAAATTGAAAAAGTTGTTTAGGTTTTAACTTGAAAATGCAAAAATACTCAGCTGGAGAAATGGATGTCTAGACCAGACAAATATTTGATTTGTTTCTCAAGCTACCACAGAAGCACCTGCTAGAACAGTAACCATCACGGGGAGAGAACACTTCCAATCTCTGAAATCCTAACTTAATATCTGCAGACACTTCCGCAGAGACCATCATTTCTACTTTTGTTCATTTTTTATCTGAAATAATGTAGTAATCATATCCCCTGGTCTATTACCTGAAACAAGTTTAGAGAATGAAAGACCAGGGGCATGTGGGTGGCTCAGTCAGTTGAGCAACCAACTCTTGATTTCACCTCAGTCATGATCCCAGGGTTGTGGGATCAAGCCCTGCATTGGGCTTTGGGCTGAGTGAGGAGTCTGCTTGGGATTCTCTCTCTCTGCTTCTGCTCCTCTCCCCCACTCACACTCTCTTTCTCTAAATAATAATAATAATAATAATAATAATAATAATAATTTTTAAAAAGAAAAAGAAAAAAGAATGGAAGACTGACAACTACTATATCAATCTGGACTGATCAACATTGGGAACACCTTGCTAATTAAGATTTAATTTTGTTATGTGATCTGATATGGCCTCTCTCTAAAGTACATTGCTAACAACAAACAATTCATATGTTCAGGGTTTGAGACACCATCCAAGAAAGAACTCACCTCAGGAACTATGTTCCTTTTGTTGTTCCTTTGTATATGCTCAGTTTGTTTCTTCATAAAAATAAAAATGGACATTTCTGTTCATTGATCATGAAATGTTTAATGTACCAGTCCCTCTTTGCTGTGTGGCTAGACAGATTCTGCTAAAGGTATTATGCACTTGAAAGAGGTGCACAAGCCACCACACAACTGAAAAACAGCCTATACTCCAGCCTTATTTTCAGCTGGGAGCATGTTTTCTTATAGACACAGAATACTGAACACTGGACAGGTTCCCTTGATAATGCCACAGACTATTTAAACCTAAAATGTCAGTGTGATTAGAACCTCACATGTTTGTCTTCCAAATAATGTTGACATGGCCGTGCTATTGCTCAAACTCTTTTGTGGAATTTTCAATTTCCTTTTTGGAAATCATCAACTATGGCTGAAGCCATTTTTGTCTTGGTGTATGAGAAGAGAGAATATTTTGGGAGATGTCCTTTTCCTTTCCCAGAACTAGGTTTCTGTTCTTCTCTTTCCTCCCCTCTGCTAAGTGCAGTCACCCTGCCTCGCAGATCTGAGGGCTAGCTCACGTGGGTGGTGCCACAGTTCTTTCTCAGAAGTTTTAAAGTTGAGTCACGACTTTCCTTAACTGGGAGCTACACTTATCTCTTCATTAGCCATGTTTTCTTTTTTCTGAAGACTTAACCTGCACAGAGAATTTGGTGTGTGAATACCTTCTCCAAGTTACTCTGGGTCCCTGTACTCTACTCCACATGACGTACACAGGTCAGTTTATACCCAGATTTCAAGGTTCCTTTTCATGTTAATTATTGCATGCCCTTTTCCCCTCAATCTCTGCTCCATCTCATCTTTATAAAGCTTTGAAAATATATTTCTTAGGATTTTAGAGTTCTTTTATTCAGACACCTTGCTATGGGATATGTCCACCTTGTAGAACCATGTTAGTTTGATAGCAGCGGGCAACATAAGGGTTCTGGAATTTATTTTGGTCCACAGACATCAAATCACGGACTTACAAAGGGAGAGCTCTGTTGGAAATATCTCAGTCTCTACCTTTCGCAATGGTTATGGACTTTACGGTAGAGGTAGAAGTAAAAGGTTCTGAAAACTCAACAGGAAAAGGCTACTGTTTGGGGCACTTGGGTGGCTCAGTTGGTTAAGCGTCTGACTTTGGCTCAGGTCATGATCTCCTGGTTCAAGGGTTTGAGCCCCATGTCAGGTTCTGCAGTGACATTGTGAGCCTGCTTCAGATTCTCTGTATCCCTCTTTCTGCCCCTGCCCTGCTCTCTCTCGCTCACACACACACACACACACTCTCTCTCTCTCAAAAATAAATAAATAAACATTTAAAAAAAAAAAAGAAAGAAAGGAAAAGGCTACCATTCTCAGCAGGAGAGACAAAGAGCTTTCAGGAAAGCCGCGATTAAAAGAATAGTGCAAATATGCCATAGAAAGGGCAGCATTCCTTCCAGAAACGTCACTGCAGATATTCAAGGCTATGAACGCCACAATCTGTAAAAGAAAGTACATCCAGAAAATACAAATAAGAGCTATATTCCTGAGATGTTTTATCCACTGATGATTCATTTTTTTTCGTTACATAAAAAATATTGTTGGGGTATCTGGCTGGCCTCGTGGGTAGAATATCCAATTCTTGATCTCAGGGTTGTGAATTCAAGCCCCATGTTGGGCCTACTTAAAATATATAGATATAGTCATATAAAGTATCTCAGGTAGTCAAAATGTAAAAAAAAATAAGCATTTTATGCAACAGTTATTAACTCTACTTATTATATTAGGCTACCACTTATGTGGCAATCACATTACTGAATTTGGGGATCAGCAGTGAAATCTTCATAATAAAAAATATTGAATTGCAAATTAGTTTGCACTGCTTTTATTTTAGAAACATTTTCTCTATTTAAAAACAAATTTTTTATGTTTATTTATTTTTGAGGGAGAGGGAGACAGAGTGTGAGCAGGCGAGGGGCATAGAAGAGGGAGACACAGAATCCGAAGCAGGCTCCAGGCTCTGAGCTGTTAGCACAGAGCCCGACGCGGGGATCGAACCCATGAACCATGAGATCATGACCTGAGCTGAAGTCGGGCACTTAAACGACTGAGCCAACCAGGTGCCCCTAAAAAAATTTTTTTTATCTTTATTTATTGGTGAGAAAGAGAGAGAGAGACAGAGTGTCAGTGGGGGAGGAACAAAGAGAAGGAGACACAGAATCCAAAGCAGGCTTCAGGCTCCAAGCTGTCAGCACAGAGCCCAATACGGGGATCGAACCCACTCACTTTGAGATCATGACCTGAGCCGAAGTCGGACGCTTAACCGACTGAGCCACCCAGGCGCCCCACATTTTCTCTATTTAGATTCTGCCATATCTAAGAAGAAAAATTGGAAACTTTGCCCACCTTGGTATGTCCCAATGAATGAATTGTATTGGAAACAATTTCAATAAATATAATAAACATTCATCTATTCATTCTTTCAATAAAGAGGCATTAGGTACACACTTGGCTCATACCAGACACAGTGCTAGTCACTGGGGCTACAACGATGAAGTGGACACAGTCTTTCCCATTGAGCGCCACCATCTAATGAAAATGGAGAAGCAAGGGGCACTTTGGGGCCTCAGCTGGTAAAGCATCTGACGCTTGATTTCGGCTCAGGTCATGATCTCATGGTTTGTGGGATTAATCCCCGAGTTGCACTCTGTACTGACAGTGCAAAGCCTGCTTGGCATTCTCTTTCTCTCTCTCTCTGCCCGCCCTCACATGCACACATAGTCTCGCTCTCAAAGTAGATAAACATTTTTTAAAAATTTAAATTAAAAAAGAAAATAGACAAGCAAATAATTATTGCACAATAGAGGACTGTAACTAATTCTTTCTGAGAGTATCAGGGTAGATTATTTTTGAGCTGTCTTAAATGATAAGCAGTTTGCCTGATGGGCAAGAGAAGGAAGGGTACTCCAGACAGAAAGAACAGTATTCGCAGTGATATGAATATGAGAAAGAGAATAACAAGAACAGGCAACAATAGTTGCTTAATGTAGCTGGATCCCAAAGGGTCTTTGGGAGATTAGTGGGAGATGAGACTGAAGAGGCAGGCAGGGTCCAGGCCATGGAAGGTCCTGAGCCCTGCTACGGAATTTAGGCTTTATCAAAGTCAGGAGACAGTGAAGGATTTTAAATAAGGGAGTGGAATGATCAGATTCGCACTTTAGGAAGATGGCTTTGGTGGCCATGCAGTTGGAGTAAACAGGGCAGGGTGGGAGACCAGGGGTCAAGACGTTACTCCAAGGGTTCGAGCAAGAATGGTGATCACTAACACATACTGGGTGCTAACCACGTGTCAGGCACTTGAAATATGTTGTCTAATCTAATCCTCACAACGATCCTATAAAGGTAACGTATTAGTCAGGACGGGTTAGATTACACTGCGATGAGAAACAGCCTCCAAATAATTAAACAAAATAAACCAACCAAAATACTTTGCTCATGCCATATGTCCCATGTAGGTTGGCCAGGGGGCGATGCTCCTCATAGTCACATAGAAACCCAGGATAATGGAGGTTTCATTTCAATATATACCTCAGAGCAGTGAGAAGAGATCTTCACAACTGTGAGAAGTGAATGTGACTCATTGTCTCTGGGCTCTGAAAGCTTCTGCCTGAGTGTTACACAGCGACAGCCAACTTCAGGGAGGCAAGGAAGCGCCATCCTTGAGCGTCATGTGCTCAAAAGGAGAACCAGGAATATTTAGACACTAGCACCAGTTACTACAATATCCTAGTTCTGAGTACAGAGTAAAATTGCACATATCTGACCTTCTTTTAATGTGACCGTGTGACCTAGTGCAGCCAATGAAATGGTGGAAGCTTCCAGAACTAGGGGTCTTTCAGAACTAAGAACTAGAATATAATTTGTCAGATTCTTGCTTTTCCTCTGCCATGGCAACTGGCAATATTCCCGATAGTGGCTGCTCCGTTAGTCTGGGTTCCAGGGCAAGAAAAACAGATAGCAGAGCCCATATTGACTTCCAGTGGGCATATAGTATGAGTTGCAGTTGTTGGTGACTGAGATTTGAAGGATGTTTATAACTGTAGCATTTTTTTTTTTTTTAGTTTATTTATTCTGAGAGAGAAAGAGAGAGAGCAGGTGCACAAGTGGGGAAGGGGCAGAGAGAGAGGGAGAAAATCCCAAGTAGGCTCTGTGTTGTCAGTGCAAAGCCTGACTTGGAGTTCAATCCCACAAATTGTGAGATCATGACCTGAGCCGAAATCAAGTCAGACGCTTAACCGACTGAGCCGCCTAGATGCCCTGTAACTAGCATCCTTAAAAGTTTTCACAGAGATAGATTTATTATTATTATTATTATTATTCCTGTTTTACAGATCAAGAAAACGACACTCAGAAAAGTCAAAGGATGTGTCCAAAGTTGCACCTCACAGGTGATATAAAGCCAACATTCAAACCCAGGCAATCCGACTTCTGAAACTGAGCTTCAAACTATAGCTAGCAAGAACCTGACTTAGAGCAATGAAAGTGGGGATTAACAGGTGGGACTAGTGTAGTGACGTTTTAAAAGCAGTGTCAAGATTTGCTGGATGATTATGTAAGGATGGGAAAGAAAAAGAGGTATCTAGAATGATTCCCGGTTTTCTGACTTGGAAAAGCCAATGAATGGTGACCAGTAATTCAAACAGAGAATAGAGACTGATGAACAAATTGAGGAGTGGGAGGGTATTAAATTTGGAATTACACTCCTTCAGCACTTTGAAGCTATCGTGCCATTGTCTTCTGTTCTCTTTGGTTTCTGACAGGGAGTTGGTCATCTCCACATAGTTATTGCCTTATATGTTATGTGTCATTTTTCTCTGGCTGCTTTCATTTTTATTCTTTTATATTCTGGAGATCTGACAATGATGGACCTACGTATGTTTTTCTTTATATTTATATTGCCTGAGGCTCAATTTTTGGATTTGCTATCTTGACATTTTCATCAACTTTGGGATATTTTTGCCCATCATTTCTTTTTTTTTTTTTTCAACGTTTTTATTTATTTTTGGGACAGAGAGAGACAGAGCATGAACGGGGGAAGGGCAGAGAGAGAGGGAGACACAGAATCGGAAACAGGCTCCAGGCTCCGAGCCATCAGCCCAGAGCCTGACGCGGGGCTCGAACTCACGGACCGCGAGATCGTGACCTGGCTGAAGTCGGACGCTTAACCGACTGTGCCACCCAGGCGCCCCACCCCATCATTTCTTTAATTATTTTTCTGTCCCATCCTCATTGTCTTCTCCTTTGGGCCACCAATTACATAAATATCTGATACTGTCCCACAGGTCTCTGATGATCTATTCATTTTCTTCAATTTTTTTTCTGTTCTTCACATTGGATAATTTTTCTATCAATTGATCTTTCAGTTTACTGATTCTTCTGTCATCTTCGTTCTCCTTTCAAAACCTTTATTTATTTATTTTATTTTTTATTTTTTTATTTTTAAAAAAAATTTTTAACATTTATTTATCTTTGAGAGAGATAGAGACAGTGCAAGTGGGGAAGGGGCAGAGAGAGAGAAAGACACAGAATCTGAAGCAGGCTCCAGGCTCCAAGCTGTCAGCACAGAGCCCGATGCAGGGCTTGAACTCACAAACCACGATATCATGACCTGAGCCAAAGTTGGACACTTAACCAACAGAACCCCCAGGCCCCCCATTTATTTATTTTTAATATTTATTTATTTATTTATTTATTTATTTATTTATTTATTTATGAGAAAGAGAGAGCACGTGCATGCAGCAGGGGAGGGGCAGGAGAGGGGGAGGATCCCAAGCAGGTTTTGTGCTGTCAGCACAGAGCCTGACATGGGGCTCAAACCCACGAACTGTGAGATCATGACCTGAACCAAAATCAAGAGTCAGATGCTCAACTGACTGACCCACCTAGGCATCCCTCCTGTTAAAAACTTTAGTAAATTTTATAATTTTATTTTATTTTGAAAAGTTCTAGAATTTGCATTTGCTTATTATTATTTTTTTAAGTAGGTTCCACACCCAGTATGGAGCCCAACATGGGGCTTGAACTCACCACCTTGAGATCAAGACCTGAGCAGAGATCCAGAGTCACATGTTTAACCAACTGAGCCATCCAGACACCTCTCATTTGTTTATTGTTTTAAAAAATGTTTATTTATTTTGAGAGAGAGAGAAAGTGAGAGTGGAGGAGGGGCGGAAAAGAGGGAGAGAGAGAATCCCAAGTAGGCTCAGCATGGAGCCTGATGCAAGGCTGGGTCCCAGGACCATGAGATGGTGACTTGAGCAGAAATCAAGAGTCGGGCGCTTAACCAACGGAGCCACCCAGGCACCCCTCATTGGCTTATTTTTTATAGTTTCTATTTCTCTGCTGAGATCCCCTATCTCCTATTTATTTACTCATTAAGATCACATTTTCCTTTATTTTGAACATATTTGCCTTTAATTCTTTGAACATTTCTATAATAGCTGCTTAATGTCTTTGTTTACTAAATCCAATATCTGAGTAATTTTAGGGTCAATTTCTATTTTCTATTTTTCTTATTTTTGGGGGTGTATAATAATTTTTTAATGGTAATACTGGAAGAAACAGGTGATAAATTGTAGAAATTTTAGACTCTGGATTCTGTTACCTTCCTTTGAAAAGTTTTAATTTTTGTTCTAGTAGGTAATTCAATTATTGACTGGCCACTTTGAACTTGTGTAGGTTTTTCTTTTTTTCTCCCCCCTCCCCCCACTTTGTTAGCGTAGATATTCAGAAAGTCCAAGGTATCTTCCCAAGCTCCTCTAATTTAATGTGTTCAATCTTCAATCTGTTTCCCCTGTGGCTCTTGTGAAGGCTCAGTTTCAGGTATTGTCAGGGCAGGTCTAGTGCAGGTCTTCCTCTAGGGCAGTGATTCTTGAACTTTAGCATGTATCAGAATCATCTAAAGAGCTTGTTAAAACACAAATCTCTAGGCTTCTTCCCCTGAGTTTCTGATCCAGTAGATCAGAGGTGGGACCCAGAATGTGCATTTTCAACAGACTATCTAACAAACTTCTAGGTGCTGCTGTTGCTGCTGGTCAGGGGACAGCAATCTGAGAACTATTGCTCTAGAATATGGTCCTTATTTTTAAAATGTGTATTTTCTGGTATCTTAGCTGGATGCCTAAGGTGTTATTAAAAAAGTATTAATCTGGCTTTCCAGTTGAGCTAAGCCCAAACTCTGATGACCCCTATTAACTGCTCAAACTCTAATATCCCTGCTCAGCCTTCAACCTCACAGAAGCTGGAATCTGGTAATCCTAGGATTGTCTCACCCGACACATGTGCAAACAGCTGTTAGCCAAGTACTCACAGAAGACCCCCCTGCCAAGATTTTTGGAGCCCTCCCTCTACAAAGCTCCCTCCTGTCCAGTGTTCTACCTTACAGATTCCAGTTGTGCAGCTGCCCCAAACTCTGATCTCTGCCTGCTCAACTCAGATAGTTCTCTACCTCACTGCTTCCTGGTTGGGAAATTGCCCTCAGATAAAGAGCCAGAGTGATCCTGGGCCTCATGTCTTGAGTTTCTCTTCACTTAGGGACCACAGAGTTGTGCTGCCTGGAACAGTTGACTCATATATTCTGTCCAGTTTAGTATTTTTTTAAACAACACTGGGTGGCTAACCTGGTACCAGTTTCTACTCCATCATAGACAGGGGTGGGAGTCCTGGTTTTAGATCTTTTGAATTTAAGGAGTGTTGGACTATCCAGAGAGAGATATCAACAACAAAAAGTTACCCTAGAGATAAAGTTTTGCAATGTATCCGCGTGTAGATAGTAACTGAGACCAAGGGCATGAATCACATAGGAGGTTATACAAAATCAGAAAAGTAGAGAGTCAGAGATAGAATCTTGGGGAACTGCCAATTTTTCATGGGTGAGTGGAAGAGGATTGGAAAAGAGGCATAGAGGGAGTAGTACAAGAGGCAGAAGAAGAACTATGTCCTGGAAGTCAATGGAAAGAGTTCTAAAAAATAAAAAAAAATTAGGGGAGGGGGGCACCTGGGTGGCTCAGTTGGTTGAGCATCCGACTTTGGCTCAGGTCATGATCTCATGGTTCATGGGTTTGAGCCCCACATGGGGCTCTGTGCTGACAACTTGGAGACTGGAGCCTGCTTTGGATTCTGTGTCTCCCTCTCTCTCTGCTCCTCCCCCATCCATGCTCTGTTTCACTTTCTCTCAAAAATAAATAAATGTAAAAAAAAATGTGTTTAAGTATTTCAAATTCTTACTATTCTCCCCCATGTGCTAAGAGGTTTACCAAAAAAAAAATGTTTTAAATATATTTCAAGCAACCCAGTAATACAGTACAATTATCAATCCCATTTTATAGATGAGGATGAGAATGAAGATGAAGAAACTGACCAGTGAAGTAACTTGCATAATGTCATCCAGCTGGTAAATGGCAGGGCAGGATTTGAATCCAGGACTTCTGTCTCCAATACTCAAAAACATCACAATGTTCTGCTTCATTCCAAAATAGGAGAGGATGACCAATGTTACCTACTGGGCTGCCCAGGAAGCTGGGGGTTGAAAAGTGCCTATCAGGTATGAGGGCCACTGGTGAGCTCAGCAGGTGTCTTCCCAGGCATCTGCTCAGAAGCCTTGCTCCTTAACTGCATTCAGGGAAGACAAGATCCATGCTCCAGCCTCCTAAGGGGGTGAAAAGTGTGAGGTGACTATAACTCACTAACTGTGCCCAAGCATAGATTTACATGCATTTGAACATATCATCAACTCAATTACCTATGCTCAGATTAGCCTCAGCAATTCTTTAAGCTCTCACAGCTGTCTTCAGGTGTTCAGGGGATTATTATGGGGAGATGTTGATCAGCTGTTCTCCAAGGCTCCTGTGGGCAGAACAAAAGAAAAGAGGCTTAGATGTCAGCAAGGGATTTAGATGTAAGTGAGAACTCTGTGAGGCAGGGAGGTCCTGTGTACCCAAGCAAGTGTTTCCAGCTTTTCTGTCTTATTTTGCCCTAAATATTCCCTCCCCACCAAATGAACTCTTTTTTTTTTTTCTTTCCCACAAAAGAGACAAAACAATAACAGCAAATTCTTACATGGTTCTTACTTTACGGCAGGCACTGTCATTAAGGTTTTTACTCATGTTCACTCATCTGATGCAACATGTTGAGATAAATAGTATTGCTATCCCCATTTTACAGGTAAGAAAACTGAGATACAGGATGACTAACTTGCCAAAGATCACACAATCCATAAATGGCAGAGCCAACATTTGAAGCCTTATGCCAAAGCCCATCCTCTCAACCACTACCCCATCTGCGAATCTGTAGGTATCGCAGTAGAAATGATAGCAATTTGGCATGGAGGCTGTCATAGATTGTTACAAAATGACCCTAAATGCTCCAAGCCTCCCTGATTCTATGCGTAGACGTAGTCTCCTTTCACGTTGAGTCTGTGCCATCCCAGGGACTTGCCTGACCAACAGCATGTGATGGAAACAACTTTCTGGGACTCCAAACCCGGGCCTGAAGAGGTCTGGAGCATCTGCTTTCTCTCTCACTTTACTGCTCTCTCTTTACTGCCTTGTAAAAAAGTACAGTCTGTCTTCCTGTAGAGAGGACACATATAGAGAGAAGACTTGGAGGCTGAAGGGCCATGTGGAGAAGAACAGAGGCACCTCAGCTAAGAGCCAGCACCAAAGTGGTAAATGAAGCCATCTTGGATCCTTTAGTCCCAGCTGAACTATCCCAGGAGACACCACGTAGGGCAAAGATGGGCTGAACCTGTAGAGCCCGGCCTAAATCCTAACTCTAAAAGGGTGTGGTTTGGGGGCACCCCAGTGGCTCAATCGGTTGAGTGTCCGACTTCGGTTCAGGTCATGATCTCATGGTTTGTGAGTTCAAGCCCCGCATCAGGCTCTCTGCTGTCAGCACGGGGCCCACTTCAGATCCTGTCTCCCTCTCTCTCTGCCCCTCCCCTGTTCATGCTCTCTCTCTCAAAAATAAACAATTCAAAGTAAATAAATAAAGGACACTTTTAAAAAAAAATTTTTTTTTTCAACGTTTATTTATTTTTGGGACAGAGAGAGACAGAGCATGAACGGGGGAGGGGCAGAGAGAGAGGGAGACACAGAATCAGAAACAGGCTCCAGGCTCTGAGCCATCAGCCCGGAGCCCGACGCGGGGCCTGAACTCACGGACTGCGAGATCGGGACCTGGCTGAAGTCGGATGCTTAACCGACTGCGCCACCCAGGCGCCCCAGGACAATTTTTTTTAAAAAAAAAGGTGTGGTTTTAAGTCACTGTTTCTTTTTTATTGTGGTGAAGTATATATAACATAAAATCTACCATTTTAACCATTTTAAGTGTATAATTCTGTGGTACATAGTGAATTCGCACTGGTGTGCAACCATCAGCACCATCCACTCCCAGGACTTTTTCATCATATCAGACTGAAACTCTGTCCCCATGAAACACTATTCCTCCCTCCTTCCAGCCCCTGGTAACTGCTGTTCTACCTTCTGTCTCTAGGAATTTAAGTCAATAGGTTTTAAGGTAGCAACATATAACTTCAGGGAGATACGGACAGCTTTAATCATCTACTTTTAGAATGTATTATGGTGTTTCTTAGTTTATTAAATATCAGAGTTGTAGAAGCATCAGGAACCCACCCAGAGCTTCGGTTTGTGTGTCATTTGTACATGTAATTCTAATGCGTCATGGCCTACAGTGTTATAGGTGAAATTATAATTATACCTAACATTTACTTTAAAGTTGAGAAGGCAGTTTCACACTTAATGTATCATTCACCTTTCACAACAGCCTTGTGAGGTAGAATTAGTTTTTTCCTTTTATGGATCAGGGGATTGAGGATCAAAGGGTTTAAGTGACTCGACCAAGGTCACAGCATAGATAGAACAGGTTGGTGTGCAACCATTTCTTGATCGCTCCTGCTGGGTTAGGGAGATTGGCAGGGGGATACACTCAAAAGACAATTAAACAGCTTGAAAAAGGAGACAAAAGGTTGGTCCTCAAACATCTGCTCGCTTGGGACACACCCATGGATATGCCCACAGGAGAATCCTTTGATCATGCTGACTACCAACCAAGATTACTCCCAATGAGATGTTTTATAGGGTGTGGCTGGGTCCCACATTAAGAAACAAATATGCTTGGCTGTATTTTGGGCAGGAATAACATGACGAGGCAAGCCAGGCACGTCCCCATTGAGTAAAGCCACAGAATCATGCCCATTCATAAAAAGCACACAAAAATCAATTCAGTGGGTCACAAACTATCTATCTATATCTATATCTATATCTATATCTATTTAATGAATACAACATGATGCAATGAATTAGTAAGGCCAGGTGTTTTTCTGAGGAATTTATTTCAGGTGTATCTTATACACATACCTGCATCTTCATAGTCATATTATTTTGGACTTGGGCTACAATATGAAATGTACTTCTTACCATGGTGTGAATGCTTGAAGACCACTGCCCTATTCCACATCTTTCCTGGCCACAGCCTTCCTCAGAGTGCAGAAAGAGAATGCAGTCTCCAGGGAAAGTATGGCTTGTCTACATGCACTGGCCTTGTGCAAGCAGTAGAAGAGAGACAGATGCTATTTTAGCACAAGGACAACACTCCAGAGGGTGGTTAGGAATGGCTACAATTGCTATATGTAAAATTTTGCCCATGTGCCCAAGGTGATTTTATGACACACAGATATGATAACATGATTCTAAAAGCACTGGGTTAGTCAGGGAAACTGAGGTTTCACTCTTGGTTCTCCATAAAACACTTGTAACTCCTTGAGATTTTCTGGGCTTCATTCCCTCATCTCTAGCAAGGGGTGTGATCAGACTAAATTATCTTTAGGGAAAGTCTCAACCAAGAGAAGGAATGCTGATAAGATTTAGGTCACTGCCTCCTCATTTCTCAAGGAGGGCCACTGGGATAGGGAATGCATAGGGAAAGTCAGACTAATACAAAAAAAATGAGTCCAATTTTTTTGTTTATATTTTTTCCAAGATTGATAAGGATAGACAGACACTATCTTTGAAAGGTAACTAACGTACGTTTCTGGCTTGAGACTGAAGACTTACCTTGAGTACCCCATCCAGACCCAGGTGTCTATACTCATGAAACATATATCATTTTAGTTTCATGAATTAAACAATAAACTCTAATTGTCTAGGTCCAAGGTATAATGGTACAGTCATAGCACCTCAATCACATATAAAATTTGTCCCTGTAAGCTGTGTATATAAGAAGATAGTTGGAATTCCTAAACAGTTAAAAGCACACGATCATGGTGATTGTTTACCATGAACTGAGGAAACATGATTTCTTTGGTGGCAAGATTCCAATCCTGGAGTCCATGCTAAGGGAGGGGGGCTGGGCCGGTGACCACTGGCAGTTCCGGGTCGTTAAGAAAGTTTCCATGGCAGAAGAGAAAGAGCCTGGATATTGCCAACAGTCATTGTTTAAAAAGAAAGAAGATGGGGCACCTGAGTGGCTCAGTCAGTTCATCGTACAACTTCCGCTCAGGTCATGATTCCACGGTTCGTGAGTTCCAGCCCTGAGTTGGGCTCTGTGCTGACAGCTGGAGCCTGGAGCCTGCTTCAGATTCTGTGTCTCCTTCTCTCCCTGTCCCTCCCCCATTTGTGCTCTCTCTCTCTCTCTCTCTCTCTTTCTCAAAAACAAATCAACTTTGGGGCGCCTGGGTGGCTCAGTTGGTTGAGTGTCTGTGGCTCAGGTCATGATCTCGCGGTCCGTGAGTTCGGGCCCCGCATCGGGCTCTGTGCTGACAGCTCAGAGCCTGGAGTCTGCTTTGGATTCTGCGTCCCCACTCTCTCTCCCAGTCCCCTGCTTGCACTCTGTCTCTCTCTCTCTCTCTCTCTCTCTCTCTCTCAAAAATAAATAAATATTTAAAAAATAAATAAAAATAAATCAACTTAAAAAAAAATAAAAAGAAAGAAGAGTTGTAGAGTGTCAGCAATAGTGGCTCTGCCTCTGTCAGTAGCAGCCAGGAGATAGGTGCAGACAGTTCTGAAGAGCGCTTCTCGCCTTAGACGTGGCCCAAGAAATGTCCCAGAAGCCCGTGCTTCTTGACATGCTGGGCTGAATTGAAAGTATTTCCAGGTATGCTCAACTGGGTCTGGGAATGACATGGGAACCTGCAGCTTTGTTTGCAATTTACGAGTAGAAATTGTTTTTCATCAAACAGAAAATATCCTTGTCTGTTTGAATTTCAAACAAAGTAATGCTATCTGGGGACTGATATAAGAAAATTCAGTCTCATTGGGGAAACTCCACACCTTTGTACAATTTAGGGAGAGTATAAAGGAATTGTTTAAATTGCTTCATTTTCTCATGGTATAGAGAAGTTTGTGTGATTTAACGACTCATTTTTTGTTCATGGTAATTTTTCTTAGAACATATTCAAACAAGATGCCATTTAATACACTTGAATATTGCCTAACTGTCTGGAATGATAAAAAGCACAGATGGGCACAAATTGAAGAGGAAAGTAAGAAAAGATTTATTCAAGGGCAGTGAATTATATTATTAGGCCGGTGACTCCTTCCCTCCCCCCAGACTAACACCAAGCCCAGCTTATCTAAGTCAGCCAAAGGAAATTCAATCTTAGCCTTTACTATATATTCAGTACATTCTGGCTGACATTGTAGACCCTGTTAGAAATCTGGTTGGCTTCCAAGCACATGCAATACTAGAATGAAGAAATAGTATAGATAGCAATCTCATTTTTCTTTCTCTCTGAAACATTGACAATGATTCTTTGTAGAATGTCTCAGGACATTCGAGGAAGTTATCCACAAACATTTTGCAGAAATCTGTCAAGAGCTGATTATTGTAATTTATATTATGTGGATATTCCATTTCCCATGCTTCATGTGTTGCAAGATGAAAACATGCACGTTAGACAATGGGGTCTATAGGCTGCCAAACATAATGAACAACCAGGAGTCAAGGTGCAGGTTTGAAGTGTGATGTTTTCAGCTCCTGAGAGGACAGAATGACGACCTTAGGTGACACCACCTTAGGCAGAACCACCAGACACACCCGGATCCCTTCGGAAACAGAGCAAACATTAACTAGCAAAATAGGAGAAACCCAGGTAGTTGCTCAGAAACCCTTACAAATGTGCCAGTTTTTGCGGGATACGCCACATTAGCCTTCCATGCTATGCCAATAGGAATGTTACAGACACTTGAAATTCATAGATAAAATTCCAAACCCTTATTTCAACAATTTAGCACTGATCTGTCACCAAAGCACCATTGTAACCAAGGCCCACACCGTAGGCAGGATTCAGTGCTCTTCCGCATCCCCATCCTGCAGATGAACTACAAAATCATGAAGTGTGTGAATAAAGATGCCAAGGCTGGGGTCTACTCCCAAACTGGACGATAACCCTTTGGGAACTGACCACTGGAGTAGAGTAAGAAGGCTTCATCACGGCATCACACAGCACAGCAGATTTGCCAAATTCTCAGAATCAACCACCCAAGGCTGTTTCAGATTTTCTTCTTTGGTAAGTCTCAAGTCCTTTTACTGTATGGGAGAGACAGATATAGCTCACTTAATTCTACTTGCTATAGAGTTTTTTGGAGTTTTTTTATATTTTATTTATTTATTTATTTATTTTGAGAGAGAGAGAGAGAGAGAGAGAGAGAGAGAGAGAGAGAGACAACACACCCAGGCAGGGGAGGGACAGAGAGAAAGGGAGACAGAGAATCCCAAGCAGGCTCCATACTGTCAGCATGGAGCACAACAGGGGGCTCGAGTCCATGAACCACAAGATCATGACCTGAGCTGAAATCAAGAGTCGGACACTTAACAGACTGAGCCACCCAGGTGTCCCAAGATTCTGTTTTTAAGTAATCTCCACAACCAATGTAGGCTCAAACCTACAACCTGGAGATCAAGAGTCACATGCTCTACCAACTAAGCCAGCCAGGTGCCCAGCTATAGAGTTTTCATTCAGGTTTTCACCTGTGCCTACCTACTCTTTCCTCCAGAAATAGTAGACCAGTCTTACCATGTCTCTTAACCTGCACAGAAGTCTCATGCTTGCAAACGACAAACGAACACCAGGTTCAAGTCTCCCTCATACTCTTCAACAGATGATGACATTTTCTTTCATAACATTGAACTGTGTACGTCAATCTTAATTAAGCTATTTGCTTGCTTGGGTTAAAAATATGTGAAGTACATTTAAAAGCATTTCTGGATGCACACGTTTAAAATAAGCATTATTTATATGCTTATACACACATACACACGTCTATACAAAACCAGAGCAAACAGTTTTTAAAAAGTAAATTTCTTTTGGGAGCCATAATTTAAACTAGTCACCACAACTGTGTGAATCCATCCTTCTTTGGCTAAGATAATTTAAATGACTAAAGGTAGTGAGTTTGTCATCCCATGAAAACACATCAATAATTGAGTATCTCTCTACAGACAATAGTGTGCTGATGGTTTCCATAGAAATGCAAAGTCCAAAAATGCATTGAAGTTCCTTTCCTCACCTCTGTTGAACTTTCCTTTCATTACTGGGTGAAGAGAGATCACTCTATCATTTTGTCAGGCATTTGAGAGATGCCGCCATTATGTTTCTGTTCATAACAATCTCTACGTGGGAAGAGTATTATATAGTCCGCGGAGTATGCACCTATTATTGTCTCCCGGTCCTCACAAGATCCTTGGGGTTGGGCAGAGCACAAATATTTATTTCTATTGACAGAAGGGAAGCTGAAGCCTGTAGAGTTTAAGTTACTTGCCTGAGGCTATGGGACGCGCCAAGTCACAACCTGGGATTCAAATCCAGACCTTCTGAGTCCTCATCCACACTCTTTTCTTTACTTTGTGCTAAAATAAATACATAAGTAAATAAATAAAAATTAAAAAAAAATACTGGTGCTTTTGAGACAGACTAAAAATCTTATTTGCTTGGTTCCTCCTTTAAAATCTAAAAACAAGAAAGAGCTCACCAGGTGAATTTGACACGTGACGCCTCTGTGTTACAACTAACGTAGGGACGCTTATCCAGAGGACTGGCAGTCTATGCATTGAACAGGCGGGATGAAGGATGTGGGGGACAATTTTATGGTGGCTGCCCTGTGCGCGTGCTTGGAGGAGCTCCAAAGCTCTGCAGTGGGGCCGCAGCCACCAAATGCCGCCCCCACCCCGCCCAATCTACCTCATGGCTCCCAGCCATCCTGTTGCCTCCCTCATCCTCGGCACAGCACAAGAGCGGGGGAGAAGGAGGTTGGCCCTGGAAAGAGTTGGTACTGGGCAAAGGGTTGGCACAGTTCCTTGCAGATACTCGAGGTGGGGACAGAAACAGAAGATGGGAGAGATCGGCCACAATTCCTGAAACTTTCCTCAAGAGAAGGTGACAGGAAGCTTTTGCATAAAGTAGCAGAACATGGGGTGCCACTCCTGGCTCCCCAAACTATAGTCAGTGAGTTAAGGAAGGAGTTGGAGAGGCCTTCAAGTCCACGCCTCCCTCATTCATTCACCTGTTCATTCCACAAATAACCATTGAACACCTACAGTGCAGAGGATATAGTAGGCAACAAATCACAGTCCCTGCCCTCACAGAGCTCACGTTTTCGTGGGGAGAGAAACAGCAACCAAATAAATAAGCAGAGCATCAGCTGGTGATACATGCTGCGGAGAACAGGAAAACCAGCTAAGAGGAAGAGGGACTCTCGTGGGGGACAGGAGATACTATCTTATGTATGTTGGTCAGGGCCTGATAATGACATTTAAACAGAGACTTGAAGAAAATGAGGGAAGAAGTCATGGGGATATCTGATGGAAAGAGAATTCCAGGCAGGGGAGACGGCGAAGGCTCTCCTACAGAGAATGGTTGGCATGTTTAAGGAACAGCTAGGATGCAAATGGGGTTGGAGTGGCATGAGGGTAGAAATTGGAGATGTGGTCAGAGAGATGGTGGGGCCCAGGCCATACGTGGTCTTGCAGGCCAGTGTTAAACTTGAGTGAGACCGGGACGCACGGGAGGGTTTTGAGCAGGGAAATGATAGGATCTGACTTTTTAAAGTATCCTTCTGGCTGTTCTGTTGGAACACATCTTGGGGCTATGCCATGGAACGTGATGAAAATCTATTTCATTCTTAAAAGACCTTGTGTATTACTCAATTGCCTTCACGTTTCCAGATTGTTTTCTATGCTTCTCTCTAGACAGGTTTTCATCATTTATTTTATTTTCAATCATCGGATTCTTTATAATAGTCTGATCTCATTATCCCTTTTCACCCCCCAACTTAGAACTTTCCGATGGCTTTCACTTGCACTCAGGGGAAAGTTCAAACTCCATCCGCTGGCACGTAAGGTCCCGTAAGATTGAGTACTCACCCACCTCTCTCCTCATGTGCTCTGCTCTGTCTTCCTCTTCCTCTGCAGTGGTCCTCTTTCAGTTCCTTCTAGTTCAAGGCCCTCCCCCAGATTCGTTCTTCTTCTTAATATGTTCTCCCTATCTCTGCGTGGTTCATCCTCATGTATCCCGTGCTCCAGAAATTTGTTGCATTAGTTCGTTCACCGATCAAATGTGGCACTAAAAAAAATGAAGTCACCTCTGAAGCCACTGTTTGGAGTTACTTCTGTTTTGGAAGTAAGCCCAGGATTCACTATTACAGAAATTTGATTCACTATTATTTTATCAAGTTTTATTTATTTAAGTAATCTCAACCCCTCCAATGTGGGGCTTGAACTCACAAGAGTTGCCTGTCCCCCCCTACCCGACTGAGCCAGCGGGGTGCCCCATTCAGTATTATTTAAGATTATATGAATATACTTGAGAGTAAATATATGGATATCAATAAATTACATGCTAACATTTTGGAATACCTTTCCTAGATGTTATCATTCTAATTCACCTTTCTACATCATTGCAGCACAGTAAATTACATGAAACATCTTGTTAAATAAAGACTTGTCATAAATTGTAGTGTGGCTCTTGATTTATTATGGATTTCCCCATCTGGGTATCTTATTAACAATCTGAGAGGCTCATCTTTCTATGTTACCAGAACTATTTTATTTTGCCTAATTCTTTGTTGATGCCTTTTTAAATTCTGCAGTTGTGCTGTTTAATATGTTACCCTACGCATACATGTGGCTTTAAATTTAAAAATTCTAAGGGGCACCTGGCTGGTAGAACATGTGACTTTTGATCTCAGGGTCATGAGTTGGAGCCCCATGCTGGGTGCAGAGATTACTTACAAATAAAATCTTGGGGCACCTGGGTGGCTCAGTCGGTTAGGCATTTGACTCTTAATTTCAGCTCAGGTCATGATCTCATGGTTCATGGAATTGAGCCCCGAGTTGGGCTCTGTGCTGGCAGTATGGAGCCTGCTTGGGATTCTCTCTCTCTCCCTCTTTCTCTGTCCTTCCCCCTCCCCTGTGCACCCATACTCTCTCTGTCTTTCTGTCTCAAAAAAAGTATGTGGTAGGGGCACCTGAGTGGCTCAGCTGGTTAAGCATCCGACTTCAGCTCAGGTCATGATCTCATGGTTCATGAGTTCAAGCCCAGTGTTGGGCTCTGTGCTAACAGCTCAGAGCCTGGAGCCTGCTTCAGATCCTGTGCTTCCCTCTCTCTCTGCCCCTACCCCACTTGTGCGTGCTCTCTCTTTCTCTCAAAAATAAATAAACATTTAAAAAAATTTTAAGTATATTTAAGAATATATCTCTATATATTCTTATTTATTCTTCATAGGATTAAATCATGAGCCAGCTCAGGGAGGCTATTTTATAATATAACTGTAATAAACCAGAAATTTGATGCCCCTTGACTCAGGTTTCCACACTCTACTCTTGGATCAACAGGCAAAATGTAAATGAGTCCCAACCCCATTAGATCATGGAGACCTCTGGTGCAAATAAAAGACGATTCATGCCAGTGTGGATCTTTTCAGAGTCTAGAGGGCTTACAAGCTCAGGTACCATGGGGCATGAACCTGAGAACTAGACAGCCAGGGGATGTTCAAAACGGGAACCAAACAATCTATGGGCATAGTGTTCTTTATGGAAAAACAGTAATTTACCCTTTATCATCTACATTATAGAACTTATAATATGTCCCCCAGAGATAGTCTGCTTTAGAGAATTACATACACAAACATGCTATAGTGAGCACACAGACACACAGAGATAGGAACAAGATGGGAGATGTTTTGCAAGTATAGAAAGCAGAAAACAAAGACCTTTAAAATGTATTTTGAATAGTACTTAATAGACCATGTAATTTAGCCTAAGGCTTGGTGGCTGAGAGTAACCAACAGTTTTAAGTGATGGAAAAACTGCAAAGTGAAAGGCAATTTCAAATAACTTAATGTAAGAAATCCTTTACACAGTCATAAAACAGTGAGCAATTTATTTTTTCAATAGGAAATCAGTTTTTCTTCACTCCCACTAATAATTAGTAAACAACTACTTAAAGAATATTGGGTTGAAGCAAAGTCACCAAATTGGTGTCTTGGCTTAGCCCTTGAGCTAAAATATGTTTATTGCCATTTTACAGACGGGAAAACTAAGGCTCAAAGAAGCGAAGTGCTGTATTTCCTGGGTAATAAGTGGTGGAACCAAAATTGAAACCTGAGTCCCATCAGCTCAAGAATTCTACACTGACTCCCTTCCACGTAGAATTGACTACGACTCATTTTTCTTTGATTTTTGTGGTTAAATTCTGAATGAAACCAGAATAATAGAACATCATTTTTAAGAACCAAAATAATTGAAGGAGCATCCAGGACATTTTCTATGCAAGATCATCTTAGTTTTTAATTCACAATATTCTCTTATCTTACCAAATTTACTTTAAAGATTATGCTTCAATCCATGGGAAATATCTGGAATTATGTTTATTTATTTAAAAGTCTAGGGGTGCATGGGTGGCTCAGTTGGTTAAGCGTCCGACTTCTGCCCCGGTCATGATCTCATGTTTCGTGAGTTGTAGCCCCGCGTCGGGCTCTGCGCTGACAGCTCGGAGTCTGCAGCCTGCTTCGGATTGTGTGTCTCCCTCTCTTTCTGCCCCTCCTCTGCTCTCTCTCTCTCTCTCTTTCTCAAAAATAAATAAACATTTTTAAAAAGTCTACATGTATTTTCACTTCATATAGTTTAATGAAGTTCTTTATCCATTAAACAACTGAAAGCAGGGGTCAGCAAACTTTTTCTGTAAAAGGCTAGTTAGTAAGTATTTTAGGCTTTGAGGGCCATATGGTCTCTGTCACAACTACTCAAGTCTGCTATTGCAGCATGAAGGCAGCTCTAGAACATACATAAACAAATTAGTCTGGCTATGTTCCAATAAAATCTTGTTTGTGGACTCTGAAATGTAAATTTTATACATAATTTTTTATGCCATGAAGTATTCTTCTTTTGGTTTTCTTCAACTACGTGTAAATATAAAAAAACTACTGTTAGCTCATGGGCTATATTAAAATGCATGTTAGGCTGGATTTGGCTTATGGTTCATGGTTTGCCAACCCTTCATCCAGAACATGCATCAACACCTGTAGAAACGAAGAAACTCGTTTAAGAATATAGAAGAACTAGGGACTATGCTATATCTTTTTTTATCTTTACTCAGCTTAATGGACTGTATCTTATCATAAGGAAATAAAAATAATGAAAGCCACTAGAGAGTAATTTAATTATATGTGAGGAAGGGGCATTTTAAGATCATTAGCCAGAGGTACTCTGAAATATTCTTAATAAAAGCAAAGTCAGGGGCGCCTGGGTGGCGCAGTCGGTTAAGCGTCCGACTTCAGCCAGGTCACGATCTCGCGCTCCGTGAGTTCGAGCCCCGCATCGGGCTCTGGGCTGATGGCTCAGAGCCTGGAGCCTGTTTCCAATTCTGTGTCTCCCTCTCTCTCTGCCCCTCCCCCGTTCATGCTCTGTCTCTCTCTGTCCCAAAAATAAAATAAATGTTGAAAAAAAAAATTTAAAAAAAAAAATAAAAGCAAAGTCAGAATGCTTGCCATTATTATTCCACATGCCTTATCTATAATGGCAAAAACACAATGCACTCCTTCCATTAGTAATGTTTCCTTCCCTGTGTCAAAAAATGGTATACTCTTATTAAATGTTGCACTAAGTATTACACTAAAGAACACAGGGGCAGGAAGAGAAATAGGCTAAAAATTTTAATTATAGTATTTGTTCTCCCAACCTGGAATTAGTGAACTTAAAGGACACATCTGGGGGCACCTGGGTGGCTTCATTGGTTAAGCATCCAACTCTTGATTTCAGCTCAGGTCATGATCTCAAGAACTGTGAGGTCCAGGCTCGTTGGCTCCTTGCTGTTTGTGAGATCCAGCTCCCACTGTCAGTGCAGACCCTGCTTGAGATTCTCTCTCTCCCTCTCTCTCTCTCTCTCCACCCCTCCGCTGCTTGTGCATGTACTCTCTTTTCTCTCTCTCAAAATAAATAAATAAACGTTAAGAAAATAAAGGAGGGGCGCCTGGGTGGCACAGTCGGTTAAGCGTCCGACTTCAGCCAGGTCATGATCTCGCGGTCCGTGGGTTCGAGCCCCACGTCGGGCTCTGGGCTGATGGCTCAGAGCCTGGAGCCTGTTTCCGATTCTGTGTCTCCCTCTCTCTCTGCCCCTCCCCCGTTCATGCTCTGTCTCTCTCTGTCCCAAAAATAAATAAACATTGAAAAAAAAAAAAAAGAAAAGAAAGGAAACATCTGCTTTAATCTTCTCCATTAATGGATAATTTATGTATAATATCTATATAATTAACATATCGTCACTTTGAAGATTTGCTTATCGGGCTCTTCTCTTACGTCATTCAATATTTATTGAGGGTTTACTATGTACCAGACACTATTCTAAGCTCTGAGTATATTGTAGTGTACACAAATTCTCTTATATCTTCTTTCAGAGGAATGTACAATATAAGGTTCTCCACATTGACAAAAGTTAGCTATAGTCCACTAGCATCATGCTTTTTATATGACAATCGACAAAATGAAAAAAAAAAAAACAACTGGTAAGTCACCTTATTAGTTCATTCTTTATTATAACGTGCTTTGAAACATAAGGAATCAGTTTCTTTGCTCATCCATAAGGAGCAACTCCTCATTGTTAGTTTTATCATGAGATTGTAATAATTTAATCACATCTTCCCGCTCCACTTCTCATTCTAGTTCTTTTGCTTTTTCCACCGCATCTGCGGTCACTTCCTCCCCTGAAGTCTTAAATCCCTCAAAGTCATCCATGAGGGTTGGAGTCAACTTCTTCCAAACTCCTGTCCATGATGGTACTTTGACTTCTCCCGTGAATCGCAAATGTTCTTTAAGGCACCTAGAATGGTGAATCCTTTCCAGAAGGTTTTGAAATTCACTTTGCCCAGATCCATCAGAGGACTCACTATCTATGGCAGCTATAGCCTTACAAAAGATATTTTGAATAACAAGACTTGAAAGCCAAAACGACTCCTTGATCCATGGGCTGCAGAATGTTTGTTGTGTTAGCAAGCATGAAAACAACATTAATCTTGTACATCTCCCTCAGAGCTCCCGGCTGACCGGGTACACTGTCAGTGAGCAGTCATATTTTGAAAGGAATCTTTTTTTCTGAGCAGTTAGCCTCAACGGTGGGCTTAAAATATTCAGTAAACCGTGCTATAAGCGGATGTTCTGTCATCTAGACTTTGTTGTTCCATTTATAGAGCACAGAGTGGATGCAGCATACTTCTTAAGGGCCCTCGGATTTTCAGAATGGTAAGTGAGCACTGGCTTCCGCTTCCAATCACCAGCTGTATTAGCCCCTAATGAGAGAGTCAGCCTGCCCTTTGAAGCTTTGAAGCCAAGCATTGACTTCTCCTCTCTAGCCATGAAAGTCCTAGATGGCATCTTCTTCCAATAGAAGGTTGTTCGGTCCACATTGAAAATCTATTGTTTGGTGCAGCCACCTTCATTCCTTACCTGAGCTAGATCCCCTGGATAACTTGCTGGAGCTTCTTCCTCAGTACCTGCTGCCTCACCTTACCCTTTTCTCTATGGCTTCTTTCTGTAAATCTCATGAACAAAACTGTGCTAGCTTCAGATTTGCTTCTGCAGCTTCCTCACCTCTCTCAGCCTTCATAGACTTAAGGAGAGTTAGAGCCTTGCTCTGGTTTAGGGGAAGGTTGTGGCTACTTTGATCTTCTATCCAGACCACTAATATTTGCTCCGTATTAGCAATGAGGCTATTTCACTTTCTTCTCATTCACGTGTTCACTGGAGTAGCAGTTATTTTCCTTCAAGAACTTTTCCTCTGCATTCACAACTTGACTAACTGTTGGCACAAGAGGTCTGGCTTTTGGCCTGTCTCAGCTTTCAACAAGCCTTCCTAAACTGAATCATATTTCTAGCTTTTGATTTAAAGTGAGAGACGTGCAACTCTTCCTTTCACTTGCACACTTAGAGGCCATTGTTGGGTTATTCATTGGCCCAATTTCAATATTGTCGTGTCTCAGGAACTAGGGAAGCCCCAGGAGAGGGCGAGAGACCAGGGAGTGGCCAGGTGGCAGACCAGTCAGAACACACACAACCTCTATGGATTAAGTTCACTGTCTTACACAGGTGCTGTTCATGGTGCCCCCAAACAATTACAATAGCAATAGCAAAGGTGGCTGATCACAGATCACCGTAATGATTACGCTAAGAGTGAAAAAGTTCAAAATGTGACGCAGAGACACAAAGTGAACAAGTGATGTTGACAAAATGGTGCCGCTAGACTTGCTCACTGCAGGGGGCCACAAACCTTCAACTTGGAAACACACACGTCTGTGAAGTACAATAAAGCAGAGGGCAATAAGATGAGGTATCTCTGTAGTAGAAATTTAAAAGACATTTTGCGACAATATGTCTGCTCAACTTTTTACTACACTCAAAGAACTTTGCATCAACTTTGTCTTTCCCCCACCTCTTTTATTTCTCCCCCCAATTTCTATGTCAAATAGGCCGAGAAAATCTGAGAATGGCAAAAGACAGGGTCGTGTACAGGAACATAACCAGGTGAAACAGAGGAAGTATCAAGGTTAAAACCTGGGGCTTCTATTTTTAGGAATCCTCCTTTACCCAGCACAAATTTAAAGAAACCATTAATTGGAAAGGTAGCTCCAGCTGTAGAGCAAACCCTGTTAGTCACACACAATATTTGTTTAAAGTGAGCGAAAAGAAGGGAACACTTTTTTTTCCTCTTCACTCTCACAATACAAACATAAAAAACTAGAAATACCAGATGGACCTGGAGGTAATTAATGCACAGTAAGCTGAACGTTTTTACCGGCAATGTCACTTTATTTGTGCAAGCAGCAGCTATAATTAAAATGTAATGATTAAAGTAGGCCACTGGGTTAGACGGTAGACTTCTCCTTGAATAAGTTATCATTTTGTCTTTCCACTTTTTTGGTTCCCATCTCCTGGTCTCGCTGACATGACGTTGTTCATAAAACTCATGCCTTTATCAGTGTGTGGTTTTTTTTAATTAAAAAAATTTTTTTTAATGTTTATTTATTTTTGAGAGAGAGAGAGAGAGAGAGAGAGAGAGAGAGAGAAGAGACAGAGCATGAGTAGGGGAGGGGCAGAGAGAGAGGGAGACAGAATCCGAAGCAGGCTCCAGGCTCTGAGCTGTCAGCACAGAGCACGATGCGGGGCTCGAACTCGAGGATTGTGAGATCACGACCTGGGCTGAAGTCAGACGCTTAACCGACTGTGCCACCCAGGCGCCCCTATCAGTATGTTTTTTCCACTTCTGATTTATGGTTTGGGTGGCCACTATTTTTATACTTTTCCCAAAACATTTAGTGGCCACTGAAGGGATAAATGCAGAGTGGCCTTTGGGGAGTCGGCGGCCCAGTCAGCATGTCCTAACTTGTCCAACAACACCAAGACTTACTCAAAAGTGAAAATCCGAAATTGAGATGATCCAGGGCTGGCCAAGGGCCACCCTTGTAGTTCGAATCTAGTTTAGGCAGACCTGGAGCTAACCAGGACCTGGCAGGCTAATGGATACTGAAACTGGCATAGTTCCAGCCAAACACAGGGAGCAAAGAGATGGGGAATGTTCAATGACCATATATGGGCAGCCCCCTCCTCAGAACACATTTCAAGTCCCACTTCACCTAAGCCTACACTTGCTGGCTTCTTAATTTTTTTTTTTTTTTTTTTGGTACCACCAATGTCTTTACTTGTTCAAGAGTGATGTCTTTTTTTGTATGTTTGTTTGTTTACTTTTTTAAAGTTTATTTATTTTGAGAGAGACAGAGTGGGGGAAGAATAGAGAGCAAGAGGGAGACAGAGAATCCCAAGCAGGCTCCATGCTGCCAGTGCAGAGCCCAATGCGGGGCTCAGACCCACGAAACCGTGAGATGATGACCTGAGCTGAAAGCAAGAGTTGGACGCTTAACCGACTGAGCCACTTAATGACTACATACATTTGAAGTAGCTTAAACAATATTTGCAAGATGTGCAGCTGTCATAGTGGGCTATGAAAAACTCTGTGATTTCTTTTAATGAAAAGGTCACAGGTACTAATACTAGCATGATGTACTGCCCACATTCATTATTGAAGGAAATGCTGCCTTTTGTGTAGAGGTTAGTGAAAACAAAACTTTAATTTTTTCATCCAGAATCACGTTGAACGCGACCAATGGACCTCAGGCTAACAATCCCTGAAAAGTTTGAAAACAAACAAAAATCCAACTAACAGAGTTGAAAACCCAGCTACTGCCTAATAAAACAATTTCCAGGTGACGGGGATGCTCCTTCTCCTCCAGCCATTTTATTTGCAAATCTCAGTCCTCGTTGCCGGGTGAAATATTATTCTTGTGCATTTTGTCTTCCAGTGATCCATTGCTGTGGGTTCCAGGTGTGTGTTGGTGTTTCTGAGCATTAGAAGGCACACTCAGAGTAGATCCCTTTCTGAAAGAGACATGTCACACAAAGACAATTATTCAGATAACTTACTTCAAAGTCTCCAGAAAATTTTAGGAAAAATAGGATGCTTCTCTTACAGATTAACCCCTTCAATTATCCTGCTTTCGGCTCCTTTAATTGAGGGGAAAACATCTCGGTTAAAAGCTCTTTGTACCCCAGTCAAATACTCTTTTGATGAACCTATAATTAGAGGTCAACAGACGAGGTTCTAGAAAAGCCTAGCTTTGAGGTGATTAAGATTAGGCAAGAAGGAAAAGTCCTGAGGATTACGATCTGGAGTCATCTTCAATATTCGTTTAAAAACAATTTTTAAATGCTTATTTATTTTTGAGAGAGAGATAGAGAGGGTGTGGGAGAGGGGCAGAGAGAGGGGGAGACAGAGAATCCCAAGCAGGTTCTGCACTGTCAGTGCAGAGCTCGATGTGGGGCTAGAACTCATGAACTGTGAGATCATGACCTGAGCCAAAGTCAAGAGTCTGATGCTTAACTGACTGAGCCACCCATGCACCCTGTTGTTCGTTTTTAAAAATTTATCCTATTAGGAGAAATGAAACAAAGTGTGGTCAAGAAAACTGTTATTATTGCCAGAAATAATAGCAGCATTAAGAACAACAACATCAATTAAGTCACTACCTTCATACAATGCAATTACCACCACAAATGTTAGTGAGAGGGACTTTTAAGTCTTAAACTTAGGCAGTCATTTCTTCTTTTTTTTTTTTTTTTTTTCATCAAAGTAAGTTCAAAAATCTCAATTAATGGATAAGGAAACATAATTTCATACATATTCCTGGTTTAAAAAGAGACACTACAATATACTAGTCAAAAGAAATAGTGATGTAAAAGCATAATGTCTAAATACTTTTATAAATGATCGATACCGTTAGTGCTGCTAGCTGAATGACCTTTATATTTATATGAGTACATAATGCTGCAAAGAATGTGTAAATGATTTTAATAGTTTTCAAGGACACACTGCTTAGGTAGACAAGGAGAGTATTGTGCTTTATTCTAAAGCAAAGCACAAATCCGGAAAGTTAGCTCGTACCCAAAAAAATGCTTTCACGATAATTATCACACGTGCAAAGAAAGCTTTATTTTTTTAAGGTACTGATGTAAACTGGGGCCTTGTTCTTTGAAAATAATATTTTGCCTAACTTGAAAAGTTGAAGAAACTATTAAAAGTTGTACTTGATACAAACCTTGACATTTAGACTGGGGCAATCTGAATTCTAGGTATAACTGTCCAGAATCATAAGCAAACAAGTTACCAGATAGCCACAAGGTTCCTGACAAACCAAACCATTGAGAAACTGCTTATTTCATAAGTAATATTCTAGTTAAGTGTAAAACTGTTGATTTCATTTAAATTTGCAGCAAAATATAAACTTTAAAAATTGTATTTTGCCTTTTAGTATTACTCTGTGTACTTGCTTGCCTTCCATTAATTGGAAAACCAATGAATTTCCCTGAAAAAAGTAACAGAACTAAAATTTGGTCTGAAAGCCACAACTCATAAATAAAAATTATATTAGTTCAATAGATGCAACACAATTCTATTAAAAATCCCATCTGGTTTCTTGGTGGAAATTGATGTTTATCCTAAAATTCACATGTAAACTCAGGGTACCAACAACAGCTAAAACAATCTTGAAAGAACAATAAATCAAATTGGAGGACTCACATTTCTCAATTTCAAAACTGACTACCAAGCAACAGTATTGAAGATAGTGTGGTACTGGCATAAGATATATGTGTAGATCATTGGCATAGAATGAAAGAATCCAGAAATAAACTCCCATTTCTATGTTCAATTGCGTTTTGATAAGGTTATCTAGACCAGAAAGGACAGTGTTTTTATTTTTTTTTTCCAGATTCATAATATATTGTACAAATTGAGTATCGCATTATGAGTTGTCATTAGCTTCTCCAGGCATGGGAATTTAACAGGTGAGGCACAGTTTAAGCTCCATTTCTGTTGCTTTCACAGCTGGTGTTTTTTCGACCTTAACTTGAAGTATAAGAGTTGAAATATTTTTTGATACCAGTGAGATGGAGTTGGGCATCAGTTTCTGGACCTGCCATGATTTCAAACTTGCAAAAGGCAACAATTCCACTGGTTGTGTAGAAAGGACAGTGTTTTTAAACAAATAGTACTGGGACAACTGGGTGTCCACATTCAAAAGAATGAAACTGGACTCCTACCTCAAAACATATGTAATAATCAACACAAATGGATCAAAGTCCTAAACGTAAGAGCGTAAACTACAAAACTCATAGAAGAAAAAAGAGTAGTAAATATGTGTGACCTTGGGTTAGGTAAATTTCTTAGGTATGACACCAAAAGCACAAGCAACAAAAGAAAAAAGAGATAGACTTCATCAAAAATCTAAATATACATCGTCAAAAGCAAAACACTTAGTGATGCAAAGGACACTACCAAGGGAGTGAAAACACAACACATAGAACAGAAGAAAATATTTTCAAATCATTTATCTGATAAGGGACTTGTATCTGGAATATATAAAGAACTCAATAACAAGAAAAAAATTTTTAATGGGTACAGGATCTGGACATTCTCCAAATGGATGTTTTTCCAAAGAAGATACACAGATGGCTAATGGCCACATGAAAAGGTGCTCAACATCACTAATCATCAGGGAAATGCAAATTAAAATCACAGTGAGATACCACTTTACACCCACTAGAATGGCTAGACTAAAAATAAACAAAAACAAACAAACCCAGAAAATAAGAAGTGTTGATGAGGATGTAGAGAAATTGGAACCATACACTGCTGGTGGGAATGTAGGATTGGTGCAGCCACCGTGGAAAACAGTCTGGCAGCTCCTGAAAAAGTTAAACGTATAGTTACCATTGGAACCTTCAATTCACTCACTTTTAGGTATACACTCCAGAGAAATGAAAATGTATGTCCACACAAAAACATATATGAATGTTCATGGCAGCATTTTTCATAATAACTTAAAAACAGAAACACCCCAACTATCCACAGACTGATGAACGGACAAAGTGTGATTTATCCATACAATGCAATATTATTTGTCCAGAAAAAGGAATAAAATACTGATGATATATGCTACAGCATGGATGAACCCTGAAGACATCATGCTAGGTGAAAGAAGATAGTCACAAGAGATCACATATCATGGGATTTCATTTATGCGAAATGTCCATAATAGGCAAATCTAAGAGACATAAAGTAGATTTGTGGTTGCTTAAAGCTAGAGGAGATGGAAAGACTGTGGGGGTAATAGGTAAAAAAAAAAGTGTTTTTTAGAGGGAAGTGATGAAAATATTCCAAAGTTGATTATGGTAAAGATTGCACAACTTTGTGAATAAACTAAAAGCCGTGAATTGTATCCTTTAAGTGGGTAAATTGTATGGTAGGTGAATTATATGCCAATAAAACCAATACAAAAAAACATTATTCAAATGACCCATTATCTTGATAGCAGACAGATTGTTAAGTTCCTATGAAAAAGATGCAAGGTGCATTCATCCATTTATTCATTCATCCACAGGCATGGAATAGGAAATAGGAGGATGAGCAGGTTGTGGCTAAAATCACTCTGGGACATGTTGAGTTTGAAAAGCCAGTGGAATACAATCCAGCAAGAGAAGCCCAGCAGGAAATCAGAGATATAAATCATTATGTCAGGGGAGAAAGTTATGTTGAAGTTATAGATTGGGGGTCATTTGCATATGCTTATAATAGTTAAAATTATGAATATGTAGAAAATGTGTGAGGCAGGAATTTTTTTGGGAATTGTAAAATACATGGAACATAAAATTTACCGTCTTAACTATTTTTAAATGTACAGTTCAGTGGTGTTAAGTAAATCCACACTGTTGTGCAACCAATCTCCAGATCTTTATCATCTTGTGACACTGAATCTCTATACCCATTAAACCACTACTCCCTATTTCCCCTTCGCCTCAGTTCTTGGAAACCACCATTCTACTTTCTGTTTCTATGAATCTGACTAATGTAGATACGCATATGAGCATTTGTCTTTTTATTACCTGTCTATCTATCATCTACTACCTATTTGCTTATTTTTATATTTAATTTTAAGTAGGCTTCACACCCAGTGCAGAGCCCAACGCGGGGCTTGAACTCATGACCCTGAGACCAAGACCTGAGCTGAGATCAAGAGTCAGATGCTCAACTGACTAAGCAACCCAGGCGCCCCATCATATGAGCATTTGTCTTTTTGTGACTGATAACATTTCACCTGGCAGACTGTCTTCAGGGCTTATCCATACTGCAGCATGTCTCAGAGTTTCCTGCCTTAAGCTAAATGATATTGCATTGTATACATACACCACATTTTATTTATTCATTCATCCATTGAGGGACTCTTGGGCTGCTTCCCCTCTTGGCTATCGTGAATAACAAATATCCCTTTTCAATCCTTTTGGTATATATCCTGAAGTGGAATTGCTGGATCATATGGTCATTCCATTTTTAATTTTTTTTTATTTTTAACGTAGTTTTTTTTTAGTTTAATTTTTTTTTTTTTAATTTGCATCCAAGTTAGTTAGCATATAGTGCAACAATGATTTCAGGAGTAGACTCTTCCCCATTTGGCCCATCCCCCCTCCCTACAACCCCTCCCGTAACCCTCAGTTTGTTCTCTGTATTTGTGAGTCTCTTCTGTTTTGTCCCCCTCCCTGTTTTTATATTATTTTTGTTTCCCTTCCCTTATGTTCATTTGTTTTGTCTCTTAAAGTCCTCATATGAGTGAAGTCATATGATTTTTGTCTTTCTCTGACTAATTTCACTTAGCATCATACCCTCCACTTCCATCATGTAGTTGCAAATGGCAAGATTTCATTCTTTTTGATTGCCGAGTAATACTCCATTGTATATACAAACCACATCTTCTTTATCCATTCACCCAGCGATGGACATTTGGGCTCTTTCCATACTTGGGCTATTGTGGATAGTGTTGCTATAAACATGGGGTGCATGTGTCCCTTCGAAACAGCACACCTCTATCCCTTGGATAAATGCCTAGTAGTGCAATTTCTGGGTCGTAGGGTAGTTCTATTTTTAGTTTTTTGAGGAACCTCCATACTGTTTTCCAGAGTGGCTGCACCAGCTTGCAGTCCCATAAAATAAAATAAAAAAATTTAAATGCAAATTAAAACCATAATGAAATATCACCTCACATTTATTAGGGTGGTTACTATAAAAAAAAAAAACAAGCATAAAATAACAAGTGTGGGCAAGGATATGGCAAAGTTAGAACCTTGTGCTCTGTTGGTAGAAATGTAAAATGGTATAGCTGCCATGGAAAGCAGCATGCCAGTTTCTTTAAAGGACCCGAAGTGGGCTCTGTGCCGACAGGGTGACAAACCTGATGCGGGGCTTGAACTCACAAACTGCAAGATCACGACATGAGTCAAAGTTGGATGTTCAATCACCTGAGCCATCCAAGCACCCATTGTTGAGGGATTCTTAATTTAGGGTACGTGGACCACACCTAGTGTGAATGGGTGGGCTTTCAACAGTCATGAAGGCCCTCATACTGAAATTCTATGTGTGGGTGGGTTGTTTTTCCTCAGAGATTCTCTAGCTCTGACCACATTTGTTTCCCACAGAGAAAGTAGCCTCTTTTCTGCCGGATTGTGTAAATAATGCATCTAGGGGAAAAAACCCTAAAGAATAAAAGAATGATTCCAAGTCTTTTGTTTGCTTATCGGTTTATTTATATCTTCTGTCATGCAAAGACCGTCACTGTTACACAGTCAACTGTATCTATCTTTCCTTTTAGAGTTTCAGAGTTTTTCAGCCTTGGTTAGAAAAGGATATCCCCTCAGCCTTTAGACAGAGCATATAGGAACCTAGATTTCTTTGTGTGATATCTTTATTCAGTTACATTTTTACATTTAAGTTTTTAATCTTTCTTGAATTTATTTTATATTAGTGTAAAATGGGGGGGGGCCTTTAAATTTCCTTTCCTGGGTAAATGACAGCTATTTTAATCTCTCTGTCTGCCAAAAATTATAAGGTGATGTAAATAATATTGGTGCTGGTAGCTATCCTATTTTTTAGGGAAATGATTTTTTTTGATTTGCCACTGCAGATTTGCTTGCTCAGTTTTGCTAATCTTAAGGATATTTAAATAGTTTCCTTCTATTCTTATTTTTCTAAGAGATTTTAGCAGGGATGGCTGCTGAATTCCATCAAATAAGTTTTTAGCATTTATTGAAATGCCTATATTTTTCTCTTTTATTGATGCATTTGATTATGTAACAGATTATATAATAATGAACCATTCTTGTATTTCTGAAATAAATCCTGTTTGGTCATAATATATTATCCTTTTGTTACATGGATTTTGTTTGCTAATATTTTATTTTGAATTTTTGCGCTTTTATTCATAAGTGAGATTGTTCTATACTTTCCTTTATGTTGTTATATTTTCCAGGTTTTGGTATTAAAGTTTGCTGTTTTATACAATGAATTAGAAGAATATCATCTGGCCTGGTAAATAACCTTGTAATTATCTCTTCTTTGAAAGTCAGGTAAACTTAACTGGGAAGCTATCCGTATAGTTTTGGTGGGTTTGGTTTTGTTTTTGACAGAAGATGTTTTTCATCACCTGTTCAATTTCTTTTCTAGTGATTGATCTGTTCACATTTTCTATTTCTTTTGGGGGTCAATTTTACTTGCTTTTTTTTTTAATGAGGAAATTAGTCATTTCCTCTAAATTTTCAAATTGCTGACATAGAATTGCAAGAAGTAATTTTCACCTATCCCTTTAGTCTCTCCTATATGTGGGGATATGACTTACTTCTCACTCCTCATTTTGCCTCTTCTGCTTCTTGCAGTATGTGTGAGGAGGGTGAGGTTTTGATTTCACTGGTCTTTTCAAAGAACTAGATTTTAGATTTAAAAGACTTAGTTCCTTTAATGTAATTTTTTAATAATGGTTAAGTCTGATAAACTTTTGTTATTTTCATTTTTATATATAAATTTTAAATTTTGTAAATTTGTTTACATAATTTTATATCCTTACATGATGTTCTTCACCTTGTTTGGTGCTTTCAACTTAATTTCATTTGTCTAGTATTTTTTTTTTAATGTTTATTTATTTTTGAGACAGAGAGAGACAGAGTGCAAGTGGGGGAGGGGCAGAGAGAGAGGGAGACACAGAATCCGAAACAGGCTCCAGGCTCCGAGCTGTCAGCACAGAGCCCGACGCGGGGCACGAACCGTGAGATCATGACCTGAGCCAAAGTCGGACGCTCAACCGACTGAGCCACCCAGGCGCCCCTCATTTGTCTAGTATTAATATCACCAACTCTACTTTATCTTTGTATATCCCTTCTTTTTTTTTTTTAATGTTTATTTATTTCTGAGACAGAGAGAGAGCATGAGTGGGGGAGGGGCAGAGAGAGAGGGGGACACAGAATCTGAAGCAGGCTCCAGGCTCTGTGCTGTCAGCACAGAGCCCAATGCGGGGCTCAAACTCACAGACCACGAGATCATGACCTGAGCCAAAGCCAGATGCTCAACCAACTGAGCCACCCAGGCTTCTGTATATCCCTTCTTTGATACTCTGTGTAGGCATGTTCCTAGTAATTATCATACAGCTGACTTTTGCTTTTTTAACCAAATCTGGCAGTTTCTCATTTAAAATTTTTGTTTAATGTTTATTTTTGAAAGAGAGAAAGAGAGAAACAGAGAGACAGAGCATGAGTGGGGGGAGGGGCAGAGAGAGAGGGAGACACAGAATCCAAAGCAGGCTCCAGAATCTGAGCTGTCAGCACAGAGCCGGACATGGGACTTGAACCCAGGAACCGTGAGATCATGACCTGAGCTGAGATCAAGAGTCAGTCGCTTAACCACTTAACCGACTGAATCCCCCAAGTGCCCCAGTTTCTGCTTTTTAACGGATACATTCAGGTCATCACATCCAATGTTCTTATCTTATTCTTTATTCATTAATTTAATTTAGATTTTGATTCCCTCTGTTTCTTTTTCTCTATTTTTGCTCATTTCAACAACTTAATATACATTTTCTTTTCTCCTTTGTTAATTTGGAGTCTCTTCTGTATTTTTTTCCTATTCCATTAATGGTTACTTCCCTTTTCCTCCCCTCTGTATCAGAATATGTCTTTAGTATTATTTGTAAATAAGCCACCCCCCGAGATGCAGTATATTCCCCACCATGATGTTCTAATCTAGCCTTCCCTCCCCCACCCCACCCCACCTCCCCTAGCTAAGATCTTTAGAATATTCTTAGTCACTTTCTTCCACTGTTCTCCCCGTCCCTCTGAGTATCTGGTATTCCTCCTCCTCCTTCACAGGCTTCACCAGCTAGAAGACCTTTTGCCTTCTGGCCTCATTTTTAAAAAATCTTCTATATAAAGCAACTAATGAGGTCATCCTTACCTATTTCATGGAATGGTTGGAGGCTAAACTGGGAAATCTGTGAAAGCACTTTGTAGACTGTGAAATGGTATACAAACACCAGGGAGAGAGGATTTGTAAAGAGGAACTGGCCTGTCTTGATCTCAATGGACAACTGTAGACAAGGTGGGATTATAGTCTTCATGCTTCTGTGGCTTCCGTGCCATGAAGAAACGGTGCTCCAGCTCTCTTTTATTTTTAAATTTTTTTTTTCAACGTTTATTTTTATTTTTGGGAGCCAGCTCTCTTATTGGGCACAAATTCCCCACTACTGGAGATTGACTTCTCTCAGCTAAGGCATTTTATTAAAGGGCACATGCATTTAATGGATGCGTCTTAAAGGATGATATCCTAAGCTATCAGAATCTATTAACATCTGAGAAAGCAGACTACTTTGCAGGAAAGGAACTCTGAGCAGAAGGGTTCTAATAGGATGGGCCAGTTTTGAAGCCTGGAAACTGCCTGCAAATGGCTCCAAAGAAGGTATCTGCAAGGAGGAACTCCAGACAGAAGACTCAGGGATCAGGCAGTACCTAAAAGAAGAGAAGGTAGGAGATGAAGTGGCACATTTTGACTTTTTGGCAGGGTTGTCTCCTACCTGCACTGGCTGAGAAGTTTGTGGTGTTACATCGACTCATGCCTGGACAGACACTCTATCAGCACTGACATACAGGAATATGAGAGCCACGTGTATAATAGTAAAACGTTCTAGTAGCCACACTTTTAAAAGTAAACACAAATGTGATATTAATCTTAATAATGTATTTTATTTAACCTAATGTATTTATAGTATTTTTATTTCCACATGCCATCAATATGAAATTATTACTGAGATATTTTACATCCTGTTTTCCTACTAGGTCTTCCAAATCCAATGTGTATTTTATACTTTATACGTATCTTAATTTGGACTGGCCACAGTTCAAGTGCTCAATAGCCGCACGTGGCCGGTAGCTGTCTGATTGGACAGGAATGCTCTGTGGTGACGTTGGTAGATTCAGCACAGTCCCGGCCTTGGTGGAAGTCACCAGCCAGTCAGATATAGCATTCTTTTTTAATGACTCCTGGTGTGGTCTCCCAGTTCTTATTACCAGAGCCTGACAGATGAGTCCTCAATTAGGGCTGGCATCCTAACAGATGGTAAACCCCAGGAGAAGGTCAGTTTTATGAGGGTAGGGCTTTGTTCTATTTTACTCACTGCTATATCCCAACACCTCCAGTAGTACCTGGAACATAATTGGCATTCAATATACATTTATTCAATGGATTATATTAGTTTGTCTTCCTAGCTGTAAAGCTAGCATATACATCTCATTTCTAAAATTGTTTTTTAATGTTTATGTATTTTTGAGAGAGAGAGACAGAGTGTGAGCAGGGGAGGGGCAGAAAAGGAGGCACCCAGAATCTAAAGCAGGTTCCAGGCTCTGAGCTGTTGGCACTGTGCCCAATGTGGGGCTCGAACTTACGAGCCATGAGATCACAACCTGAGCTGAAGCCGAACGCTTAACCAACTAAGTCACCCAGGTGTCCCAACACAGCTCATTTCTAATAATTATGTGTGTGAATAACTTTATTTGTTTTTAAGAAACTTATCAAACTGTATACTTTATTATTTTATTTATTTATTTTTTAAAGTAAGTTCTACCCCCAATGTGGGGCTCGAACTCATGACCCCTAAGATCAAGAGTCACATGCTCTACTGACTGAACCAGCCAGGAGCCTCTGTCTGAGAATAATTTTAAATTAAGCCCAAACATTTTATTTTTTTTTTTTTATTTACTTTTTTTTTTTTTAATTTTTTTTTTCAACGTTTATTTATTTTTGGGACAGAGAGAGACAGAGCATGAATGGGCGATAGGCAGAGAGAGAGGGAGACACAGAATGGTCTCTTAAGGTTGTTTGTAATGATCAGAGCAGAGAGACAGGGTTGGGGGAGGAACACAAGGGGGGAGAGTGGGTGAGGAGGAAGAAGTCGGACGCTTAACCGACTGCGCCACCCAGGCGCCCCCATTTATTTATTTTTAAAGGAAGGGGAGAGAGACAGACAGAGGGAGGGAGGGAGGGAGGGGCAGAGAGAGAGGGAGACACAGAATCGGAAACAGGCTCCAGGCTCCGAGCCATCAGCCCAGAGCCCGACGCGGGGCTCGAACTCACGGACTGCAAGATCGTGACCTGGCTGAAGTCGGATGCTTAACCGACTGCGCCACCCAGGCGCCCCAAGCCCAAACATTTTAGAGAGAACATTTTTACAACTTATGAACTAAAAGAAAATCCTAAATCAGTTTTAAAATTAAAAGGAGCCAATCACTCCATTTGTCATACTCTTAGTGTTACTACTGAATATGCATTTTAACCTTTAAAGATTTTCTAGTGGGCATTACACTATAACAAAAAGAGGAAATCAACCCATGATCGTATTTATTATAATGCCTATAACCCCATTTTTTGCTAAATATGTTATTATAGTATTATATAATAAATCTAAGTATTTTGCAAAGTTGTATAATTGCTGCCTGTTCCATAATTCCCTGAAGAAGGACAGATCTGATGAGTGGGTGTATTCATAACAATTGGTCACAACATTTCAGAGTGAAGTCATTGCCTTTTGGAGTTGTTTTTTTTTTTTTAAGGCCCTAATAGAACTTTAATAATTAAGATCATTTTCATAATTATTATAATAACTATTCTTTGTTGAATGCTTATTATATTATAAGAATGATGTGAAGGGTTTCATGTACATTATTTCACTAAAACCTTAAAATAATGCTAATAGTCACTTGCTTAAAGTGATCCAGCTAATACATGATATAGTCAGGATAAAACCCTGGTCTGCCTGGCTCCTGAGTCTGGAATCTTGTCCATTCCGTTAGTCCACCCTCCCCAGTTTTGTAGCGAGAATACTTAATCCCTGACAAAATTCTGTGATTTATCCCAGATTATATGGCTCAAAAGTGGCAAAGTCAGAATTAAAATCCACATCTCCTGTTCTCAGGGCCAGATCCTCTCCTCTATACAACACAGTCTGTCCATAAGCAAAGCTTGAGGCATGTAATTTATTCAAAACATATCTTTTAAATCATTGAAATAAAAATTTGATCTTCACTTGGAGAAAAACAGTGATTACTGATTTTTAATCTATTTTGCCATTAACAGCAAAGTAGTATGTTTAACAGCTAGGGTGGGGATTGGGAAAGCAGGATCAGGGCACTAAGTAGGGCACATAATCTTTGATTTTGGTCCCAAACTAAACGAATAAAATGAACCATTATCTGTGAAAGTGGTCAGTGATTAAATGTTACTAGCAGATGAACTCCACAGAAGGCCACAGAAAACCTTGGTGGAAGCTAAGAAGCATGAAATATGATTGAAAAGGGAGAAAGCTCTCCTGGGTTCACAGACTGGAAACAATCTCTCCAGATTCCTCTCGAGGGCTCTTCCCACACCTTCTACCTACATCTTTGAATCTCTACCACCTGGATGGCTAGGGGCCAGTTAGGGGCCAGCTGGGGGAATGTCCCAGCCCTGGGTGTTTTCAGGGCTGACCCGAGAACGGTCAGCTCTGGAAAGCAGCAGGTGCCTTGTCAATCTCTATAAACCCCAGGAGAACTTAGAACAATGGCCTTCTCAGTCCTGGCAGTCCTGGCGGCTCTCCTCAAGGCCACCTCCCTTCCATTTAAGTCTCTTTTTATTGAAGCCAGTTGAATGCTGTCTTATCCGCATTAAGGGGGCTAGGGCTGCTCCCGGCTACAATTAGATTTTTATGCCACCTGGGCATAGAAGCTCACTTCATTTCCAATGTCCCACCATTCCGGTAGAGTTTTTACTTTGAAGTTCACAATTAATTTGGGGCCAGCAAACTATTAGATGAAAGGGAAACTACACTGGTACATAACAGTAAAATACTAGCTGGGTTACAAGGCCAGTGCAAGAGACACGGGGACTAATCAGCTGTGGGAGGTATGTCCCCAAGCGTCTCAGCTCAAACAACTGAAATTGTTCCTATAACTCCCCTTGCTGGCCAAAACGAAGAGTGACACAAGAAAAAAAAAAAAAATCTGCACACTTCCTGCTCTCCCTGATACCTCCTCTCTCTCTCACTGCATATCTGAATACCTCAAGGTTAGAAAAAAAAAAAAA
>NW_024412376.1:134401298-134514890 GCF_014898765.1 Herpailurus yagouaroundi | reverse complement strand
TTTTTTTTTTTTTTTAATTTTTTTTTTCAACATTTATTTATTTTTGGGACAGAGAGAGACAGAGCATGAACGGGGGAGGGGCAGAGAGAGAGGGAGACACAGAATCGGAAACAGGCTCCAGGCTCCGAGCCATCAGCCCAGAGCCTGACGCGGGGCTCAAACTCACGGACCGTGAGATCGTGACCTGGCTGAAGTCGGACGCTTAACCGACTGCGCCACCCAGGCGCCCCTAAAATCGATAGCTTTATTTGCCATGTTTTTGATGGATCAGCTATTCAAGCGGGAAATGCACTTTCCCGCTCTGATGAAGAAGAAAGTATCCTCCCCAGTATGACAGTGTTCATGGCATTCACCTTCACTTACCTCATAAGCAAGAACAGAAGTTACGTAGGCAAGGTTTACATCCATAGCACCAGGGAGTCTAGCTATTTCAAAGCCATGACATCCAGCTCATTTCACATGCTGTGTGAAAATGAATTGTATTTGTTGAATCTGGCACTAATTGTGATGAATTGCAAACACAAGAGTACCATCAATTCAATTATCTTACTGAAACGACATTTTTAATTCAGAAAGAAAATTCCTGCAACATATACGTGTTAAGAAATGAAATACTGGCACTGTACTCAATTTACTTAATCTTAGGGAAAGGTGACATGGGGAAGACAGTCCACCGACTACACAGATTTCTGACAGTTCTATTGTTTAGAGGCTTTGGAAGGTATAAGCAGGTTTCAGCTATAAAAGCTCATTGTCCTTTGAAATTAAAGTGATAGTTCCTGTGCCCTAAAGTCTTTTCTTATAACAGCAGATTTGTCTTCTTGCTGTTCCGCCATCAGTAACAATCCCATCTCTAGGTGAGCTTCTAATGATATCCATAAACAAATTCTGTATAATCCAGAAAGAGTCTTCTTCTTGGTGGGAAACTACTCCAGAAATTACGTGTATTTGAAGGCCATTTTGAGATTTTACACTAACTCTCTGAAGTTACCCCTCTGTTATTTAGTACTGCTTTTTTCATGTTTATTTTTGAGAGACAGAGCGCAAGTTGGGGAGGGGCAGAGACAGAGGGAGACACAATCCAAAGCAGACGCCAGGCTCTGAGCTGTCAGCACAGAGCCCGATGTGGGACTCGAACCCATGAACCTGGAGATCATGACCTGAGCCGAAGTTGGACGCTTCGTCAACTGAGCCACCCTGGCACACTGCGTTATTTAGTACTTTTTTTTTTTTTAATTTTTTTTTCAACGTTTATTTATTTTTGGGACAGAGAGAGAGCATGAACGGGGGAGGGGCAGAGAGAGAGGGAGACACAGAATCGGAAACAGGCTCCAGGCTCTGAGCCATCAGCCCAGAGCCCGACGCGGGGCTCGAACTCACGGACCGCGAGATCGTGACCTGGCTGAAGTCGGACGCTTAACCGACTGCGCCACCCAGGCGCCCCGTTATTTAGTACTTCTATGTTCTAATAATTTGCAAAATGATGTTTTAATGGCAATTATATTCGCTATTGATGAACTACAGTTCATCAATGATATTCATTGGTGATGGTTCATCAGTTAGCTAATGTTAAGCAAAAGATTTTCAAATATCAGATCATTCCCACTAAAATGTTAAAAAACTGTCTATTCCTGCTTCATCTCATTTATGCCGTGTGTTTAACAATGATGCTAAATTCTTCTGATGACACTGGGCATCGAATCTTTAACATAGGATGTCTAAAACAAGGACAACAATATAGTCTTTGATGGTCAGACCAAACTGGAGCATTGAATAAGACTGAGGGGCTTGGATCTCGATGATGCATTCCAAAAGTGGCATTGCCAAATGGGAGAGCTTACTTGCAAAAATGAGACCAGGACAGTAAGGGCACTCGGAGCACATAATACCAGGAAAACATGACTCCTTCACCTTGTCCTTACCCACCACCTTCTCCTATCTTCACCTCTTTCCCTTTACAGTTTGAGGTGCCGTGGCCCATTACTGCAGCTACTTTCTTGCAAACAGCTTCATTATCCTTGCTCCATTTACTTCTTCCATCACAACTGCCAGGCAAGAGAATGGCTCTGAATCAAACCACCTATCTACTTCTCTGCTGAGATCCCCAGGCTACTGAGCTCATGGGAGAAATCATACAACTGCATGCATCACATTGATTCTACCATAGACCAGTAGTCTCCAACCTCAGCACAGCCTGGTAATCATTCAGCATTTCTCTAAGTGGTTCTTTTTGCCATGCTCCACAGAATTCAACCTCTCTTCATTTTCCCTGAACCTCTGACACCGGCATTCAATCTTCCCTTCTACCCAAAAGACAGAACAGTGCTATTGGGTTAGGTACTCCTTCACTTTTATACCCTGGCCAGTGGTATACTAGTAAATGACCAATAACTGACTCTTTGGGGGTTTGGGGTGTGAGGAAGTTCTGATTTATAGTGTTTATCAGTTTCCATGGTGTAAATATTCCTACAGTGGCTGAATTCAAGCTTTTGATGTATACTAGCCGGCTCTCAAAATTTCTGAAAATTTAACTATTGGCTGCCATGAGCTAGTAGAAGCTGGGTCCTGCACACACTGCATGATGCCCAGAAATTTAAATAGGTACAGAACATCTCCTTCTTCACCCTCTGTTACAGGAGATGTCTCTCCTATTCTCCAATCTAAAGTGAAAGACTCCCTCCTGCCTTCTATAAGTATCTTTTTCTATCTATTAAAATCCTTCTCTTGGGGCTCCTGGGTGGCTCAGTTGGTTGAGCTCCAACTTCAGATCAGGTCATGATCTCATGGTTCATGGGTTCAAGCCCTGCAACGGGTTCTGTGCTGACAGCTCGAAGCCTGCAGCCTGCTTCAGATTCTGTGTCTCCCTCTCTCTCCGCCCCTCCCCGCTCATGCTCTGTCTCTCTCTGTCAAAAATAAACATTTAAAAAAATTTTTTTAATCCCTCTCTTGTGCATTTTCAACTTCCCCCTCTTTATTGGCTAATTTCTTTTTTATCTTTTTGTCATTCAATTACCTAGCTCTCTCCCATGCTTTTCATTTAAGGAAACTTCATTTGATTCCACATTTCTGTCCAGCGATGTTGCAGACCCACTTCTCCAAAGAATTGTTTCCATTGTCTTCTCTTCAGATCACTCATCTACTTACTGGAATCTGGGTTTCCACTGAAATCTCGAAGTTCCTTGTTATTACTAGATTCAATAGAGAATTCTCAGTCCTTCTTCTACTGACTTCTCTTTCAGCATCTGACACATTTGACCACTTCTTCCTCTCCTTGGCTTCTGGGACACAATGGTTCTCTGATTCTACTCCTTCCTCTTGGCTTCGGTCTCCTATGCAGGCTCCTCCCTTTTGTCCTTTTCTTACTTGTTGGTGCTCCTCATTATTTTATTCTGAGATCCCTCTCTTCTCATTCTACTTGCCCAGGACTTCATCTCCTCCCAGGCCTTCAATTACCATCCCGAAATTAATGATGACTCACTGATCCATGGCTCCAGGACATTCCTTCTCCTGAACTTTAGACATGTACTACCCACTGCCTGCTAGACATATTCTTTTGGATATCTCCAGAGGCACCTCAAGTTTAACATTTCTAACACGGAAATCTCCCCAGATCTCCTCCCCTTCCGTGCTCTCAGCCCAGTGAATGACTGTAAGTTGCCCATGCCAGAATAATCCTTGAATCCTTCTAATATCTCATAGCCAGCAATCACAAAGTCCTGATGATTCCACTTCCAAAGTATCTCTTCCATCTCTCTACCTCTTATCATCCACAGGGCTACCAGCCTGGTTCAGTCACATTATCTCTCCAAACTAGTCTCCTTGCCTCCAGGCTTGCCTCATCCTAATCATTCTCCATTCTGCAGTGATCTCTTAAAAACAAATCTGATCGTGTCACTTGCTTCCCTAATCACTTCTGTTGCTTCTCCACTGTTTCTAGGACAGAGACCAAACTCTAATATGACCTATGAGTCTCTGTGTGGTCTGACCCCCGTTTCCAAGCCTCTCCTTGCCTCCTACCTTGTTCCCATTGATCTGAATATTTTTCAGTTCCTAAACATGTTATGAGCTGTTTCATCTCTGGGCCTTTGAATATATGGTTTACTTTGCTGGAAATACCATAATTTACTTCCTGCTGCTTCCCATCCCTCTACCTCTGACTCTTACTCATTGTTAGAAGTTGTTCCCTACATAAGTGCCACTGACCCAGTTCTCTTCACTTTTGCAACCATTGCATTTAACCGTTGCATTTAACCGTTGCATTTAACACAATGATTGTTTTGTTGCCTTGTCTCCTTCATAGGTAAATAATCTCCATGAGGACAGGAACTATGTCTATGCTCTTCACCACTGTATTCCCACTGATTTTAATCAAGAAACCGCATGTCCTTAACATCACTCCACATCTCCCCCACCCCCAGCCCCTGGCAACCACTGATCTACTTTCTGTCTCTCAGGAATTCACCCCCCTAGGTAAGTTTGTGGTAAGAAATATTTAGCCTGGACCTATATAAGAATATTAAGTTAGTGATTCATGGCAAATTCATGGCACCCTCTTGTGCCTTATTTTCCGTAACTTTGAAAGGATGCCTACTTATTCAAGAACAAAGTCCATAAGATGGTGTGCAGTGTTTAATAAACCACCTATATATCACTTGATTTCCTGTGCAATTTTGTATTGCTCCATTTCCTATCTCTTGTTTTGGTTAATTCATAGAATTTTCAATTTCATGAGTGTTGGCTTCTGTGGCTAGAAGCAAAGCTTCTCATTATGCTTTGAAGAATCTCCCATTCTGCCAAGCTGGCTCCTTGGGTCCCTGCCTTCTGCTTAATTCCTCCTTGTGCTCTAAAATAGGAGTTTCATCCATTCTGATCTCAAGGAATTTGGATCTGTGCAAGTTAACATTTTGAAACTTGTCTTACATACAAAGTTGTATTGCTCTCATTCAAAACCTATCTTTTGGGGTGCTTGGGTGGTTCAGTCGGTTGAGCATCTGACTCTAGATTTCAGCTCAGGTCATGATCTCACTGTTCCTGGGATCCAGTCCTGCACCTGCTTGGGATTCTCTCTCTCCCTTCCTCTCCACCCTTCCTCTCATTTGCTTGTGAGTGCACACGAGTTCTCTCTCTCTCTCTCTCTCTCAAAATAAGTAAACATTTTTTAAAACCTATCTTTTAATTAAGACATTTTTAGGTTTTTAGTTCTTGTTTTCAGAAACAGGTAATTAAAAATAATAAAAAATAATAGATATTATTTTAAGGGAGAGACACATCCACCATCTCCAAGAACTTCATGGCTGCTTTATGAATTGTAAATGGAGAGAAAGGCTAATGAATCCAACTATTTCCCAAGGATCATATTTAACATTAATTGAGACTATGAGGTACCAGGGACAATGCTAAAATTTTTTTTTTCCATTACTTCATTTAAACTCAGGGCAACCCAACAAAGTAGGAATATTGCTACCGTCCTTTTACAGGTAAAGGAAACATTAAATGACTCACCCAATGTCAGACAGCTAGTAACTAAAGATGAGGACCTTGGTGGTTCTCTGAACTATAGAATCCAAAATCCAATATTGTTCTTCCTGGGAGAAAAAATTAATTGTAAAGTTAAATGGTAGTTTAATCTCATACTGTTTATCCTGAAAAAATAGCATTAACTTCTGATTTTAAATGTTTACAGCATCGAATTTGAATATATTCTTGATAATAGAAAAATATAAATATCTATGTATGTTTTGTTTTGTTTTTATTTGAGAGAGAGAAAGCACAGCAAGGGAGAGGGGCAGAGAGAGAGAGAGAATCTTAAGCCGGCTCCGCTCTCAGCCCAGAGCCTGACACGGGGTTCCATCCCATGACTCTGGGATCACAGTCTGAGTTGAAATCAAGAGTGGGATGCTCAACCGACTGAGCCACCTAGGTGCCCCTAAATATGTCTGTATGTTTAAACATGGGCTGTTTGAGAAACGCTTGTGCTTCCTAACCACCAATTTCATTGCTTCTCCATTTGGAGTGTTCACATGATATCACAGGATAGGACTGAACCTGGGAGGTAGAACAGTGAAAAAGACCAGCTCTTAAGATGACTAAAATCCCTCTTATTTCCTTCCCACACATAACACTAGATGCATATAGCTAAATTGTGTCTTATTTTCCTTTTTGTAATAATTTCAATGATCACAATTTGAATGCTTGGCCCATAGTAGGCACTCACTAATTATCTACTGAATGAATTGATTTGCCCTTTTTTGGAACTCTATGGCATTTACTTCCTAAAGTCAGGACCTGCAAAAAGAGAAGCTTAACACTGAAGAATACTAAGAGACATTCAGCATTGTAATTTTAGGAGTTTGTACATTCCACTCAGTCTTAAATATATGCCACATTTGCTCTCTAACTGCTTTAGCTATGTTAGTCTTGTTTCCTTAACCATATTTTAAGCAAGGACTGTTATTCAATTCTTATCTGAGCCTCGTGGAGCCTAGCACAGTGCTGGTCTTAGATAATCTATCAAAATGCACATCACATTCTCTTACAAATAGTAATGGCTTAACAAATATCCGTTAATATGGTTATGAAAATTATTTTCAAGGGACGCCTGGGTGGCTCAGCTGGTTGAGTGTGTGACTGTTGGTTTTGGCTCAGGTCATGATCTCACAGCTCTGTGGGTTTGAGCCCCATGTCCGGCTCTGCCCTGGCAGTGTGGAGCCTGCTTGGGATTCTCTCTCTCCCCCCCCACCCCAACTTGTGCTGTCGCTCTCTCTCTCTCTCTCTCTCTCTCTCTCTCTCTCTCTCTCAAAATAAATAAACTTGAAAAATTTATTTTCAAGTTGACAAATTTTGTTGGAACCAACAGCCTCTTTCCTTCTAATTTTCATAAATTGCAACTTCATTTTTTCCCCCAGGTTAACATAAGTATAGCAAACAAATTATAATTTTGTAATTTATAAATTTTATAATTTATAAAATTTTAAGCCAAGTAAATATACAAAGTGTAATAGCATTATAAAGAATTTCTCTGCTGTCATCTATATGTTTATAAACCAGGCAAAATTAATTTGATTGCATGGTCTAAATGGGTTTGATCTTAGCCATATACTAGCATTTTTTTTTCCATACAACTTTTGATTGAAATATAATTCAAATGCTTAAAATTCAGCTTTTTAAAAGTATACAACTCAGTGGTTTTAGTTATTCACAAAGTTGTCAACCCATCACCACTATCTAATTCTAGAACATTTTCATCACCCCAGAAAGAAATCCCATATCCATTAGCTGTCATTCCTCTTTCCCCCCAACCCTTGGCAACCACTAATCTACTTTTTTTCTCTGTGGATTTGCCTATTTTGGACATTTTGTTTAAATGGAATTATACAATACGTGGCCTTTCTTTTTTTTTTTTTTTTAAGTTTTATTCATTTAAGTAATCTCTATACCCAAAATGCAGCTCGAACTCATGACCCCGAGATTACGAGTCACATGTTCTTCTGACTGAGCCAGCCATGCTCCCCCTATCGTGTCTGATTTCTTTTACTGGAGTGATGCGTTTAAGGTTCATTATGTTGTATTATGTATCAGTTCTCCATTCTTTTTTGTGATCAAATAATATTCCATTGTACAGATAAACTACATTTTGCTTACCTAGTCATCAGCTGATGGACATTTGGATTGTTTCCACCTTTTTAGTGTTGCTATGGACATTCATATACAAGTTTTTGTTTGAACACCTTTTTTTCAGTTCTCTTGGGGTATATATACCTACAAAAGGAATTGCTGAGTAAAATGGTAATATTACGTTTAAGTTTTTGAGGAACTACTAATCCATTTTCCAAAGCAACTGCACCATTTTACATTCCCACCAGCAGTGTTTAAGGATTCCAATTTCTCTATATCCTCCCTAACACTTATTATTTTCTTTCTTTTTCTTTTTTCTTCTAATCACCCTAGTAGTGTGAAGTACTTTCTCATTATGGTTTTGATTTGCATTTCCCTATTGACTACTGATGTTGAGCATCTTTTCATGTGCTCTTTGGCCATTTGTATATTTTCTTTGGAGAAATGTCTGCAGATCCTTTGTCTATTTTTTAATTGGGTTATTTGTCTTTATTTTTGAGTTGTAAGAATTCTTTATAAATTCTGTATACAAGTCTCATATGAGACATATAATTGTAAATATTTTATGCTGTTCTATGGGTTGTCTTCATTTTCTTGAAAGCGACCTTTTACAACACTAAAGTATTTACTCTTGATGTTGTATGTTTAAATTTTTGGTGAACTCCAATTTATCTAATTTTTTGCTATCTATTTTAGTTGCTTATGCTTTTGGTCTCATACCTAAGAAATCATTACCAAATACAAGGCCACAAATACTCCTGTGTTTTCTTCTATGAGTTTCATTGTTTTAGTTCTTACATTTAGGTTTTGATTCATTTTGTGTTAATTTTTTTTTTAAGAATTGCATTTTATTGAAATTTTTTAAAATTTATTTTTGAGAGAGAGAGTGAGAGAGAGCATGAGAGAGAGACAGCACATGAGTAGGGGAGTAGCAAAGACAGAGGGAGTCACAGAATCCGAAGCAGGCTCAGGCCCTGAGATGTCAGCACAGAGCCCCACACAGGGCTCAAACCCATGAACCATGGGATCATGACCTGAGCCGACATCGGACACTTGACCAACTGAGCCACCCAGGTGCCCCTGGGTTAATTTTTGTATGTGGAACATGCATTAACATGTGTGATCATATGCACTATCTATTGAAGTTCGTACAGAAGTAGTTCAGAGGATTACGGATATAAGTAGTGGGAAGTGACAGTTTTCAAGTAATCAGAACTCACAGCAAATATATTTAATCTTTAAAAAAATTAATCTGAAATTTTCCTGTCTTGAGGGTAATAAGTAAAAATATAATAACAAAACTTTCTTTGTATGTTACATTAAACTCAGTAGCTTTTTCGTAGCATTTGCTTAATCTTTATCAACAGATATTCCTTCTGTAATATTTCTGGCAGGTAAGAGAAATTTTGATACATTCATCATACAATATCTTCTATTTTCAGAAACATAGCTAAATTTAAGTTGTTCTGTTCAAATGAAGTGGAAAGAAAGAATGAGCAAGATTAGAACTACTTCCCTATTCAGAAGCAGAGTAATGTCAGGTATCTATTCATCAGACCTCCTGAATACCTTTCCTGAACAGACATTTCAATTTGAAAGAATTTTAACAACAGTCTCAACTGCATGCCCAGAGAAATGGAACAGACAGCAGGAGTTTTCAAGAAAAGAACAAAGAGACAAAAATCAAGCAGGTTTGCCAACAGTAGGTCCCTTTGTTTGAAACAACATGAGGACTTTGTAGCAATTCCATTTTAGAAGTTTTCTATAAACCAGAGTTTGAAATTCATCTTGGGGATGAGGGCACTGTTAAATTACTGGGGTCAAATGTATCACAGTTATGTTAACATTGCTTATTTTCCAGAATCATAATTTATAGTAATTCTCCATTAAATTCAGGTTTCTGAGAAAACAAAATTGAAATGATTTTACAAAGTACATTCTCCTAAAGGAGAGATTGATTGCCTGATTGATTCATTGGTTGATTACTGCCCCCAAGGAGAGTTTGTTTTGAAAAATTAATTAAAAACTAGAGTTAGAGAGGTTTTCCCTAGAGATTGAAATGGAAGTTATTTTTAGTTTTTTAATAAAATTAGGAAGATTGGCTGTGGGACATTGGTGGCTCCTGAAATTTAATTCACTTCCTGTTGTCAAATGCCCTTTCAGTAATTGTACCTTTCATCCTCAAAAGAAAATCTCTTTCAGCAACTATAGGTGAGAACGTTTTGATATGGCACATATACAAAATCACATGTGGCGCTGAGATTGTTCTTTGGGGACAGTGGTGCCCAATCTTTTCTCACTCTCATTCTAGTTGAAATTTAAAATGCTTTGTTATCAGAAGGTTTTTCCATTTAAGATTGGCAGCAATTTGACAAGACTATAGACGCAAGCGTGCCTTTGCTGGGGAACGATCGCTGTGCGTTTTCTTGCATCGTGACAGTTGGTGAGTTGCCTGTCCTTGGATTCTCTGAAATGATTTTTGGTGACCCTGGCTTGTTTTTGACCTGAAGACGTACCATGGTCTTGCTTTTCAAACTGGGGTTCCAATGTAAGCTTTGTGACGGCAGAAACTGCCTTGTCACTGCGATGGCCCCAATGTCTAGAATATTGTCTGGCATGGTGCTCGAGAAATAGTTATTGAATAAAAGAGAAGAGGAAGAAGGAGGAGGGAGGGAAAGAGACGCAGAGACAAAGAAGAAGGGAGGAAGAAGAGAAAAGAGGAAAGAAAAAAAGCAGAAGTAAAAGAACTGGTAGCGGAAGGGGAAGGTATTGATAGCGCATCACAAGGAATATGTGGGTGTGAGGTGGGGAGGAGGGAGGCAAAGCTCGAGGAAAAACATAGGGAAGATCAATTTTACCCAACGAAGTGAGATGGGGAAGAGAAGGTTACATCAAAATAAATAAAGAGGCACCTGGGTGGCTCAGTCGGTTAAGCATCAGACTCTTGGTTTCTGCTCGGGTCATGATCCCGCGGTTCGTGAGTTCAAGCCCCACGTCAGGCTCTGTGCGACAGCATGGGGACTGCTTGGAGTCCTCTCTCTCCCCCTCTCTCTGCCCTTCTCTTGCTCGCTCACATGTGCGCTCTCTCTCTAAAAATAAGCAAAATAAACTTAAAAAGAATTTAAAATAAATACAGATATGTGGAGAAAGATGCAAAATTTGCATTAGGCAATAAATTGTATTCCCTGCTTCCACAGACTCATAGACTCTCAGTCTCATAGACTCACAGACTCACAGAATCTCAAGTTGGGAAGGCATCGAAGAAGTGATTTTGTCACATCAGCCATATCTGATCCCTCAGTCCAAGATTGGTGAACTTTTTCTGAAGAAAGTAAGATATTTTAGGTTTTGAAGGGCATAGTCTCTATCACAACTGCTCCATTATGCCGTTGTAGCATGAAAAGACCATACACATACACAGTATGTTAGAAAAAAAAAAATGTGTACAGCTTTGTGTCAACAAAAAACAGGTGGCGGGACAGATTTGGCCTGTGGGCTATATAGTTTGTCGACCATACCTGCATATTTTCTATAATATTCTGACAATGCTTATCACCTCTGTCTGCATCTGCAGTGACAGGGAACACACTTCTTTTCAAGGAAAACTGTTCCATTTTTGTATGACTGTGGTTATAGAAAGGCATTCTTTATATTGAGTAAAAATATGCTTTTGGTGTTATTATGGACCGAATGTTTGTGTCTCCCTAAAATTTGTACATTGGAATTTAATCTCCAGTGTGATGGTATTTGGAGGAAAGACCTTTGGGAGATAAGGAGGTCATGAGAATGGGGTCCTCATGAATGGAATTAGTGCCTGTGTAAGAGGACAGAGGGTCAGCTTACTTTTACACAACAAGAAATCAGTAGTCTGCAACCCAGATGACGGCTTTCACCAGAACCTAACCATGCTGGCACTGTGATCTGGGATTTCCAGTCTCCAGACTGTGAGAAAGAAATTTCTAAGCCACCCAGTCCATGGTACTTTGTTACAGCAACCTGAACTAAGCCAAGTACTATCTTAGGGTTTATTTGTTTGTCATTGTTGTTTAAGATACTCTAACCTAATGATTTAGTACATGATACTTTTTTTTTTTAAGGTAGCTTCTGCTTCTAGTTAACATGGAGTAACAAGAATGTGATTTACTCACCCGTCTGAAACAACTAAAAACTCTGAACAAAATGTAGGAAACAAGATTCAAGGAAACAAGCATTCAAGATACTGACAGTAGGCAACAAAGGACAGTGATCTCTGCCGGATAGGAAACAAATGAGGGAAGACTATAGTTGCCTCCAGCTTATTGCCTAGAGTGAATTTCCAGGACTCAGCTAACTGGGAGCCCGAGGGGAGCCCAGCCATCTCTCTGAGTTGAGGAGATGGGGGTGCAAGTTTGAGGGAGCCAAGGCCAGTAGCACTCGCAGAGCAAAGCACAGGATCAGAGAGCGTGGCTCGAGAGGGACAACTCTGGAGATGAGCAGAGGGGCCCCTTTAGTATTCGGCTGAGTGCTGCTCAGTGAATGTGTTGTGAGGAAATTACCCAAGGTCAGGGAAAGAACCACCTGAAGAGATTACAGGGAAGAGTAAACAGTTCTTGGAGCTCGTCAAAGGCCAGAAATAGTTCCTGTTCCTAACAGCCAGATTGGAAAACCTCAGAATTCACAGATACGGTGTAGAATACTAAGATGAGTCTTGCCTCAGTAATGGGGGGAAATTATTCCCAGGCCAAATGCTGCTCTGGTCATGGATAAATGAACTTCAGAGTTAGATCTGAAAGGATCTAAGTGTTTCCAGTATGTTTTTCTCTCTATATAACTACCTATGATAAATTTTAATTTATAAATCAGGCACAGTAAGAGATTAACAATAACTAAAAATTCAGTAGAACAATTATAAAATATACTGTAATAAAAGTTATTTGAACGTGGTCTCTTTCAAAACATCTTATTGTACTGTACTCACCTTTCTGACGATAATGTGAGATGATAAAATGCCTACGTGATGAGATGTAGTGAGGTGAATGACACAGACCCTGTGACATAGTAGTAGGCTATTACTGACCTTCTGACAGTATGTCAGAGTGTCATCTGCTTCTGGACCTTCGTTGACCAAAGGTAATTAGAACTGCAGAAAGGGTGGGGCTCCTGGGTGGCTCAGTTGGTTAAGTGTCCGACTCTTGATTTCAGCTCAGGTCATGCTCTCAAGGTTTGTAGGTTCGAGCCACACATCAGGCTCCTGTGCTCTCTCTCCCCCTCTCTCTTTCTCTGCCCCTCCCTCACTCACACACTCTCTCTCTCTTTCAAAAATAAATAAACAAACGGGGGGGAAAAAAAACAAACCCTGCAGAAAGTGAAACAATGGAAAAGGGGAGACTTCTGTAAATACATGGTGAGACTACCCAGCCATAGATCATCCTTGCATTCCGACAGCACTCAATCCAGAGTGAACCCTGCTTCCTGGGACTCTACCACAAATCACAAACTACAGCCCCAATCCTATCACAGGTCTTTTTATACGCTGTTCCCCATGGTGTGCATTCCCCCTCACTGCAATGAGTGATAAACACAACCTCTTCAACTGTTAATGTGTTCTTGGTGGCTTTGACTGGAAGGCATTGCTATTTCAAATATATTATTTAATGTAATCGTCATAACAAGAGCATAAGCCTGAGTTTACAGAGGATCCTAAGGTGACTGGAGGTTAATTTAATTAGAATTACAAGCATAAAGAGACAAATCAGGGATTTTAACACAGGCTTTTTGTATGTTCCTCACTATGTTGAACGACTGAAGATGAGGAGCAAGATAAAGAAGAAAATAGGGGCACCTCGGTGGTTCAGTCGGTTAAGTGTGCGACTTCAGCTGAGGTAATGATTTTGCGGTTTATGGGTTTGTGCCCTGCATTGGGCTCTTGCTGACAGCTCAGAGCCTGGAGCCTGCTTCAGATTCTGTCTCTCTCTCTCTCTCTCTCTCTCTCTCTCTCTGCCCCTCCCCTGCTCACACATTGTCTCTCTCTTTCTCACAATTAAACATTAAACAACAACAACAACAAAAAAAATTTTTTTAAATTTTTTTTCAACGTTTTTTATTTATTTTTGGGACAGAGAGAGACAGAGCATGAACGGGGGAGGGGCAGAGAGAGAGGGAGACACAGAATCGGAAGCAGGCTCCAGGCTCTGAGCCATCAGCCCAGAGCCCGACGCGGGGCTCGAACTCATGGACCACGAGATCGTGACCTGGCTGAAGTCGGCCGCTTAACCGACTGCGCCACCCAGGTGCCCCAACAAAAAAATTTTTTAAGAAAAAATAAAGATATTCAAAAAAGGACAAAAGATTTTTTTTCTCCTGGTCTTTAACAGTCACTTTCATGGAGCAACATCTCCATCTTGTGATATGTTATAATGCAAGTTTGTAACTAATTGGATTTTACAACTATAGTCAATCATTTGATGCAACCAAGATTTAAAAGAATTATTTTGCTAATTGCACTATAGGCAAAATAAAATTAAGCCATTCAATTAAAAACCACAACTAATGAGAAAAGAAATGTTTTTTATTGTTATCTATGGTACTTTTTTTCCCCTGAGAGATTACCCTATTGTATGCTTTCACTTTAAAATAATGTCCTTGGGTTGCCTGGGTGGCTCAGTCAGTTAAGCAGGTGACTCTTGATTTCAGCTCAGGTCATGATTTCATGTGGGATCGAGCCCTGTGTTGGGCTCCACAATGAATGTGGAGCCTGCTTGGGATTCTCTCTCCTTCTCTCTATCTCTCTCTGTCCCTGCTCTGTTCCCTCTCTCTCTCTCAAACTAAATAAATAAACAATTTTTTAAATGTTAAATGTTGGGATGCCTGGGTGGCTCAGTCGGTTAAGCATCTGACTTCGGCTCAGGTCATGATCTCACAGCTTGTGGGTTCAAGCACCATGTCAGGCTCTGTGCTGACAGCTCAGAGCCTGGAGCCTGCTTCGGATTCTCCCACTCTCTGCCCCTCCCCTGGTTGCGCTCTGTGTGTGTCTCTCTCTCTTGAAAATTAACATTAAAAAAATTTTTTTGTAAAAAAAAAATAAAATGTTAAATGTCAAAAATAACATATACAGATATATCCCTTTACTTTTTAAAAGATAAGTAGTATCAGGGTGCTTAGGTGGCTCAGTCAGTTAAGCATCTGACTCTTGATTTCAACTCTGGTCATGACTCACAGTCATGGGATGGAGTCCCATTGTTGGCTCCTGGATGAATATGGAGCCTGCTTTGGATTCTCTCTCTGCCCCTGACCCCTTCAAAATAAATAAATAAATAAACTTAAAAAAAAAAAAAAAGATAAGTAGTATCTGCAACTAAGGTACTACAGAAGATAAGATGAATTCTTCTGTTTGCTTAATTCTGTTTGCTAGATTGCTTAAATATGAGACTGCAGCAGCAGGAAAGAAATAAAGTAGGAAGAACTCATTTAAAAAATGATTAGGAGCCAGATAGAAGCTAGAAGGGTGGAAGAAAAACACTTCATGCTGGAGCATGTGAATATAGTAATAAATATATTCCTAAAAAATCATACTGTCTGAATTTTAAGAAAATGTTTTCTAAGTTGCTTGAAAGAGTATAACTGAAAGTTTAAGACAAAGTAGCATTGGCATATGGAGCAAGTATTGTACAGACATACTTACACTAAAAAAATTATTTGTTGATTTTCTAAAATTCAAATTTAACTGAACAGCCCGTATATATAATCTGGCAACCCTAACTGTACATCCATTAAAAAAATAAGAAAAAAAGCATAGACAACTCATCAGTTTACCAGCAGATGGCTCTCTGAATCTAGTTTAGAATAAGATAGTATACTTAAACCTAGTGATGAGTCCTTATTGTCTCAGAGTTTTTGTTGTTTTGAGTGTTTCATTGGTCTGGTGTGATTGGGTCTGGTGTGGTGGGGGAGTGGGAAATTTTTATTTAGTTATATAAAAACATAAAATATCTTTTTTCACCATTTCATATGACTCTTCATGATCCTTAACTTTAGAATATGAAAAGGAAATAATAATTTAATTTGCAATATTTTTTCTTTTATATTTGTGCAAGCATTTATTTTTTATTAAAAAAATTTTTTTTTAATTTAATTTTTTTTTTCAACGTTTATTTATTTTGGGGACAGAGAGAGACAGAGCATGAACGGGGGAGGGGCAGAGAGAGAGGGAGACACAGAATCGGAAACAGGCTCCAGGCTCCAAGCCATCAGCCCAGAGCCTGACGCGGGGCTCGAACTCACGGACCGCGAGATCGTGACCTGGCTGAAGTCGGACGCTTAACCGACTGCGCCACCCAGGCGCCCCTATTTAAAAATTTTTTAAGTAGGCTCCACACCCAGGGTAGAAGAGCTCAACACAGGGCTCAAACTCACAACCTAATCTGCCTGAGCTGAGATCAAGAGTCTGACATTTAACCAACTGAACCACCCAGGTGCCCTTATTTGCTCAAGCATTTAAATGCTAAGGCAACATGTATAATTTCAGTGAAAAGTGACTCTGACATTTCACAAAGTAATTCTGTGCCTATTGTTTTATGTATTTTGAGCTTTGGGTCAGGGATCTCCATAAAACCACCTTTACCTCTTTCATGCATTCTGATTTGCTAGGATATTCGAACATTGAGGCATGAGCGTTGTTTCAATTTAAACCACACATCCAGAGCTCCCAATGAAATCACTGATTCAGCAGAATTTTGACTTGTCACAATTTTACTAAGCTTTCGCCAATGCCAAAATGTCTTGATATGTTCAAGTCTATGACTTACTTTCTAGGAAAAAGTATTCTAGAAATAATTATTGTCTTCAAATCTATTTTGTCTGATAATGGCAGTCACTCAAGCCTGTCTTTTGGTTCTCGTTTGCATGGCTTTGATTTTTTTATCTTTTCACTTTCAACCTATTTGTATCTTTGAATCTAAAATATGTCTCTTGTAGCCAGGATATAGTTGGATTTTTAAATCCATTCTACTAACCTCTGCTTTTTAATTGAGTATTTAATCCATTTACATTTAATGCAATTACAGATTAGGTAGGATTTATATTCACCATTTTTCTATTTTTTTTCTGTATGTCTTATGTCTTTGTCCTTTTATTCCTCCATTTCTGCTTTCTTATGCAAAAAAAAAAAAACCTTTCAAATAGATATTAAAAAAATTTTTTTAATGTTTATTTGTCTCAGATTGAGAGAGAGAGAGAGAGAGGGAGAGATGGAGCACAAGCAGGGGAGAGACAGAGCAGAATCCAAAGCAGGGTCCAGGCTCTGAGCTGTCCACACAGAGCCCGATGTGGGGCTCCAACTCACAAACTGCAAGATCATGACCTGAGCCAAAGATGGACTCTTAACTGACTGAGCCACCCAGGTGCCCCTTGAATAGACATTTTAAATAGACATGGGTAAATAAATATTAAAATAGATATTTAAATATCTTTCCCATATTGACTTTCTCAGTCTCTTCAAATCCTTCTCCACTTACTTTTTTCTTAGTAAATAAATCATAGACTTCAACATATCAAGAAACAAATACAAAAAAACAAAGAGACTTGCTTGGATTATGCAACTAATGACAACATTAGGACTAAAAAACAGGTCTTCTGATTCTATCTAGTTTCAAAGTTCCCACTACCACTGTGCCATGTAACTGGACTGAGTTCATCTGTGACAAGATCCTTCTAATGTCTTTTTTGCCAGTTTTGAATTTCTTATATTTTCTCCCTCTTGTTTCAGAGGAAGCATTGTTTCTCTCTTTTTTTTCATGTTTATTTATTTATTTTTTAAATAATTTATTCATTTTTTAGTTTACATCCAAGTTAGTTAGCATATAGTGCAACAATGACTTCAGGAATAGATTCCTTGATGCCCCTTACCCATTTAGCTCATCCCCCCTCCCACACTCCCTCCAGCAATCCGGTTTTCCATATTTAAGAATCCCTTATGTTTTGTACCCCTCTCTGCTTTTATATGATTTTTTCTTCCCTTCCCTTATGTTCATCTGTTTTGTATCTTAAAGTCTTCATATGAGTGAAGTCATATGATATTTGTCTCTGACTGACTTATTTCGCTTAGCATAATACCCTCTAGTTCCATCCACGTAGTTGCAAATGGCAAGATTTCATTCTTTTTGATTGCTGAGTAATACTCCATTATATATATATGTACATACATATGTACATATATATATGTATGTGTGTGTGTGTATATATGCCACATCTTCTTTATCCATTCATCTATTGATGGACATTTGGGCTCTTTCCATACTTTGGTTATTGTTAATAGTGCTGCTATAAACATTGGGGTGCATGTGCCCCTTCGAAACTGCACACCTGTATCCCTTGGAAAAATACCTAGTAGTGCAATTGCTGGGTCATAGGGTAGTTTTATTTTTAATTTTTTGAGGAACCTCCATACTATGTTCCAGAGTGGCTGCACCAGTTTGCATTTCCAACTATCTAACTCTTGAATTCAAATCTCTTAACACAGTGTTTCCACAAGTGCAGAGGCAGCACCATTAAAGGTATGGAAGATGGGGCACCTGGGTGTCTCAGTCGGTTGAGTGTCTGACTCTTGGTTTCGGCTCAGGTCGTGATCTCGTAGTTAGTGAGTTAGAGCCCCACGTCAGGCTCTGCACTAACAACGCAGAGCCTGTTTGGCATTCTCTCTCTCTCCCTCTTTCTCTGTACCTCCAGCTCTGTCTCTGTCTCTCAAAATAAATAAATAAACTTTAAAAACTAAATAAAAATGTATGGAAGAGGATTTGAAGTGATATGCTGAATTAGTATTGAATAACAAATATACACTGGGAAAGCTTCTTTATCCAAGGCTCTTTTGATCCTTCTGATGAGGAGAAAGTCTCATTTTTGTATTGGTGTTTAACACCTCTCTACCATTGCCCATTTTCCTTTTTAACTGAGGGAAGTCAACCTTATTTTTTTTTAATTTTCTTTTATGTTTTTATTTTATTTTTGAGAGAGAGACACAATGTGAGCGTGGAGAGGCAGAGAGAGAGGGAGACAGAATCTGAAGCAGGCTCCAGGCTCCAAGCTGTCAGCACAGAACCCTACACAGGGCTCAAACTCACTGTGAGATCATGACCTGAGCTGAACTCAGGAGCCCAACCAACTGAGCCACCCAGGTGCCCCGAGAGCAGTCAACCTTAAGCCTTGAGCCTTGATACCCAGCTTCTAACTAGAATTTAATAGTATTATTTTATTTTTGTTGTGATGATTTTCATTTATGGCAATGATACTGATTTTCCATTTATAATTTTCTATTGAAGTAAAACTGTGATCCTGATTTAAAAGAAAATATTGAGTAGGGGCGCCTGGGTGGCTCAGTTGGTTGAGCGTCTGACTCTTGATTTCGGCTCAGGTAATGATCCCAGAGTCATGGTATCGATCAAGCTCTGCATCGGGCTCCGCACTGAGCATAGAGCCTGCTTAAGATTCTCTCTCTCCCCCTCTGCTCCTCTCCCCTTCTTATGCGTTCTCTCTCTCTAAAAAAAATAATAAAATAAAATAAAATAAAATAAAATAAAATAAAATAAAATATTGAGTAAATTGTATAAATGGTAGTATATGGATATGGAAAAATAATCCACTAAGGTGGTGCTTGAATGACCAGCTCTGGGAAAATACTGTGTTGGTGCAATCTATTATAACAGTTGTCTATCATAACCTTCCTTTCTCCTGGGCCACAAAAGACAGTCAAGGGCTGGGATGATAAGCCTCCTGAACCTCCATTCCCCATTGCATTCCAGGTAACTCAAACTCTTCCTTAGTGCTATGTCATATTTGGCTTCTAAATTTCAGAATGTTGTTTCTAATGGTTCTGTCTCTGAACTGCTAGGGTCTGGACTTTTATTCCTCTCCACTTGCCTCACCCTTCAGGACTCTGCTCCATCCTAGTTGTCTGCTGCTTCCAAATTAAGAAAGATTTTTTTCCCTCCTCTGCAAGTGGTTATGGCTCTTTTGGTTAATCTTTGATGGGCTTGTGCAATCATATTTTGATTTTTCCAAAGGCATCTTTACACTATCATCTTACCACTTCTTTTTCAAGTTGTTTGGGACAAATTTCCACAAGGAGCGGGGAAGAGGACACTTGAGTAATGCTACCCTCTATGATATGCAAAGTATTCCTTCACACCAAGCCTCACCCAGCATCAGAGGATGATGTTCACCCACATCAGAGTGAGTTTCCTGCCTTCTTGGCATCTACCATTCTCTTCTTCTCTGGGATGGGATATTTCAGTACCTGACCATCAGTCTCCAGATGTAGCTTACCCAGGGGGTCTTGGGGATCCTCAGACAAATAGGGCTTCTGATGCCTGCCCTAATACCCCAAAGTTCCCAGTTGGATATGGCTTAGGTCCACAATGGAACACTAGGTAACTTTATAAAAGAATAATGAAAAGCATTGTTGAAAAAAAAAAAAAAGTCAACCATTATTTCTAAGTGGCAATAATTATAAATTGAGTTCTGATGTTTAAAAACACAATTTCATTTCTGTAGTAAGCTTCAATGGAAATGAGCACACTTTTCATTTCTGTAGTAAGCTTCAATGGAAATGAGCACAGTTTATATGTCCATATTAACTTGAAGCAAGTGAGAAAATGTATTTTGAATACCTACTTGGCTAATATGCACTGGCTGCTAGCTACCAGCTACTAGCAAGGAATGTTAATTTACAAATATTTCAAATACTCTACCCCCTGGGGAAAGAAAATCAGTCCTTTAAGTTCTTTTAGTAGAAAGCTCCAGGTAACTAACTTTTAATTTTCTACACCATCTCTGATTTGATGTTCTGATCATATTACAGAGAGCAACTTAAACAAAGACCACATTTTTTACTGCCTTGTTTTCACAGCAGTTGATCCACACACCTATCTCTATGGTGACTTTTGTACTGTCCTCTCTGAGATTTAAGTCCACAATGAGACCATTAACCAGATGTGAGAGGTAAGAAGGATTATACACATGATTAGAGTAAATAGTAACCATGAATTCACTCACCCACAACTGTTGGCTTAAGCTTTACTTTGGGGATGGAGACTCTCATTAAATCTTGTTTTCAGTACAGCAAACTGTCACTTACACTGACCTATCATGGAAAAATAAGAAGTTCCTGAAATTATATTTTAAAAGACAATAATATTTCAAAGTTTATAGCTAGCTATCGTCTCACATTTTCAGCAAATTTTACTGTGTACTGTGTGATGCATGGTAAAATGTATCATGACCCCTAAGGCATCTTCGTATTTGTAATCTTCTGTGCATGTGAAAGACAGTGATATTTTGCTAGTATCTGGGCATAAAATGATATTACATATAATAAAAATAAAAAGAGATAATAAAACTATTTAAGAGTGTGAGTTTTATGGGCTATGTGGTAGCGAGATGACAGAAGGAGGGGGAATACAGTATGTTCACAAATATTTATAATAAAAATTGAAGGGTGCTCAAGTACATCTATTCATTAATTTCTTGAGGGTTAAGGTCCCTGATCATTTCCACACATTCATTTTTACTTCCAGGGCCAAACATAATGCCAGATACATGGTAATGACTTAATATATGTTACTTGACATTCTGGGAATAATGGAAATGAGACGACTAGCGGATGAAGGGGTCAGAGGTAGAGGCTTATAGCAAAGACTGCTAATTGTTCCCCAGTATCCATTCTTCTTCCATAGCAACGGTTCCCTTGATTTCTAGTTGGACACAAATGCAAACCCCCTTTGCTGCTAGGTATACCATGTGACTAAGTTCTGGCCAATGGAATGTGAGCAAAAGTGATGTGTGTACTTTTCAGGTTATGTCCTTGAAAGGAATGGGCATGCCCTCCCTTTCCTCTTAGTTCCCCCAACCACTGCTATGGTATGCCAGGGTGGTAAGCCACACTGGACTAAGTTGAGAAGAGCAAAGCCCTTCCATGGAGCCTAAAATAGGAGTGTGGGCCCTGACAACTTTGTGGAGGACAGCCGCTGTGCCAACAGGACTTTATGTGAGAAATAAACTGGTTCCGTTGAGGCCAATGGTTAGTTTGGGTCTCTATCACAGTGGTTAAATTCATATCCTAATACAATCAGGAAGGATTTATAGAGGCAATGCTTGCACTGAGTTTCAAAGATTGAGTAGGAGCTCACCAGGTGGACTCAAAAATTAAAGTAACCATATTAAAACCCTCTGGGGAGGCTTATATTTGTTCCCAGTTCCATGCTAGAATTTGGAGGGTGGGACAAATTTGATCGTTTGTAGGTCCACTTCAGCAAAGTCTTTCTTTGCAAGCAACTCCTGGAAAGGAGGGATGCGGTTTTAAGTTGGCAAATACCTTTACCCAACTTGCCCTGGAAGACTCCGTCTAATGTGATATCCATTGTTCTAAAAAGTATGAAAATAAAGTAGGCTCGTCTTTTCCCCCCTTTTCTTCAGTAGCTCTACACTCATCTATTTTAACATTTCCTGCGCCTCTGCCCAACGCGCCAAGGCGGGTGCTGTCAGCGACACAGAATTCTTGCTTTCAAGAAGACCGACCTGGAAGTGTCGGGAAGAGGGGGCCACTTGTGGTTTTGGGTAAGTCGAGGACCCTCGGGACGAAGCGATCCAACTGCGCAAAGGGTCTGGGGCTGGCGTCGCGGAACTCTGGAGGAAGAGCAAACTGGCTGGGTGAGAGGCGGACCCAGCCAAGTCCCGCGGGAACGGCCCTCGGCGGCGTCAGGCCACGCTCCCGGTTGCCACGGAGACGGGGTCGCTGCCGGCCGGCCGGCAGACCGCGAGAGGTGGGAGAGGCCGACCCTTGCCCGGCCTGAGCCGTGGGTCCACTCGCGCCGCGCTCCATCCAGCTCCGCCGCCGCGTCCGCGAAGGGCCACTGAGCGTGACCTGGGGAGGCCAGAAGGCGCGCTCTGCTTTCGGGAACTGGAGCGAAGCGAGCGCCGGAGGTCGGGGCACCCCACACCCCGAACACAGTTGGTGGGAGAGGCTGCATTTAAGCCAGAACTGCCTTCCCGGGCCGCCGCCGGCGCCCGGCCGTCCCGGGCTCCCGAGGGCTCTGTTCAGACACCGGCCTTCGGTGCCCCAAGTGCAACGGCTGCCGCGTCTCCGTCCCCGAAGCCCCGGGAAACATCCGCCCTCCTGGGTAGGGGGCGCCCGTGGGGCCGCAGACGCGGCTCGTGGGGAGCGCTACCCCCAAAGGGGCCTAGGGAAAAGTCGCTTGGGAGAGGATTCCCGAAACACCTTCCCACCTCCCCTCTCTCTGAGTGTTGGAGACGTTTGGTTAGGTCTTGTACGGCCCCAAGCATGGGACGCTCGGATCCGCCAGTAGATGCCACCTCTTAGTCTTTCAGGCCACAACGAAATGGGCCACCAAGTGGGTCCCGCAGGAATAGTGATTTACCGAGATAACCTTTTATTTTCACAGAGACGATACTTAAGGTACAGGGAAAAACCATTTCCTGGAACATCTGAGTTGTAATTCGATCTTGAGTTACCGACCACAGTCAGGGGGCAAACATGCTTCGTGCCACGAGTGAACTGGAGTTTTCGAACGAAAAAAATACGGAGGAGATCTCCCAGCTCGCTTCCCTGGTGCTGTCAGGTGACACATCAACCGGCGAAAAAAACTCAACTGGTTTACCCGAAAAAACTGGCTATCCGGACTCCGTTTACATTATGGCAGCAAATATTTTTCAGGGTATTCGATTCGAAAAGTCGCCAGAGAAAGTCTTAATAAAGTATGGGAATGAACCCCTGCGGTCCTTGCCGGAGTCTGAGGATGAATCCTTTCGGCGTTCGTCCTATGAGCTGGCTTTCAGTGCTCTGAAGTGTGAGTAGTACCAGTCTCAACGATCGTCACTAAAATAAAATAATGAGAGAATTTGTGGAGCGCAGTCCCCTTCCCGCCCTCTGGTGCACACCAGGTTTTGTTTTCACATATTTGTGTAACTTTGGTCAGATGCATGTCAAGGAATTTGGAGAGTTCCAGTAAAACAAGCTCTTTCAGGCCAGAACTGTTTTTCACTGCAGATTCCCTGTGCCTAGGAGGGTGCCCGTCCTTAGATGGATGTAATGCACAGTCATTAAATTGAACAAGGAAACAATTCCATTAACAGGAAGAATAAGAGTCCACTGAAGGATCCAAGTACAGTTACCCCCCACCACCACCTTGGGTTATTTCTTGGCATTTTCTATGTTTACCTCTTGTATATTAGTGTATGAACTTTCACAATTATAAAAACCAGTAAGAGAGGAACAGAGATGGAGTAAGAAGCCAAGGTACAATATATTAAAAATGAATATCAAAATCAAATCAACCCGGATTAAGATGATCCCATTCATAGCCAATAGCGTAAATTTTGAGAGCTTATACATTTATTCCTCCAAACTTCTGTAGAATTCCCTGTTCTAATTTGCCTCCAGGGTTTGAGATGCAGTGTTTCAGATTCGCTCAGTGGTGGTTAACTATCCACTTCTGTGTGTGGAGCTGACTCTAGGACAGAACCAAATACTGTTACTGTGAAAGCAAACAGTGGCAGGGTCTGGAGATCTTTGTTTTTGTACTAGCAATAAGCTTTAAAATAAGTTTAGAATCTTCTGATTCAGACACCACATTATCAATTGCTCGCCTGTCCCCTTTAAACTATAATGTTTATACTGGTTTGTAAAATGAGTGAATGTAGTTCCAAAAAGAAGTTCCAGAAATATTTGGAGTATTAACAGCATGGCTGAAATGATAAGCATATGGCTTCCTAAAGAGACACCTTGAAAGGGCAACACTAATTTGCATGCATTTCCTTAGTACTTACTGGGCCTTCCACATTCTTGCACATAGGCACTTACCAGTTGTTTAGTTGAACTAAAATGCCCGGTTCATTACTTAGACATGAATATATATTTTTGGTAGTCTGCAGATACAAGGCAGCTCAACTCTGAAGCCAGAAATTTGTCAACATAGAGAAAAATTTGATGTCAAAAGGCATCTGTTTAATTTCCATTTCTTTGTTTTCTCCTGCTTGTGGATTTTTTTCTTTTTAAATGTTTTAACCATTTTTTCTTTTCCAGTGTAATCTTTCACATTATTTCATCCATTCCTTCTATCTGCTTTGAAAAAATGTAGTTTTAGAGACCAAAATGTTGCACTTTAGATAATGAGCCAAATGAACATTTTTACATTTTCTCCTTGTAACAATGAAAGGCAGACTGGGCATCTATGTTAATTAGTTGGTATTTAATGTTAATGCCAAAATTCTATTATAGACAATTTGTTTTCCTAATGGAATATTGCGTCTTAGATTTAGGAATCAATACTAAAAACCTGAAATTATTTTGTATACAATTAATGCATTGACTAGATGGTCATGCTATAGTGATATGTATACTTGATTCTCTTTTTCTTCCTCTCAGTCTTTATTTCTGTTTTATGAAAGGGCTTTGTGACCATTTTATGTTTTTTAATGACCCAGAAAAATCCCATTAAGATAAAGTATTGTCATAGACCTTTACAAACCTGCCTTTGCTCGAAATGTTTGTTTTTTTTAATTCTAATTCTAATCTAAGCTGGCTTTGGTTGTTTACTTGGTACAAATATTTTTTTCTTCTTAAAATAATAATATATTGCTTAAATTATTATCTGAATAATTTCTGAATGTTCAAATAAAATCAAACCAGAATTTCTAAATGTATTAGATTTCCAAGATAATTAAGAGCCTGATAGTTTGCTTTAAGACAGTGGGGGCTCTGTGCATTCCCTGGTAGCTTCTGTATAATCAGTGTTCTACCAGTACTTTCACATGATATCTTATAAACTCATATTTGGCTTGTACCTTATAGGTTCAGAAAAGAAAACTCAGGATTTCTTCCCTGCAGTTTTTTTATAGGAGCAGTAAAGCTAAAAATGTTAATGTATAAACTAAAGAGAGCTTGGGTAACGATCCCTTTTATTGGTGAAGTTGTGAATAGGTGGTGTGTGTGTGTGTGTGTGTGTGTGTGTGTAGAAGTATAAGGAGAAGGAAAAATGACAGAAAATTCCTTCATTATATAAATGTTAAGTATACTCCTTTGGCTGTGTTTTCAGTATTTCCGTTTTATTGTTTACTCTTTTGTTGATGTCCTTTGTGTATAAGCTCTTTCAAAGGAGAGAATGTATTTATATCTGATTAACCTTTTGAAGGTTTAAAGGGCTCAGTATGTTTTTTTGAGGTGAAGACAACCACGATTCCTGCTTTACTAAATAGCCCCAAAGTCAATTTTCTGTTAAAGAAGGTAATGAAGAGTAGCCGATTCCTTTTAAGTTTTATTTCTATCAAAGAAATAGAGTACTAGCAGCTAATTTGTTTTTTCAAAGAATCTCTGGATGTTTCAAGAATTCTAAATATTAAAAAAAAGAAAAGAAACTCTGGAAAATGATTTCTTAAGAAATAAACTAATGAACCACAAATAAAGAAAACAGAAAACTTGAAGAAAAAGATGTCCCTGAAATTGTTGGTATTATTCCTGGCTTAATTTGTTCTCCAACCTAAGTATATATAGTAGTTGGTGAACTTTCAGTCTCAGGAACTGTGGCGTTAGCCTGGCCATTTCAGAATCTTCTAACCTGTTAGTGAAAAACCTAGTAAATGCTTAATGTATGGTTTTATTATGACTTTGGTAATTAGTAATTGTAGGTGGGGTATGCAAGACCACCATCAGGGTCGGTGATTCACTGGAAGGACTTACAGAACTTATCACATCTGTTATGCTCATAGTTATAGTTTATTATAGTGAAAGGTTACTTAAAGTCAACACCAGAAAAAAGTGCATTGGACAGAGTCCAGGAGAGACCTGGTGCAAGTTTTCTACCATTCTTTCCCAGTGGAGTCTGTGGACAATGCTTAATTCTCTTAGCAATGGTAGGACAACAGGAATGAAGTATTGTAGTATGTGAATGTAGTACTGAAGTATAGGAAAGCTCACCCAAGCCTTGCTGTCCAGGGTTTTTATTGGTGTCAGTCACATAGACAAAGAGAGACCTTGTGGCTGACCTTACTCGGTCTCTAGCTCTTCCAGAGGTCAAGCTGACACCATGTTACCCACCAACACCCGGTGTAAACACAGACACTGTCATCAGGCAAGCTATTCCAAAGGTTTATAGAAGTTATCTCCCCAGAGTGCCAAACCTTTCTTTGGAGTGTTCAGGGTTTGGCCATCCAGGCCTGCTTAGTTGATTTTTTTAAAGTTTATTTATTTATTCTGAGAGAGAGAGGGAGAGAGAATGAGCATGACTAGGGAAGGGGCAGAGAGGGAGGGAGAGTGAATCCCAAGCAGGCTCCGTGCTGACAGCTCAGAGCCTGATGAGGGCTAGATCTCATGAGATCCTGACCTAAGCTGAAATCAAGCTTAAGCAACTGAGCCACCCAGGTGCCCCGTGCTGAGTTAATTCTTGATTGTATAGTGATTCATTAGAAAAATAATCTAGATCAATAACCTCTTAAGCTCTGGTTGTCATGTAAGAGGTAAATGCAATTTTCTTGAATGAAAATAATAATAATACCTTATATTTACATAGCTCTTTGTAATTGACAAAACAAAATATCATTTGCTACACCAGTTCTTTGAGACACAAGATTCTCATTTTGCAAATGAAAAAAATTGAGGGAAACTCAAGAAGAGATTAAATGATATACTAAGGAACCAAGCAGGAAGAAGGTTAAAAAGAGGAAGTATTTTATCTGATTGGAAAGGGTGGTAGAACAAGATACCCCATCCCTAATCCTAGTTTTTTATGGTTCCATGTTGTTGTTGTTTTCTTTTCAATTTTTATTTAAATTCTAACTAGTTAACATATATGGTACAGTTGGTTTCAGGTATAGAATTTAGTGATTCATCACTTACATATAACACCTAGTGCTCATCACAAGTGCCCACCTTAATACCCATAACCCATTTAGCCCATCCCTTCACCCACCTTCCCTCCAGCAACCCTCAGTTTGTTCTCTATAGGTAAGAAGCTGTTTTATGGTTTGCTTCTGTCTCCTTTTTTTTGTTTTCTATGTTCATCTGTTTTGTTTCTTAAATTTCACATATGAGTGAAATCATGTGGTATTTGTCTTTCTCTGACTGACTTATATTTTGCTTAGCATAATACCCTGTAGCTCCATTCATGTCATTGCAAATGGCAAGATTTAATTCTTTTTTATGGCTGAATAATATTCCATTGCATATACATATATACACATGTATATGCATATACACATCTATTTGCATATACATATATATATATGTATGTATACACACACACACACACAAATATATATACATCACTTCTTCTTTATCCATTCATCAGTCAATGGACATTTGGATTCTTTCCATAGTTTGGCTATTTTGATAATGCTGCTATAAACATGAGGGTACATGTACCCCTTAAAATCAGTATTCTTATATTCTTTGGGTAAATACCTAGTAGTACAATTGCTGGATCCTAGGGTAGCTCTATTTTTAACTTTCTAAGGAACCTCCATACTGTTCTCCAGAGTAGCTGCACCAGTTTGCATTAGCACCAGCAGTGCAGGAGGGTTCCCCTTTGTCCGCATCCTTGCCAACATCTGTTGTTTCCTGTGTTGTTAATTTTAGCCATTTTGACAGGTGTGAGGTGGTATCTCATCATGGCTTTGATTTGTAATTCCCTGATGTTGAGTGATGTCAAACATCTTTTCGTGTGTCTGGTAGCCATCTGGATGTCTTCCTTGGAAAAAATGTTTATTCATATCTTCTGCCCATTTCTTAACTGGCGTATTTATTTTTGAGGTGTTGAGCTTGATAAATTCTTTATAGATTTTGGGTACTAATCCTTTATCAGATATGTCATTTGTCAATATCTTCTCCCATTCCATAAGCTGCCTTTTAGTTTTGTTGATTGTTTCCTTTGCTGTGCAGAAGCTTTTTTATCTTGATGAAGTACCAAAGTTTGTTTTTGCTTTTGTTTCCCTTGCTTCCAGCGATATATCTAATAAGAAGCTACTAAGGCTGAGGTCAATGAGGTTATTGCCTGTATTCTCTAGAATTTTGATGGTTTCATGTCTCACATTTAGGTGTTTGATCCATTTTGAATTTATTTTTGTGTATGGTAGAGAAAGTGGCCTGGTTTCTTTTGCATGTTGCTGTCCAGTTTTCCCAACGCCATTTACTGAAGAGATTTTTTTCCATTGGATATTCTTTCCTGCTTTGTCAAAGATTAGTTGACCATATAGTTGTGAGTCCATTTCTGGGTTTTCTATTCTGTTCCATTGATCTATGTACCTGTTTTTGTGCCAGTACCATACTGTTTTAATGACTACTGTCTTATGACTTGGTCATATAGCTTGAAGTCTAGAATTGTGCTGCCTCCAGCTTTGCTTTGCTTTTTCAGATTGCTTTGCTATTCAGGGTCTTTTGGGGTTCCCAACAAATTTTAGGATTTTTTTGTTCTAGCTCTGTGAAAACTGCTGGTGCTATTTTGATAGGGATTGCATTAAATGTGTAGATTGCTTTGGGTAGTTACAGGCTTTTCAACAATATTTGTTCTTCCAATCCATGGGCATGGAATGTTTTTCCATTTCTTTGTGTCATTTTCAATTTCTTTCATAAATATTCTATATAGTGTACAAAGTACAGATCTTTTACCTCTTTGGTTAGGTTTATTCCTAGGTATCTTATGGTTTCTGATGCAGTTATGAATGGGATCAATTCATTGATTTCTCTTTCTGCTGCTTCATTATTGGCGTATAGAAATGCAACAGATTTCTGTACATTGATTTTATATCCTGCAACTTTGCTGAATTCACGTATAAGTTCTAGAAATATTTTGGTGGAGTCTTTTGGGTTTTATACATAGAATATCATGTCATCTCCAAATAGTGAAAGTTTGACTACTTCCTTGCCAATTTGGATGCCTTTTATTTCTTTTTGTTCTCTGATTGCTGAGGGTAGGACTTCTAGTACTGTGTTAAATAACAACGGTGAGGGTGGACATCCCTGTCTTGTTCCTGACCATAGAGGGAAAGCTCTCAGTTTTTCCCCATTGAGGTTGATATTAACTGTGAGTCTTCCATATATATTTTATTTTCATTACATAATGATTTTGTATTTGGTGATGCCAGCTTCCTTTCCCTGGCATTTACTTCTCTGAAATATTCTTCCAAAATGTTAGTGGCTAGTCTTACTAGTTTTGCCAAAAAAAGATTTAAATAATTTTATTGTTTCCCTCATTCTACACACACATAAACAGCATCTATCTATATTGTATAATTATAGGAGGGCCTTGATAGTCTTTTATTTTTTTTTTATTTTTAGAGAGACAGAGCATGAACAGGGGAGAGGGGGAGAGAGAGAGAGAGAGAGAGAGAGAGAGAGCGAGCGAGCAGGCCCCAGGCTGCAAGCTGTCAGCACAGAGCCCAACGCGGGGCTCAAACTCACAAGCCGTGAGATCATGACCTGAGCCGAAATCAAGAGTCTGACACTTAACTGACTGAGCCACCCAGGGGCCCCAAGGCCTTGACATGCTTGAAGTGAAGATTCTAGAGGCCCCTCACATGAAGGAAACTCTATGAAAACATAATAAAAATAGAGAGGAAGAACCTAGAGGAGAGTCAAAAGAAGGGACATCTTACACCTTTCTTCCAGAATGGGAAGAATGACAAGATGGGCTCTGTGGATTTTGGGGGTCTAATAAATAGCACTCCTCCTTTACACTTGAATTTGGTCCCACTGAGAGAGGAAAAAATATAGATGTTTGGGGACATAGTTTTAGATCTCTAGCCAAGTGGCTTGCAAATCCTTTACTATTGAGTTAGAGACTTCTCATCTAATCTATGACACAGCTGAAGAAGTGTAGACCTTTCTATTGCACTTCCTGCTGACACATGGCAGAAAATCTTTCCCTAGGGAAGGCCCTTCCTTATTGAAAACATGAAGAATGGAGGTTAAGAGTTCTCTTCAACAGACTAAAGAGAATAGGCTTTAATTAGTGGGGGACAAGGAATAGTTCAAGTTTGTGTGCTGAACTAGATAGGATAGGCAAGGTTTACAGTCTTCAAGTAAATCCTGGTAACTCAAATTAGTCATTAACAATATGTTTTGTATAGCCATTTTGGTTTGTTATAAGAGGAAGATGAAGAAAGGCAGGCTAATGTTTTGGTAATGAGCATGCACTTTGGTGCCAGACTGGGTTTGAATCCCTGATTTGCTACTTGCTGTGTGACTGTGACATCCTACTTACCCATTCTTTGTCTCATTTCTTAATCTATAAAACAGGGATAATGATGACACCTAATTCATAGGGTTGTTATGAGAGTTAATTGAATACCAAATGGAGCACTTAGAGCAAGGTGTAGCACATAGAAAGCACTATCTAAAATATACAGTTACCACTAATGTTGATATTACTATACGAGAATGTTACGTAAATTGTCGATATACAAAAGTAATGCTTTCTGCACCATATCAAAGGCAGCCCAAAGATGTTATCAGTTTTGACAAGACCCCCCCAAAGGATAAATGCAATGTTGGCAAAATCATCATTATTTTTTACATTCTGCCTCTCCTATTTCTTAGGAGCTAAGCGTCTCCATTGCTCAAAATTCTATAGCCTGTTGAGGTCTGTAGTCTCAGAACTCCTTTATTTTTACGATGACCAGATTTTCTGTGACAAAAATTTGGACCCGTGCTGAGAATCTCTGAAGTGGTTAGGAACTGGTTTGCTAGTACTTTAGGGTGCAAATGAAGACTTATTTTCCTTATAAGTGAAATGGGGATATTGCCTTGTATAATACAGCCATAATTGGTGGCTCAAATATGGATTAAAACTCCCAAAGGATTTCCTGTGAAAATTGGAGTCTGTGCTCCCATTAGTCACTTCTTTTTTAGTTTTCCCATCCCCCAAATAAAAACTGAAATTCAAAAGTGTAGTGTGCCTATATAGTAGGTTTTCCACGAATGTTGAATGAATTGAAGCTAGCCAGCCTAGCTTTCTGCTCAACTGATTAAAACATTTATGGGGCACCTGGGTGGCTCAGTCGGTTGAGCGTTCAACTTTGGTTCAGGTCATGAACTCACTGTTTGTGAGTTTGAGCCCCGCGTTGGGCTCTATGCTGACAGCTTGGAGCCTGGGGCCTGCTTTGGATTCTGTGTCTCCCTCTTTGCCCCTCCCCTACTCACGCTCTGCCTCTCTCTCTCTCAAAAGTAAATAAACATTAAAAATTTAGAGAAAAATTGTTACATGGTCCATATATAGTTTTAAGTAGTCGTAACAAAAGGAACACTCATGCACACTGTGGAGGTTTTTCAATATGTCTACTTGTTTCCCTTTAGTACCTTTGCGGTTATCTCTCGGCCTGAATGTCTCTTCTCCCAGATCTTTCCATGGCTAACTCTTTGTCATTTGGGTCTTAGATTAAATGTCATCAGTGTCTTCCCTAGTGAGTCCTACCAAATATTTCAGTAAGAAATAAGACCGATCTAACACAAACTCTCTGAAAGAGGAAGAGGGAACACTTCCCACCTGCTTTACAAGGCCAACATAACCTTGGTACCGACATTGACAAGGACATTATAAGAAAAGAAATGATAGACCAATATCCCTCATAAACATAAACATAGAATAAAACTAAATAAAATTTTAGCAAATTGAATCCAGCAACATATAAAAAGGATGCAATATTTAAAATAGATCCTCTTAAATGTTTCTCAAAAGACGTAAATTAAAGGTTGGAATTCCTTTATTACTACTTTAGGTATTCAGATAATGCTCCTTTGACTAGGATATCATGTGAAGCCTGGGTCCTAATGGCCCTGGATTCATAAATACGACAAATATTCATCATGTCATTATAATTTGGGTCTTTGTCAAGAATTGAGATATATTTTAATTATGAAAGTAAAAGTAGTTGGTGACACTGTATAAAGTGTATTTTTTTAATGTTTATTTATTTTGAGAGAGAGAGCACCTGTGTGCATGTGCATGCACGTGAGTGAGGGAGGGGTGGAGAGAGAGGAAGAAAGAGAATCCCAAGCAGGCTCTGTGCTGTCAGACATGGGGCTTGATCTCACAAACTGTGAGATCATGACCTGAACCAAAATCAAGAGTCAGATGCTTCACTGACCAAGCCACTCAGGTGCCCCTAAAGTGTATTTTGATTCCAAAGTTTTCATTTTCAGTTTTGGTATTCTCAGTAACAGACATTTTCCTTGTCTTGCAGTTCAAGATATTTTGGAAGCTATATTAATAGATAGTTGTATCTTCCCAAGTACCACAATAGTAAGTAAACAACTTTTATATAATTAGCTGTTTCATGATTGTTATTTAGAAAGTATTAAAAAGCCTTTAGATTTAAATCCAACTAGTTTGCTTATTGCTGAGACCTTCAGAACACATCCTGAACTCTCTCCTACTTCTTTTTTTTTTTTTTTTACATATTTTAACGTTTATTTATTTTTGAGACAGAGAGAGACAGAGCATGAACGGGGGAGGGGCAGAGAGAGAGGGAGACACAGAATCGGAAGCAGGCTCCAGGCTCTGAGCCATCAGCCCAGAGCCTGATGCGGGGCTCGAACTCACAGACCGTGAGATCGTGACCTGAGCTGAAGTCGGATGCTTAACCGACTGAGCCACCCAGGCGCCCCACTCTCTCCTACTTCTAATACTGATTGTAGTCCTTTCATTGTGATAAACATACCAAATATTGTCTCTTTAAAATGGTTTATTTTTTTATTGTTTTTTTTTTCTATTTGCAAGTTCTCTACCAATACAACCAGGCTATGTAAAAATAGTCATATTTCTGTCCTCTCATGAAAACATAGTGGAATGGAAAATATTACTATAGATGTTGTTTGTATACTTTTCTTTATGTGTGTTTCCCCCTGGTAGCCAGATCATTTGAGCAGTCTTATTATTGTGATGCTGTATGATTTTCAAGATAGAAAATTTCAAGCTCGTTTCCTTTCTGATAATGAAGAACCCATAGCAGAAGTTCAAGAAGTAGAGAACCTTCTTAACAGGTAATTGTAAAAGTGCAAAGGATGTTTTCTATGAAATAATTATTAGTATTTTCATTGGTATACGGTATAATGTGTAGATAAGTTTCAGAAATTTATGGAGAAAATATATAAAAGTTCATGTGTCTTGAGTTCCTTTGCAAACAGCCTTGAACAGGTTAAACATTCTGTTTAAAATCAAGTTGTTTTTGAAAGCTTGAACTGTAAGATCCAACTTGTAAGTATTTGGAAAATCATGAAAAATTCCTAGTAATGTTTTAGCACATACATAAATTAAACTTCATTTGAAACACCTATTATTTATTTACTTACCTTTATTTACAGCTCTTTAAAAAAAAATCTAACGTGTATCAAATGAGAAAATTCCACTACTTGGGCAAATTAAAAAAAAAAAATCTTCAACATAGTTAAGAAAAACAAACATGTTTTAAATTTAAATTTGTTTTCTTTTTAGCCTAAATATTGGCAGAAACCTACCATGGGGATAATAATAGTACCTACCTAAAAAGGTCGTTCGGAAAATTAATTAAACAAATGCATGCAAAATGATTAGCTTAGAGCCACACACATGGTAGATGGTCAATAAATGTTAAGTGCTACTGTGGTTAGGGCTTTTGTTATCGTGTTGTTGAACCTTAATGGAAAGCAGAATATAGCAACAACAACAATCTTGTAGGAAAATTTTTACCTAGTAAATAATCTGAAACAGTTATCAGTAGGATATCTGATTTTATATTGTTATGGGAAATCCAAGCAGTTTCATTTAAATTACTGAAGGCTGAGACCAGAGGATTAAGAACGGTGTAATAATAATAGCTTACATTTACTGAGCACTTAATATGTGTCAATCACTGTTGTAAGGAGCTCTTGTTAATAACAACATACGAGGAGGATACTGTTAGCAACCTGTATTTTGACACACGGAAAAACTGAGGCATAGACAGGTTACAGGAACCTACCTATTGCTATAGATCGGAGAAGGGAGTAGCCAGATTCAAATTCAGGAAGGTGGATTCCAGAGTCCAAGTGTTAACCATTTATATGCTACTACTCCTTCCACTTAGGATAGTGAGGTTTGGTTGATGTACTCTGGAAGATTAAAGATAAGACACAGTCATATCTCATGTCAGATGTAGCCATAAGAAATTTTAAGACGGCAAACAGCAAGAGCATTCAGAGGTACATGCCCTCTGTGTTAGATAAGTAAGATCTCACCCCTGTTTACTGTGTGGGTTTTTGGGTAACCACCTCACTGCCCATCCCACTAGTGGGTAACCTGCCTCCAACCACAGGTGTCCAAGATGGGTACAAGTACATCAGAGAAAAATTGGTGGGGCAAAATGCCATGGGACAGGCTCAAAGTTTCAGGTTTGCTGAGCTTCTCTCAGTTTCTGTTTGACTTAGCAGGACTCGGGAGACATTGATGGAAGCCCCATCTTAGTCTCGGTGAGCCTAATGAGAGCTGAGTTTAGCTTGGGTCAGCCAGGAAAGCCATAGGGCTCTCACCAAGAAAGACCAGACTATGCTTTCAGCAGCTGCAGACTTTTAGCTGAATGCTAGCAAGACAGGTATGAATAGGACAAGCAAAGACCGTGGCTCAGGAGGCCAGAGGAACCAGAAGATCCTACTGTCTAAGGATTCCTGATTCCCCAGACTTTTCCCTTTCCCCATCATACCATGCTACCTCCTGCCTTGACACATACCGGTTACATTCTTGTCAGTGCAATAGTGTTTCCCCTTACACAAACCAATAAAGGCTTATATAATGCAAATCTTACAAATTGATCGGTTTACCAAATTAGCCAATTCATAGTATATTTAATTCATAATATGCTATAGGAGAAATGCATGTATAGTGATTGAATTGCAGAGAATAGTAGAGCAGTATACATGTATAAAGATACCACCAGAGTGTTTTAATCAAGAGTCTCAGCTTTCAAGTAACAGAAGCCATCTTCAGTTAGTTTGAGCAAAAATGATAAAGATACTGGGATGTATCATATAAGTCAAAGACTCAGAAAGAGAATGAAATCAGGAATTGGAAAGATTAGGACTTTCTTTATCTCTGCTTTTTAATCTTTTTATTATTGTTACTTTTTTTTTTTAATTTTTTTTTTCAACGTTTATTTATTTTTGGGACAGAGAGAGACAGAGCATGAATGGGGGACGGGCAGAGAGAGAGGGAGACAGAGAATGGGAAACAGGCTCCAGGCTCTGAGCCATCAGCCCAGAGCCTGACGCGGGGCTCGAACTCACGGACCGCGAGATCGTGACCTGGCTGAAGTCGGACGCTTAACCGACTGCGCCACCCAGGCGCCCCTATTGTTACTTTTTAATTTACATCCAAGTTAGTTAGCATATAGTGCAACAATGATTTCAGGAGTAGATTCCTTGATGTCCCTTACCCCTTTAGCCCATCCCCCCTTCCACAACCCCTCCAGTAACCCTCTGTTTGTTCTCCATATTTAAGAGTCTCTTATGTTTTGTCCCCCTCCCTGTTTTTATATTATTTTTGTCTTCCTTCCTTTATGTTCATCTGTTTTGTTTCTTAAATTCCACATATGAGTGAAGTCACATGATATTTGTCTTTCTCTAATTTCGCTTAGCATAATACCCTCTAGTTCCATCCAGGTAGTTGCAAATGGAAAGATTGCATTCTTTTTGATTGCCGAGTAATACTCCATTGTGTGTGTGTGTGTGTGTGTGTGTGTGTGTGTGTGTGTGTGTATACAATATATATATACCATGTCTTCTTTAGCCATTCATCCATCGATGGACATTTGGACTCTGTCCATACTTTGGCTATTGTTGATAGTGATGCTATAAACATGGGGGTGCATGTGTCCCTTTGAAACAGCATACTTGTATCCCTTGGATAAATACCTAATAGTGCAATTGCTGGGTCGTAGGGTAGTTCTGTTTTTAGTTTTTTGAGGAACCTCCATACTGTTTTCCAGAGTGGCTGCACCAGTTTGTATTCCCACCAGCAGTGCAAAAGAGATCCTCTTTCTCCGCATCCTCGCCAACATTTGTCCTTGCCTGAGTTGTTAATGTTAGCCATTCTGACAGGGTGAGGTGGTGTCTCCTTGTGGTTTTGATTTGTATTTCCCTGATGATGAGTGATGTTGAGCATTTTTTCATGTATCGGTTGGCCATCTGGATGTCTTCATTGGAGAAGTGTCTATTCATGTCTTTTGCTTATTTCTTCACTGGATTATTTGTTTTTTGGGTGTGGAGTTTGATAAGTTATTTATAGATTTTGGATACTAACCCTTTATCTGATATGTTATTTGCAAATATCTTCTCCCATTCTGTCGGTTGCCTTTTAGTTTTGCTGATTGTTTCCTTCTCTGTGCAGAAGTTTTTTATCTTGATGAGGTTCCAATAGTTCATTTTTGCTTTTGTTTCCCTTGCCTCTGGAGACATGTTGAGTAAGAAGTTGCTGCGGCCAAGGTCAAAGAGGTTTTTGCCTGCTTTCTCCTTGAGGATTTTGATGGTTTCCTGTCTTACCTTTAGGTCTTTCATCCATTTTGAGTTTATTTTTGTGTATGGTGTAAGAAAGTGGTCCAGGTTCATTTTTCTGCGTGTTGCTGTCCAGTTTTCCCAGCACCACTTGCTGAAGAGACTGTCTTTATTCCATTGGATATTCTTTCCTGCTTTGTCAAAGACTGGTTGGCCATACATTTGTGGGTCCATTTCTGGGTTTCTATTCTGTTCCGTTGATCTGAGTGTCTCTTTTTGTGCCAGTAGCAGACTGTCTTGATGAGTACAGCTTTGTAATACAGCTTGAAGTCCTTTTAATCTTTTTATCTCTGCTTCTCTCTTTGTATCTGCTTCATTCTCTTTTTCTCTTCCTATCTGCCTCTGTGCTTCTCTAGTCTACATGGAAAAAGCCCTACTCTTGCACCCCAGTTCCTGAGCTTACATGTTACAGCTGTCTTGTAGTATCTTCATGTAGACTAACTTATTTTATCATCTCCATACACCAATTCTAGATTCTAGCTCCCCCAGGAATTTGATTGGCTCCGTGTGGTTCAGGTGCCTTCCTTTGGGCCAATCCCCCGTAGCCAATAGAGTAGGATTCTGAACTCAGACAGGACATTGACCTGTAGCTCAACCTCTGTAGATCTTCTGGGGTTTAGGGCTGGTGCTGTTTTCCCCAGGGAAGTAGAATCATTGTCAGCTTAAAATGTACCTTACTAAGTTTCTACTGAGGGGATAAAAACTAATATTAGGAGGTGAGAGAGGAAGTAATTATTTAGCAAGAAACTGAATAAGAATGATTTCTTTCTTATGAAAATTCTGCTTGATCTTTGTTGTTATTGTCTCTACCAGAGATCCTTGTGTTTTATATTCTATGTACCAACTTGTATCTTTTCCTTCATTTATTCATGGCTTTGGAGATATAATCCAAGATGACACGTATTATCATTTTTGACATATGCAAAGTCCTTATGAACTCCTTCCTTGTATAAAATCAATTATGTTTTTAATACTATGTGCATGGGTTAAATAAAAAGATACCACAACCTCTTCCTTTCTTATTTCCCATGCCCTCACACTAGCCCAAAAATCTTCCTGCCAAATAATTTGTTGGACTTTTGTGAGGCAAAATTGGAGAATGAGCAGTGAAAGACTAGAGAGGCAGCAGCAGGGGAAAGAGTTAGTAGTCTATCCTCCCAAACCACCCAAAACTACTCATCCTGAAATCTTCCACATTACATTCAGGTGCCAACATCTGCCTAGACACATCCTTGATTCTTCTTTCCTCCCCAGCCCTGTGCCCATACCATACCTAATGCTGTAACTCCATTTGGAAAACATGCTTCATGATCTACTTCTTTCCTTTTCCACGACTACATTGCAATTTTCCAAGCCACCAGCTTACTACACTAGCTTCATCGTTGATTTCCCTGCCTATAACTCATTCCTTCCCGCAATCTGTTCTCCATGGCAGGTAGAGTGATATTTTTTAAATATAAATTGTTTGGTCATGAGAGAGTATCTTGGGTTAGACTTACTGTAAACAACTAGAAAACTGGACAAAATATATGAGGCAAAGATTTTGGGCATTAGACGAGAAGCAGCACAGAGACTTGATCCCTGAGAAAATGAGACCAAATGGGGTAAGCATTAGAACAGTCCTGGCTTTATGCCTCAAGGTACTTTCCAACTGAAGTACAGGAAGGGGGATCCCAAGAGGAAAACGGTAGTCTCACTAGGAAAACAGAGATCAGAATTTTGGAAGGTTGGATGATCATTTGTCTTTCCTTCTTTATTCTATTAAAGTGGTAAGGTAATTTATATTGAATGATTTATGAATGTTAAAACCAATCAGGCACTTAGGGGATAAATTACATTTGCTCAGATATATCCCTTTTCTTGTCTTCCCCAATTCTTTCACTCCCAGTTTCTCATTTGCCAAAATACTCCCTGAATACTTGTTCATGGGCTTGTTTAAAAAAAAATTTTTTTTTTAAGTTTTTTAAAATTTAATGAAGCAATCTCTACACCCCATGTGGGACCCGAATTCACAACCCTGAGATCAAGAGTTGCATGCTCTTCTGACTGAGCCAGCCAGGCACCCCTGTTCACGGGTTTTTATATCTCATATTCTTTCCACACCTTCTTTGGAAATTCTTAGGCTATTTCACTTAATTAGTGAATATTCTGAAACAGTTGTCAGTATGATGTCTGATTTTATATTCATAGGGGAAATTCAGGCAATTGACTGAATTATTTTTGGCATTAAGAAAATATTCAATTAATATTTAAAGGGAAACAGATAAACACAATACACAAAAATAAATTTGGAATGGATTAAAGACTTGAATGTAAGAACAGAAACCATAAAACTCCTAGAATAAAACATAGGCGGTAAGCTCTTTGGCTTATCAGCAATATTTGTTTGGACCAGTCTCCTCAGGCAAGGGTAACAAAAACTAAAACAAATAAACAGAAGCCAAAGTAAATAAAAGCTTTTGCACAGAGAAAGAAATCATCAATAAAAAGGCAAGCTACTAAATGGGAGAAGATATTTGCAAATCACACATCCAATAAGAGGTTAATGTCAAAAATATATAAAGAACTTACACAACTTAATATAAAAAAAATACAACTGATTTAAAAAAGTGGAAAGGGCTTGAACAGACATTTTTCCGAAAGAAGGCAAACAGATGGCCAACAGGCACATGAAAAGATGTTCAACAGCCTACTCATCAGAGAAATGTAATTCAAAACCATCATGAGATGCCTGACACCTGTCAGATTGGGAATTATCAAAAAGACAAAAAATAACAAGTGTTGGCAAGGATGCGGAGAAAAGGGAATCCTTATATGCTCTTGGTGGGAATGTAAATTAGTGCAGCCACTATGTAAAACACTGTGAAGGGTCCTCAAAAAATAAAAATAAAACTACTCTATGATCCAGCAATTCCAATTCTGGATCTTTACCCAAAGAAAATGAAAACACCAATTCAAAGAGACGTGCTCCCTTGTATTCATGGCAGCATTATTTACAGTAGCCAAGATATGGAAGCAATAGATGAATGAAGATGTAAGATATATATATATATGTATCTTACACATATATAATGTGAGCTCAGCCATATATATGATTTATATATATATAAAAACTTAGCCATAAAAAAGAATGAAGTCTTGGGGCACCTGGGTGGCTCAGTTGAACCACCCAGTTGAATCAAGTCCAACTTGATTTTGGCTCAGGTCATGATCCCAGGGTCATGGGATAGAGCCCCACGTAGGGCTCCACACTGAGCATGGAGCCTGCCTAAGATTCTCTTTTTCTCCCTCTGCCCCTCTCCCCTGCTAGTGTGCACTCTCTTTCTCAAATAAGTTAAAAAAAAGAATGAAGTATTGCCATTTGCAACTACATGAAGGGACCTAGAGGGTATTATGCTAAGTGAAATAAATCAAAGACAAATACCATATGATTTCACTTATATGTGGAATCTAAAATTTAAAACAAGTGAACACACAAACAAAAAACAAAAATAGACTTATAGATACAGAAAACAAAATATCGGTTACCAGAGGAGGGATTGGGGTGAGCAAAATGGGTGAAGGAGATTAAGAAATATAAACTTCCAGTTATAAAATAAATAAGTCATGGGGATATAATATATAGCATAGGGAATATAGTCAATAATATTCTAATAACTTTGTTTGGTGACAGATAACTAGACTTAACATGGGGATCATTTCATAATGTCAAATGATATACACCTGAAACTAATAGGATATTGTATGTCAAGTATACATCAATTAAAAAATAATAAGTAAATAAATTGAAGGAAAATGGTGTATTAGGATTCTGTTCTGCCAACTGATAGTACCCCAACTCAAACAAGATTTGGCAAAAGAAAGAATTTATTATAAGGTATTTCATGAAGGATTGATTGAACATTGAAATGGCAGAAAGGGCAGTGATGTGGCTATGCTTCTACTCAGTCCTGTGACTTAAATATCATCAGGATCCTCTTTGACTGTAGTCACTGCTCTGTGTGCTTTGGCTTCATTCTTTTCTCTTTCTTTGTTCCTGGATTGGGAAACTTGGCTGCTGACAACTCAGGAGCTTTACATCTTAACAGCACCAAACACTAGAAAGACTGGCTTGATTCTCTCTTGCTACATCCAAAAATTGCTTGACCCTGCCTTGAGTCAAGTGCCCACCCTCTGCCAATCAGCTGTGGCCAAGGAGACTGAGTCACTTAGGGACACCTTCCAAGAAAATTGTATGACTAGAAGGAGGAAAGGAACATTTTCAGGAGAGGGGGATTTCTATTCCCAGAAGGAAAGCAGCAGCCCTTAGAGTGCAAACCAGTAGGTTTCTACTATAAAAGGAAACATTGATATGCTAAATGTGTCTGCTAAGGGCAAGAACTTCCCATTAACTAGGTATAATCATAGCCCCACCACGATCAGCTGCTAGTCAGAATAACATTCCCTGACTTAGGAAAAGCAACACAAAAACATATAGGAAGTATGCCTTTTCTCACCTGTGTGGTTGTGACAGAGACATGATATTCCTAAAATATAGGCTCTTCATTGTTATTTTATCCTTAGCAAATTGCATTTCTCCACTACATCATGAATCATCACTGACTTATTCAAAATAACCCACATGGTTTCTTATGAAAAATAAGAGAATAAAACCTATTATAAGCAAGTGATTTGGATATTTTCTTTTGTATTTATGTATTATCTAAATATATTAGAACATATTTCTGTTTACCTTCTATCCATTTTTTCTCTTAATTATGTTTTTCCAGTGGTCTATAGGAATAAATATGAAAATGGTATACCCCCCTTTTTTTTCTGAAAAATACTGCAACTCCTTTATTATATTTAGAAATCCAATAAACCTCTAATTACATAAAATAATTAATGGAAACATTGGGAATAATTCTTTTTGCCATTATTATTAGATTTAAAGTTTTTTGGGACATACTGTATTGGGTATAATTTGATATTGTATATGTTTATTTCATTTGAGGCCTAGGATACTGTTATCTTCCTTTAGAGGCAGCATATACTTTTGCTACTGGAAGGCTGCAACCTGGAAGGCACTAACAAACCTAGGTGACTTAGTATTCTGGGGTTGAAATGATTGGAAGCTGGGCTTCATTCCTTGTGAAGGCCAGTTATTCCTTTTTACTTTATTCCTGGGGTTGTCTTTTGGTGGCCCAGTTCAAAGCCTGAGGACATTATCAAAGCCCCCCTCCCATAAAGTTGGCATGCCTCAGATTTCCATTTTTGTTCCCTATGGCCAATGAGTTGTCTTTAGCTCTGCATGTCTCTCAACTTCTCAGGCACGTATTTCAGAATTGGCAGATAATTTTTCATATATGATGCTTCTTCTACTTGGAACACTGGACAGCTTGTCTCACATACCCCCTCATCCCTTATTCCTGGCTAACTCCTACTTCTACCCTTATGGCTTAGCCTAAATGTGATTCCTGGGAAACTTTCCTTGACTCCCCTTGAGTCACCATAGTATCCTGCCTTCCTTTGTCATAAATACTTATGACATTGAAAATTAGTTGCTTTGTCTCCCCTTACCAGACTCTACATTTTGTGATATCAGGAACAGTGTCTTCCTTGCTTATCCCTATGTTTCTGGGACATAAAACAGTACCTGGAATATAGTAAGGAAGAAAATATTTGTTCATGAATTAATTGATATTTCTCTATTCTTAAATGGCCTTCCATTTCCTACAGAAAACATTCCCACTTCCCATGCATGGGTATATAAGATTTTTGGTGATTTGAGGCCTGGATCTCTCACCACCCCATATTCTACAAGTATGCTTTGCCGTTTAACATCTCTGTATCTTTATTGTACTCTGCCTTCTGTGTGTCTTTTCTCCTTTTGTGGTCTGGAAAACTCTTGTTCCTCCTTTAATAGTTCAAGTTTCTCCTTCTCTTAGAAGTCACTTTGGACTGATTTTTGTTCTTTTTCTGATACATTCAATTTGTTCTTTATCTGTGTATCTTACAACATTCATCACGTTGTGCTCTAATCGTTTATACGTCTATTATACTACCAAATTATAAGTTACATAAGGGTGGAAGCCCAGGTTTGATCACACTTCTTAGTTAACAATATTAAAAGAATAGGCATATTAATTATTATCACTTCTTGAATAGCTTGACTTGGAAGTACATTTTCAAAAGTATCTTGGCTACAATTCTGTAAGTTAGATATTAGTTCCTAATTCCTAGTGCTTAGAAAAGCTAAATAACCTATCTAATGTCATGTAGCTAGTAATTGGTGGAACCAGAATTTGAATCCAGGTAGTCTGATCGCAGAGTCCAAACCATACTGTCTGGAGAGACAGAGGGAGAGAATGGCAGAGGGAGAGGAAGAAGGGATGTGGTGTGCTATTTAGAGGGGCAAAAATAGTTCCATGTGTGGCCAGATTTGTGGATGGGAGTGGTGGGAATGTGGAAACTGAGGACTGAAGAGTTGGTTCAGGTTAAATTATTAATATCCTAGTGTATCATGATAAAGAGTTTAGATTCCGTCCTGTAGCTAATGAGTTCATTTTGGATGTAAGCTTAGAAATTACATAACTACAATTTAACATATAGAAAGACAGCTTTGGCTGTTTCCTGGCAAACAGAGGTAATTAGGCAACCCTCTGTGATAACGTTCAAATTATAGCAGGAGGTGGACTTCTGGATCCAGAATGTTGAGAATGGTTTTTGCTTCTATTTTCATCATTGCAGTCCACCTACACCTGTGGAAGAAGTTTTTTAGTAACCACAGGATGTTTCATTTATAAATGTAATACATGTCTGGTTATCTTTTTTTTTTTTTATTTATTTTTATTTAAAAAAAATTTTTTTTACCAACGTTTATTTATTTTTGGGACAGAGAGAGACAGAGCATGAATGGGCGAGGGGCAGAGAGAGAGGGAGACACAGAATCGGAAACAGGCTCCAGGCTCTGAGCCATCAGCCCAGAGCCCGACGCGGGGCTCGAACTCACGGACCGCGAGATCGTGACCTGGCTGAAGTCGGACGCTTAACCGACTGCGCCACCCAGGCGCCCCTCATGTCTGGTTATCTTAACAGCATTTGGATTTGGTCTTTATCCTCAATCTGATATTGTGTATTTATACAAAAATCTTTATAACTGTATATATACTTTAAATTATTTTTGTGTGATTAAATTATATTAAAATTCACAGTCTGAGCTCCATCAGTTCAGTTTCTGACTCTTGATTTCTGCTCAGGTCATGATCTCAGGGTCATAAGATTGGGCCCTGCATCAGTCTCTGCACTGGACATGGAGCCTTCTTAAGATTTTCGCTCTCTCTCTCTCCCTCCCTCCCTCCCTCTACCACTCCCCTGCTTGTGTGCACACACACTCTCTCTCAAAAATAAACAAATAAACAAATATAAAAAAAATAGGGGCACCTGGGTGGCTCAGTTGGTTAAGCATCCACCTCTTGATTCTGGCTTGAGTCATGATCTCATGGTACATGAGATTGAGCCCTGTGTCTGGCTTTGCCCTGGTGGTGTGGAGCCTGCTTGGGATTCTTTCTCTCCCTCTTTCTCAGCCCCTCCCCTGTGCTCACCTATACACGCTCTCTCTTTCTCTCAAAATAAATAAATAAACATTAAAAAAAAAATGGGTGCCTGGGTGGCTCAGACAGTTAAGTGTCTGACTTTGGCTCAGGTCATGATCTCACATTTTGTGAGTTTGAGCTGAGTTTGAGCCCCATATTGGGCTCTCTGCTGTCAGTGCAGAGCCTGCTTTGGATCCTCTCAGGGCACCTGGGTGGCTCCCTGGGTTAAGTGGCAGACTCTTAATTTCTTCTCAGATTCACGAGTTCAAGCCCCACATCGGGCTCTGCTCTGTTTTTTGTTCTGGGATCATCGGAACTGGGAAGGACATGATACAGATTCATGACAGTTCCTTAATCTTATTAAGAATACACTGTTGGCAACTATGACAATAACTAGCTATAATGAGTATCTGCCATGTGCCAGGCACTGTGCTGAGTATTTTACACACATGGTTGGTAATCACCACATTAAGGTAATGTGACCACGTTCTACAGATGAGAAAACAGGCTGAGAAAAGAGATTCATTAATAAACCTGAGGTCACACAGCTAGTAAGTGACAGAAACTGAATTTAACTTCAAATTTGTCTGACTAAATTCCACACCTCTTTCACTGTATAAAATTTCTTTCAATCAACAATTGAGATAAATATCTGAGGAGATTCATATCTGTACACAAGCAGCAAAAACTGAAAAAAGGAAGCAGGATTATCAGATTTCTAATTTTAAATATTATTTTATACTATGAAAATTTAAAGTAGAATTACAGAAATAGTTGTTAGAATTCTAAGTCTAATTTGTGAATTTTTCTAGTGGAAAATTGATAGTCTTGTCTTCAATGCAGTAGTCACCAAAAATGGATTTTCTGTCTCTAGTTTTAAGATAAAATTGGCTGCAGCATTGGCAAGATGTCGAATCAAACACGATGCCCTTTCAATTTACCACATTCTTCCAGAAACAGTTAGGAACCAGGAACTAAGGGCCTCCACTTTGCCACTTTATGCTTGGATAAATACTTGTAAAATCAGGTAAGAGTTTTAATCAAATCCTTTATTTTTATTTCAAGTTGCTAGCCTTTCTAAATAATGTGATAAGAAATACTACCTTTCTCCTCGGTGGACATGTCTAGGGGAGTGACTGGGAAATCATGATTTAGTTCGGGATCTTATCAACAATTTCCCTGAAAACTGGTACAGTGTCTCTGAAAAACAGTATGGAGGTTCCCCAAAAAGTTAAAAATAGAACTACTCTATGATCCAGCAATTACACTACTAGGTATTTACCCAAAGGATACAAAAATTGGATTTGAAGGGGTACATACACCCCGATGTTTACAGCAGCATTATCAATAATAGCCAAACTATGGACAGAGCCTAAATGCCCATCAATTGATGAATGGATACAGATACAATGGAATATAACTTAGCCATCAAAAAGAGTGAGATCTTGCCATTTGCAATGACATGAATAGAGCTAGAGGGTATTGTGCTAAGCAAAATGTCAGTCAGAGAAAGACAAATACCATACAATTCACTCATATGGGGAATTTAAACAAACAAAAAGATGAACACATGGGAAGTGGGGAGAAAAAAAGAGGGAAACAAACCATAAGAGACTCTTAATGATAGAGAACAAACAGAGTTGATCAAGGGAGGTGCATGGGGGATGGGCTAGATGGGTGATGGGTATTAAGGAGGGCACTTGTTATGATGAGCACTGGGTGTTATATGTAAATTATGAATCACTGAATTCTACTCCTGAAACCAATATTGCACTGTATGTTAACTAACTAGAATTTAAATAAAAATTAAAAAAAACCCCACCAAATTCCTAAACGGTAATTACATAAATATGTTAACTTTTCTGTCTTTAATTATCTTTTAACTTATTGTTGGCTAAAATTATAAGTTCCATTAAATGCAATAAACGCAGTGATACTTTTTTGGGGGGGGGAAGATGGTAATGTTAAGTGCATTTTTAATATATTTTTAATTACAACCTAATATTGCATATTTACAGCCCTGAAGAAGTTTATTATAGTTTGAAGAAAAGAGGCTATAATAAAGTCAAATCTGTATTGCATATTGATGATAAAGTCTTTGCTGTGGACCAACATTGCTATGATGTCTTAATTTTTCCATCTCATCTTAAAAATAATCTTCTAAATATAGATCTTTTCAAAGATTATAAACTTATATTTCAGGTAAACATTTACTTTCATTGTGATTCTCAATAATCCTACTTATTCAAAGAATCTCTCTACTTAAAAATAAAACCTAACACGGGGCACCTGGGTGGCTCAGTGGGTTAAGTGTCGAACTCTTGATTTCGGCTCAGGTCATGATCTCATGGTTTGTAAGATCAAGCACTATTGGGTTCTGCTTACAGAGCCTGCTTGGAAATCTCTCTCCCTCTCTTTTTGCCCCTCCCCCACTCTCTTTCTCTTTCTCTCTCAAAATAAACAAACAAAAAAAAACACTTAAAAAAACCCTAACAAACTGATTATATTTTTATAGATGATCAAAAAGGTTAATAAAGCCTAATTTTCAACCTTGAATAAAATTAATACCCCTACAATCAGTGTTCCTATTGTACTCTAGCATCTTTGTCCCATGTAAAGTTATGAAGAACATGTTCTCCTTCTCAGACTCTATAGACGGGGATAATTGTATTGCTGGCAGCTGAAAGGCTGTAGTTTTCTCTTCCAAGGAAGGATTAAAAAAAATGCAATGAGGGGTACCTGGTGGCTCAGTCAGTTAAGTGTCCAACTCTTGGTTTTGGCTCAGATCATGATCTCACAGTTTTGTGAGGTCAAGCCCCTCACTGGGCTCTGTGCTGGCAGCTTGGAGCCTGCTTGGGATAATCTCTCTTTCCCTCTCTCTGCCCCACCTCCCAATTGCACTATCTCTGATTCTCTCTCAAAATAAATAAATAAACTAAAAAAAAAAAAAAAAGTGCAATGATACCTTTTCTACCTTCCATTTCTGGGGAAGATACTAGTACCATCCTGAATTTGAAAATGCAGTATGTACTACCTTCCCATTATTTCCTTAATATGGCTTTAGAGCCTTGATTTGTAAGAGGTATATGACGACTATCAATGTAGGGAGAGAATATGAAGAATAATGTGGTTTCAACAGAATGAAAAACAATTAGATTCAATAGAATAAAAAAATCCTCAGATTCCAATTCTTGCCTCAGATTTACCTTGTTCTTCTCAGTTTTATCCCTTGACAGCATCCATATTCTTGGGTAGAATGTCTTGGCCTTTATTCAGTAGTGATACCCTGCTGAGCACTGAGATCAACTACAAAAACTCATCTGTCTAGCCCCCTTTTATAAGCTTGTCAACCATCTTGTAATGTCTGTTAACTAGCAGCAATTTAAATGATAGTGTAATGGGGAAGAAAGAATGGAAGTAGCTGATGAGTTTTCATCAAGGGGTAAGAATGGGAGCTGTAGTAGGATATCACTAATCTATTAATTACATTTTGGGGATTTTGGCATTGTCTTAGTACTATATAAAAGTTAAATGATAACTAGGCTAAACAAAGTTCAGGTCTTGGTTTTAAATCTGTTTATATCAGTTATTTTTGTTAATTTTGTATTCTAACGTATATTAAGGTGTTTTAAACTCAAAAGGATTAGGTATCTCAACACTCCTACCAAGAACTTATTTTACCTAAGCAAAAAGAAATCAGTTCATGCCTCTTGTCAAACCCTTTGAAGTTCTAATCATATCGTTATCTTGTAGGACAAATCTCGAAGTCTCGCTGTCCATTCTGTAAAGGCTTTATTAAATATGGATGATGATATCTTAATGGTCAATACAGGTTCATGGTACACAGTTGCCCATATGTCAATATTAACAAATAATACCTCAAAAATATTTGTGTGTGGAGTAAAATCTCAAGCTAAGGATCCTGACCTGAAGAACCTTTTTACAAAAATGGGATGTAAAAGTATGTATAAATATTTATTTGTTTGGTAATTAATGTTATATGAAATTTAGAAATGTAAAAAATATTTGAATTTGTTACCTTTTGTAACATAAAAACTCTTTATATACTATACTCTTAAAATCTTCACTAATTCATATTATACCAGGCTCTTCTCATTGTTTAATATTGGTTAAACAACTATAGTTGAAATGAATGCATATATTGGCACTTTGGTATGTTGCTTGGCATTAGCTACTGTATAATTTGAAGTTCAAACAGTAGTTAAAGTAGGTGGTACAAATTATCATCCTTTTTTTTTTTTAATTTTTTTTCAACGTTTATTTATTTTTGGGACAGAAAGAGACAGAGCATGAACGGGGGAGGGGCAGAGAGAGAGGGAGACACAGAATCGGAAACAGGCTCCAGGCTCTGAGCCATCAGCCCAGAGCCCGACGCGGGGCTCGAATTCACGGACTGTGAGATCGTGACCTGGCTGAAGTCGGACGCCTAACCGACTGCGCCACCCAGGCGCCCCATCATCCTTTAATATATAAGAGCACAGTCAAAGTGTTATGCCCAGAATTCGTGATCCCCAAAGACCACTAAGGAGCCGAGTCCGATGCAAAAGCAAAGAGCCTTTATTCGAGCTAGCTCGAGCTCAATCCCCTACCTGCACCGACGCAGCGGTGAGATACCAGGGAAAGAGAGCGAGTTTCAAAAGGACAAAGGTTTTATTGGGGCCTGAGGGCAGTTGGTGAGGTAATGGCTATGGCCTCAGCCGATTGGCTGGGGAAGGGTCCTGGGGAAGGGTCCGAGTCCTGTTAGGCAGGTGGGGGGGGTTACTCAAGGGGAGGAGGTGTGGTCAAGGTGAAGGACACAGAACAAGATGGAGTCGGCTGGCGTAGGCCCGCCCTTTCAAAAGAAGTGCTTGACAGTGTTGATATCTAGGATTAGAAGCTAAGTCCCTTAGGCTTCTTATTTTCAAAATCTTTTTCATTGGATCATGCTGTGACCAAAGATAACATTTTATTATAGGTTCAATGAGGCTGAAAAACTAAGCAAAACTTTTGACAGATTCACATCAGATCAAGGTGATCTGGGATTGTTAGTGCCAGATGTAGCTGCCTACCAGAAGCAAAAGTTAATTTCCTCTGGAAGAAAATAACATCATCCTAGGTCTCATATTATCTCCTAATTGTTTTCAAATACAATGTCTGGCACTCATTAAAAAACAAACCAAAAAAAAGACAAACAGAAAGAAAAGATATGACTGATATAAAGAGAAAAATACTACAATAGGAGCAAACCCACAAATGGTCCAGATACTAGAGATATCGGATGTGGACTTTAAAATAACTATGATACATATGCTAAAGAGACTAAATGCCAAGTTTCAGAATTTCAGTAGACAACTGGAAACCGTAATTTTTTTTAAGTCAAAAGAAAATTCTAGAACTAGAAAATACAACATGTGAAATTAAGAAGTAAGTAGATTTAACAGTAGATTAGGCAGAGCTAAAGAAAGAATAAGCTAACTGACAAACCACAAAAATATCCAGACTGAAGCAAGGGGAAATAAAGGGTTAATAATATGGAAAAGATCATAAAACACACATGGGACCCAGTGATTCAGTATCTTCCATATGCTGTGATGGGAACACAAAGAGGAGAAAATGAATTAAGAGATGATATTTGAAATTAAGGCTGGGAGTTTTTCTTTTTCTTTTTTTTTTAATTTTAAAAAAATGTTTATTTATTTTTGAGAGAGAGAGGCAGAGTGCAAACTCTGTGAGCACAGAGCCTGATACACAGCTCAAACTCAGGAACCATGAGGTCATGACCTGAGCTGAAGTCGACACTTAACCACCCGAACCACCCAGTGCCCCAAGGCTGGGAATTTTTCAAAATAGATGAAATGAAGCCACAGATTCAAGAAGCCCTATGAACTCCAGTAAGAATAAATATAGAGAAAACATATTAGGTACATTGTGGCATAACTGCTGAAAACCAAAGACAAAGCAGCCCAGGTGGTAATATATATTACCTTTAATGGAAAAGCAATAAAACTAAAAACTTAACTTTTTAACAGAAATAACTGAAACCGGAAAACTATTAATGTATTCATAGTGCAGAAAGAAGCTACCAGTTAGATTTCTAAAGTCAGCAGAAAGTCAGTGGTATGTGTTATATCTGGGGCAGTCAATACACAAATAATTAAATAATATTTAATAGCTAAGAAGGGGAAGAAAATGGAATATGGAGTTGAAATACCAATTAACATAAAAAAGGTAAGACAAAAAAGGTAAGACAAATAGAAAACAGATTAAATACTTTAAAAATATATGTATTTCGGGGCGCCTGGGTGGCGCAGTCGGTTAAGCGTCCGACTTCAGCCAGGTCACGATCTCGCGGTCCGGGAGTTCGAGCCCCGCGTCGGGCTCTGGGCTGATGGCTCAGAGCCTGGAGCCTGTTTCCGATTCTGTGTCTCCCTCTCTCTCTGCCCCTCCCCCGTTCATGCTCTGTCTCTCTCTGTCCCAAAAATAAATAAACGGTGAAAAAAAAAAAAATTAAAAAAAAATAAAAATATATGTATTTTTATACATATATATTTATAAGAGAATATATATGTATAAATATATTTTTGTTTATAAGAGAAACCCTTTACATAGAAGGATATAAAAAAACTTAGAAGGACAGAAAAAGATATACATTACATATACCAACAAAAGAGCTATTGACAAAGTAGATTTAAATAAGAAACATTACTAGAAATATAATTATAACATGTTCATCAGGAAAATGAAAGAGTATGGAAGTAGTTTGTGCTTAATAACATAATCTCAAAATGCATAAAGCAAAATTATCCAGAACCAGCAGAAAACATACTCTGTATATAGAAAATCCTTAAAAAAATTGTATGAAAAAAACCATTAGAACTAATCAATGAATTGACAGACACAAATATAAAAAATCAATTATTTCTATACACTAGTAATAGATAATCAAAAGGTGAAAGTAAGAAAACAGTCTTATTTATAAAAACATCAAAAACATCAAACTTCCTAATCAATGTTGTATTGTGAGTCATAGGCAATATGGTAAAAAAAAGAAAGGAAGAAATAAAAGATATAAAAATTGGAAAGGAAGAAATAAAACTGTTTTTTATTAATAGGTTACATAGTTATATATGTGGAAAATCCAAAATAATCTACAACTAAACTATAGATTTCACAAATGATTTTTGTAAGGTTGATAGATACAAAGTCAGCATACAAATTCAATTTCTACCTACCAAAAATGAAAATTTGAAAATGAAGCAGGTATCTTTTATAATAGTACCAAAAACCATAACACATTTAGGAGTATATCTAATAAAAGATGTGTAAGACCTCCTCGTAAAACTATAGACCATTACTGAAAGACCAAAGACCTAACCAAATCTAAGAATAAATCACGTTCATGAACTGAAAAATTCAATGTTATAAAGATGACCTTTCTCTCCAAGTTGATCTTCATGGATTCAGTTCAATCCACATGACACTGTAGATTACTGAGATTTTTTTTTTTCAGTAAATGGGGGTAGAAAAAATGAAACTGACCTGTACTTCACGCCATCAACACAAATCTAGAGTCTCCTAGAATTTATTATAGGAGAAACACTTAATGACTGGGATTGGCAGATTTCTTAAATAGGACACATAAAGCACTAATCATAAAAGAAAAGATTTATAAATTGGACTGTAGTAAACTTTTGAAAAATTTTAAATTTCTGTGCATTAAGATTAAGAGAGTGCAAAGGCAAACTGTAGAGAGGGAACATATAAACTAGTGAAGAGTTTTTATCCACAGTGTATAAAGAATTCTTACAAATTAACAATGAATAGACAACCTAACTGGAAAATGTGCAAGAGACATGACCAGGCATTTCACAAAAGAGGATATCCAAATGCCAAAAAAAAAAAAAAAAAAAAAAAAAAAAAGTGAAAGTCATCAATCCCATTACTAATCAGGGAAATGCAATTAAAATCACAACTTACCGCCACATGTCCACAGAATGATTAAAATGAAAAATATTGGCAGTACCATGTACTGGCAAGATAAAGAGCATTGGGAAGGCTCAAACACAGCTGGTGGGACTGTAAACTTGTGCAATCACTCTAGAAAGCTAGCATTAATCATTAAATTGAATATGTACATACCAATGACCCAACATTTCACTTCCAGTTACCCTCTGAATTTTTACCTAGTTACCAAGAGAGAATAGGAACCTCTAAGTAACCAAGCAGTGGAGGAAGGAAGTTTCTTCTTTTAGAAGTATTCTAGCTAATATGAAAAAGGTATGACAGAATTAAAATAGGTGACAGAATTAAAATAGGTCTATTTTGCAACCTCTTTGCTGGTGCCAGAAAGATAACTTAGTGGATAAATATGACATCACTTGTGAAGTAGATTTGCTCCCCTCTCCACTCTCTCCACACCCCCCCCCACCAAAAAAAAGGAAAGAAAAAGAAAAAAAAAGCCAGAATCTAATTAAGCTTCTAAAGATACAACTAGTAAGTTATAAGAAGCACAGAACACAGGAACATGTTAGAGTACACTCTAGGGAAGCAATTAGCAAAATCCAGACTGTAGAAAAGCTGTCCGTAGTACAAATAACCATGTTTCATTAGGGAATAAGTTGTAAGAAAAAATGGAAAGGGAACCTATCAATAAGAAGAAATTTAAAATAAGGCTTATCAACTAATTGCAATGTATGTACTTTATTAAAATCCTGATTCAAACAAATTGTAAAAAACTTTTGTCATGTGTGAGACTATGGGGAAATTTGAGCCATGATTGGATTCCATTATTTTTTAATGATGATAAGGAATTCTTATTTTTTTAAATTTGTGTGGTTATATTTTTAAAGGAGTTCTTTTAGAGCTATGTGGTGAAATATTTATAGATTTAAAATAATATGGGTTGGGATGGAAGTGGGTACAGATGTAGATGAAACAGGATTGGTCATGAATGGTTCACTGTTGAATCCCCATGATGGGTACCTGAGAATTTATTATGTTTTTATGTGTGTTTTTGTATGTTTGAACTTTTCCAATCGAAAGTTTAAAATAGAAAGAAAAAAAAAAAGGCCCACTGATTAAATAAAAAAAAACAAACAGTTTCAAAACAGACAGAATAGGAAGATGAACAGGGTGATCAGACAAGAGAAAGGGGGTGGGGGAACAATTTTAGTGATGACTCCTCAGCAGGTGAGGGGACTGGGAGTCATTGCAGAAGTGGAGGGGTGGCTTGAAGATAGGGGCACAGATTATTATACTCAGTGAGGACAGACTTCCTTCCAACTAAACTAAAGTCCTTAAGGAACATTAGACTGCCTCATAAATGTTACTGATACCCATTTTTTTCTCTGAGGAAGATGGAATATAAAAGGAGATTACAATGGGAAAGGGAAATAACCAACACTGAGCATTTACTATGTGCTAGGCACCATACTAAACTGCTTTATTTCAGTCTTCACCACAATTAGATGAGGCAGGCATTGTTATCCCATTTTATGAGTGAGAAAATGGGGGCTCAGAGAGATTAAGTCACGCAGCTAGTAAATACCGAAGTTGGGAGTCATCCTTGGGTGTCTCTGCCCCCAAAGCCCATTTCCCTCCACTATGTCGTAGTATTTTAAAAGAATCTGAAGTTCAGGGCACCTAGGTGGCTCAGTCGGTTAAGCATCTGATTTTGGCTCAGGTCATGATCTCATGGTTTGAGCTCTGTTTTGGGTGAGCTCAAGCCCTGCTTCGGGCGTATATGAGCCCTGCTTTGGGTAAGCCCTGCTTCTCTATCGCTCTCTTTCCCTCTCTCTCTCCCTCTCTTTCTCTGCCCCTGATGGGATTCTCTCTCTCTGCTCCCCCCCCCGCCCCTCGCTCACTTGTGCCCGCTCTCTCTTTGGAAAAAAAAATAATAATAATCTGAATTTCAGAATGAAAAATTATATTTTATGTAGGAGATATTTAAATTTCAAAATTGTTCTCTCAAGTGAAGGAGAAAGAATTCATGTGTTAACTCTGATAAGTTATCAGAGAAGAATAGCTCTCTTTTCTGACTATATGAGGTGACTTTTTGTGAGGCTGAGGATTTAAAAATGAAAAATGATAGGGGCGTCTGGGTGGCTCAGTCATTTGAGTGTTTGACTTCAGCTTCGGCTCAGGTCATGATCTCATGGTTGGTGAGTCTGAGCCCTGCATCTGGCTCTCTGCTGTTGGCACCAAGCCCGCTTCGGATCCTCTGTCCCCCCGTCTTTCTGCCCCTTTCCTGCTTGCTCTGTCTTTCAAAATAAATAAACAGTAAAAAAAATGAACAATGATAAATAGATCTAATTACATACTGTATTAATATTTTTAATGAATATTTTTGCACTAATTGTTCTGTTTTTTTCCCTCCAAGATATTGAAATACTTCATGAGGCATTTCTGAACATTGAATCAAAGGATCATAGATTGCAGAAAGTTAAAGTGATTCTGCTGCTTCCTCACTGCTCAGGACTGGGTGTTAGTAATCCAGTGGAGTTTATATTAAATGAGCATGAAGGTACTTTAAAAATTTTTCATTTATAAATTATTGAAATTTGTTGATAAATGTCAAAAATAAAATTATTTAAAATCACTAAAATGACCTATCAAATATATCTTATTAATGAATAGCTACCATGTATAGAGCACTTACAATGTGTAAAGTACTTTACATTCATCGTTTCATTGAATACTTATAGCAATCGTTTGTGATATGGGCAAGGGGGAATATTAAAATTACTTATTTATTTATTAATATTTATTTATTTTTGAAAGAGCACAAGCAGGGGAGGGGGAAAGAGTGGGGAGAGGGTCTGAAGCAGGCTCTGTACTGACAGGCTGACCGTAGTAGTGAGCCCTATGTGGGGCTCCGACTCACAAAGCGTGAGATCATGACCTGAGCCGAAGTCAGACGCTCAGCTGACTGAGCCACCCAGGTGCCCTAAAAATATTTAATAATAGGGGGCGCCTGGGTGGCGCAGTCGGTTAAGCGTCTGACTTCAGCCAGGTCATGATCTCGTGGTCCGTGAGTTCAAGCCCCGCGTCGGGCTCTGGGCTGATGGCTCAGAGCCTGGAGCCTGTTTCCGATTCTGTGTCTCCCTCTCTCTCTGCCCCTCCCCCGTTCATGCTCTGTCTCTCTCTGTCCCAAAAATAAAAAAAATAAAATAAAATAAAATAAATTTAATAATAGGAATGATGTAGGTAATCAGAACACATGTTGGCCGGTATGCTCTTCTGGTATATACCAGTGCTCAAGATATAGGCATTAAAATTTATCAGCATTTTATAGATGAAAATACTGAGACTCAGAAAGATTAATTCATTTTTATAAGGTCACACAAGCTCTAGTTAGTAGCAGAACTAGAATTCAAATTTAGATCAGCCAAACTCTACAGACTGTGCTCTAAAATGATCCTAATTAAATTATAATCACACTATTTCAAACTCAAGACTTCTATAATCCCTAGTATGTATGTTTTCTGATATTAATACTTCAGATTAAGTATTAATTCTAGAAATACTTTACTTCTTTAAGAAATTATAAAATATTAACATTACCATTTATTGAGCACTCATATATAAGGCACTGAGCTAAGCACTTTGCTTTATTTCACCAAGTCCTCACAAGAACTCAATGAGTTAGTTACAGTAGTGTCCCCTTATCTGTGGGGATTTGTTGCAAGACCCCCAGTGGATGCCTGAAACCATAGATATCACTGAACCCTATGTATACTACATTTTTCCCTGTACATATGCCCCTATGATAAGGTTCAGTTTATAAATCAGGCACAGTAAGATATTAATAACAACAATAATAAAATAGAGCAGTCATAACAATATTCTGAAATGAAAGTTATGTGAATGTGGTTTCTTTTTCAAAATATCTTACTGTACTGTACTTACCCTTCTTGTGATGATGTAAGATGACAAAATGCCTACCTCCATGATGAGATAAAGCCAAGTGAGTGATGTAGGCACTATGATGTAGCCTTAAGTTCCTAGTGATCTTCTGCTGATTTGGCAGAAAAAGGATTATCTGCTTCCAGGACTGTGGTTGACCTCCAGTAACTGAAACTGCAGAAAGCAAAACCACGGATACTGTACTCTTACGTCTACATTTTACAAGTTCAGAATCTGAGGCCCAGAGGTGTAGAAGTGTCCCAGGGCCATGTGACTAGCGTCAGAGCCCAGATTCAAACACAGCAGCTCTGACTCTGAGGCTGGCGCTCTGAGCCACTTTTTAAACCACAGTGTATGGCCGTGCATTGACTGAAATGCATTCTTACTGTAATCTGTTCCTATTGAAAGCCCTAGTTGAATGAAGTTAACTAGAATATTAGATAAGACATTTCACCAACATTCAGCAGATAGCGAATACTTGCTTTCTGTTTCTAGCAAGGTCAGGATCAAAAGTGAGAAAAAAAAATGGGGGGAAAGAAACTCATATTTATTGTGCACAAGTATGTCCCAGTCACTATTCTAGGTGGCACCCATCACTATCACTTAATATTCACAATAACTTTTTGGGGATAGTGTTCTTTTGTTATCTCTGTTTCACAGTGGGGGAGGGGAACAAGACTCTGAGAAATCTCACAAGTTGCTTAAGGTCACGTAGCTAGTAAGTAGAGAAGCTGGGATTCAAATTCAGATTAGTTAGCACATTCCACGATACCGGACAGTCTGGAACTGGGTTTACACTGCACCCCGTGGAATTTTTGACTTGCTATGGAAAATGTCCTCGCAGTGAGAGTAAAACAGAACAACCAAGTCAAGTGGAGAATAGTGAGCTGAGAAACTTTCTATGTTAACTGGGAAATAATCAAATAAGAAGAATTAGTAGACATAGGAAAAGAGGGGAGGAGATAGCTGCAGCTATAATAGACATAGCAGTGAAGAGAGTCAGAGCTCCCAACTGAGAAACTCTGGCCTTCTTCTGGGTCATTTTGAAGTGGGAATGCAGAAAAAAATAAACCATAGGTAAAAATGAACTCGGGGTTGGGAAAGGAGCTCAAAGGGAACCACAAGAGATGAAAAGGGAGAAAGTAAAAAGTTTCCTGGGGACGCCTGGGTGGCTCAGTCCATTAAGCATCCAACTCTTGATTTTGGTTCAGGTCATGATCTCACAGTTCATGGGATGGAGCCCCGCATCGGGCTCTGTGCTGACAGTGTGGAGCCTGCTTGGGATTCTCTCTCTCCCTCTCTCTCTGGCCCTTCCCTGCTCTCACATGCACTCTTTCTCTCAAATAAACTTAAAAAAAAAAATTTTTTTTTTAAAGTTTCCTAGGTATTAGCAATGTTCTGAAAGCTTTGCTGAAGAGGCAAGAGGATAAGCCAAGAAGTCGTCTTTGGCAAACCTGGAAAAAGGAGGGTTTCCTCTGAGGAAGTAATAGCCAGAGCAAATAAGAAGCTGTTGACCTAGTGCCAAGGGTAGAAATATGACTAATAAGTTTAGTGGGGATGAATTGAAAAGACTTGGATACTAGGTGGAAGGGAAAAATCATGAATTAGTTTGAAAAACATTTTATTTTATTTTTTTTTTAATTTTTTTTTCAACATTTATTTATTTTTTGGGACAGAGAGAGACAGAGCATGAACAGGGGAGGGGCAGAGAGAGAGGGAGACACAGAATCGGAAACAGGCTCCAGGCTCTGAGCCATCAGCCCAGAGCCCGACGCGGGGCTTGAACTCACAGACCGTGAGATCTTGACCTGGCTGAAGTCGGACGCTTAACCAACTGCGCCACCCAGGCGCCCCTGAAAAACATTTTAACACTGAAAAATGTGAGAAACATTGAAGAATACATGAAATTGTTCCTTGCTAATAACTGGGAATTATTTTAAAATGGGATGAAGCAATAGCACTGCTAGGAATTTACCCAGAGAATACAGGAGGGCTGATTCGTAGGGGCACATGTGCCCCAAGTTTATAGCAGCACTTTCAATAATAGCCAAAGTTTGGGGGCACCTGGGTGGCTCAGTCGGGTAAGCGTCTGACTTTGGCTCAGGTCATGATCTCCAGGTTTGTGAGTTTGAGCCCCACATCGGGTTCTGTGCTGCCAGCTCGGAGCCTGGAGCCTGCTTTGGATTCTGTGTCTTCCTCTCTATCCGCCCCTCCCCTGCTCACACTCTGTCTCTCTCTCTCAAAAATAAACATTAAAAAAATTTTTTGAAAATAGCGAAATTATGGAAAGAGCCCAGATATCCATTAACTGATGAATGGATAAAGAAGATGTGGCATATATATATAATAGAATACTACTTGGTGGGGCGCCTGGGTGGCGCAGTCGGTTAAGCGTCCGACTTCAGCCAGGTCACGATCTCGCGGTCCGGGAGTTCGAGCCCCGCGTCGGGCTCTGGGCTGATGGCTCAGAGCCTGGAGCCTGTTTCCGATTCTGTGTCTCCCTCTCTCTCTGCCCCTCCCCGTTCATGCTCTGTCTCTCTCTGTCCCAAAAATAAATAAACGTTGAAAAAAAAAATTAAAAAAAAAAAAAAGAATACTACTTGGTGAAGAAACCTTGCCATTTGCAACAACTTGGATGGAACTGGAGGGTATTATGCTACGTGAAAAAAGCCAGTCAGAAAAAGACAGATATCATATGTTTTTTCATAACAAATGTGGAATTTGAGAAACTTAACAGAAGACCATGGGGGAAGGGAAGGAAAAATAAGTTACAGAGAGGGAGGCAAACCATAAGAGACTCTTAAATATAGAAAACAAACTGAGGGTTGATGAGGGTGGGGGGTTGGGGGGCCGGGGAAAATGGGAGATGGGCATTGAGGAGGGTACTTGTTGGGATGAGCACTGGATATTGTGAGATGAATGTGATAACCACTACGCTACAGAAACATGGATGTTGTATATAAGTGATGAATCACAGGAATCTACTCCTGAAGCCAAGACTACACTGTATACACTGTATGTTAGCTAATGTGACAATAAATTATTAAAAAATACATACAATAAAATGGGGTGAAAGAGGTAAATTGATGTGGTTTTATAGTATAATAATGTATAAATAGTCCTTTTAAAAGTGGTGAAGAGAGAGAGAAAAATGTGAAGTGTAAAAATAAATTGGGAAGAAATGGAGTTTAATTAACCTTTACTGATATTACTAGAATGGGGAACAGCCAAATATATGGCATAAATAATTGGCTCTCCTACACCAGGGACTTACCGAGAGGCAGAATAAAGAGAAGTTAGAAGTTTGGACTCTGGTCAGATTTCTGAGCTAAAATATGGCTCTTCACCTAGTAGCTATATGACCTCAGATAAGTGGTTTAATGTATGTTTGAACAGTTTTCTTAATGTTAAAAGGGATAATAATGTTTCAGGGGGTTGACAAATAAAATACTGTATACAAAGTAGTATTCAATACATCCTAGTTAATATTATCAAGAAGTATGTTTTGAAAATTTTTTAAGTTCCTTTAAGAGCTTCTTGATCTGTTTCTTAATCTATGTAGACTAGATTTACTTCTCTGAATTCTTTCCTTCCAAAATTTCTTTCGGTAAGTTAATGTTTTTAACTGTATCCTTTTGTGTTCTTTCCTACTCAGCTCTGATTATAGCTCATCAGTTTCTGCCTTGAAAATAAATCTTTTTTCTTTTCCTCTATTAGGCTCCACACTTACAGCATTCTCGCTTCTGTGCCTAAATGACAGAACCTAATCTAAGTTAGCTTGTAGGATGACTATCTCAGAAGAACTTAAAGAAGAAAGAAAAACAATAGTAAAACCAAACTAAACAAAATTACCCTTATTTCGTTTTTTAATTTTGACTCAGCATTTTTATAATACTCTTTATTTAGTTTTAATAAATATTGTTAATATTTATTAAATATTAATATTAAATATTAAATATTTATTAATATATTAATATTATTAAGAGGGAAAATGGTTGGGGCGCCTGGGTGGCTCAGTTGGTTAACCATCTAACTTCGGCTCAGGTCATGATCTCCCTGTTCATGAGTTCAGGCCCCACGTCCAGCTCTGTGCTGACAGCTCAGAGCCTGGAACCTGCTTCCGATTCTGTGGTTCCCTCTCTCTTTTCCCTTCCCCTTACACTCTGTCTCTCTCAAAAATAAATGAACATTTAAAGAAAATAGGGGAAATGATTGAAAAATTAAACAATGTGATTATAGCAATACATGAAAAACACCTAATAGTGATATATTTAAAAGTATTTCTTTGCTTTTAGATACAGGTGTACTTAAAGATTTCTCTCAAGGAGGTACATCAGAAGATAAACTTCACATTCTTGTTCAACAGCAATATGAACAGCTAACACATGCAATGAAATGTAAGTTTATTATCAGTTCAATCTTAAAATACATTGTAAATCTTAGAAACATTAATACTTCATTTATCTATAATTATCTATTATAATCTATTATAATCACAATGAAGTGTGAGCCATAAGTGAATTTTCCAGAACACTCAGCCTTAGCACCTTCCAATATCAAAGTATTTATTTTTACCAATTCAACCTGTCTTTTATTATTTTTTTAAATGTTTTTATTTATTTTTGAGACAGAGAGACAGAGCATGAGCAGGGGTGGGGCAGAGAGAGAGGGAGACACAGAATCCGAAGCAGGCTCCAGGCTCCGAGCTGTCAGCACAGAGCCTGACACGGGGCTCGAACTCACAGACTGTGAGATCATGACCTGAGCTGAAGTCAGATGGTCAACCGACTGAGCCACCCAGGCGCCCCTCAACCTGTCTTTTAAAAATAGATGTTGTAGGGGCGCCTGGGTGGCGCAGTCGGTTGAGCGTCCGACTTCAGCCAGGTCACGATCTCGCGCTCCGCGAGTTCGAGCCCCGCGTCGGGCTCTGGGCTGATGGCTCAGAGCCTGGAGCCTGTTTCCGATTCTGTGTCTCCCTCTCTCTCTGCCCCTCCCCCGTTATGCTCTGTCTCTCTCTGTCCCCAAAATAAATAAACGTTGAAAAAAAAAAAAAAAAGAATCTCATGTTTAAAAATTAAAAAAAATAAATAAATAAATAAATAAATAAATAAAAATAGATGTTCTACTATCATTTGTAGCATAGGTTAGCAAGGACAGTTGCTTAATGCTGGAGTAAAATAGTTATGTATATCTATGATGGAACAGTTTTATTTTCTCTGTTTCTTTTCTTTGGCTTCTTATTTGATGTAATTTTTCTGTTGTCATTGTGCCTGGCCATATTCTACAATCCAAATTTTAATCAAACTCTTAAGTCTCTTAGTGTTAAATAGAGATTAATAGAGAAGTACAATTATAAATAAAGCCTGAATAAGTTGAAGTCTGAGTAAGTGAGGTCTTTAGGTATTTATTTTATTGTTTCAATCACTCCATTGAGATTTGAGTACCATTTAGATTTTGAGGAGCATTGCCCTCAAATGGATATGGATATGGAAAATGGAGAAGTCTCTGAGAAATTACATAAACTATTATTAATTCAGTGCATGTTTATCAAGTGCCTACTCTGGGTCAGGCATTATGTTGGATGTTAGGGATATGAGTGTGAATAAATCCTGATCTCCAAAGGCTCAAAGATAAGTATACAGGTATATATATATATATATATACATATACATATATATAGATATATATATATATGTATATATATATGTATACATATATATGTATATATATATACATATATAATGATAATATGAAATAAGTTAGTTGGAAGATTAGAAAGTTGGTAAATAATTTTTTGAATTTTTTGATGCTTTCTCAACTTTGTTTAAAATTACAGTATTATCACCTACAACTATCCTCCATCCCTGCTTTTTCTCTACACTGTTTATCAACCCCTAAAGATACTACATGATTTTCCTATGTATCTGTGTCTTATCATATCAATAAAACATGGCGAAGAATCTCCCCAAGGGCAGAGATTTTTGTCTATGTATCTTAGATGCTAGAATAGTGCTTAGCTTATAGTAGGTGCTTGATATGGGTGAATAAACGGGTGAGTTGCAGGTAGTAGTATTATCTCACAGATGAAAAATCTGAGAGTTTTAAGTAATTTTCCCAGCATCATATAGCAGTAAGTAACATAATTGGGATTCACATCTAAGTCTGTTTCTACAGTCCTTTTAACTAGTTATGTGATATGACTTGTGGGAGAATGGCTGAAGTATCAAGCTCATGGTAATCTGCACTATTATTTGTTTGTGTTTGCAACTAGGTCAGTCACGTTGATTGTATTTTCAATTTCCAAACAGATCAATGAAACCAGGAACTGGTTCTTTGAAAAAAATTAATAAAATTGATACACCCCTAACCAAACTTATCAAGAAAAAAAGAGAAAGCACCCAAATAAACAAAATCACAAGTAAGACAGGAGAAGTAACAACCAACACCACAGAAATAATAAGAGAATATTATGAAAACTATATGCCAACAAATTGGACAATCTGGAAGAAATCAATAAATTCCTAGAAACATATAAACTACCAAAACTGACACAGGAAGAAATAGAAAACTTGAATGGACCAATAACCAGCAAAGAAATTGAATCAATAATCAAAAATCTCCCCATAAACAAAGTCCATGGCCAGCTGGCTCCATAGGAGGAATTCTACCAAACATTTAAAAAAGAGTTAATATATATTCTTCTCAAACTGCTCAAAAAAATAGAAATTGAAGGAAAACTTCCAAACCTTTTGTATGATGCTAGCATTACCCTGATTCCAAAACCAGATAAAGGCTCCACTAAAAAAGAGAACTACAGGGCTACCCAAGTGGCTCAGTCAGTTAAGTGTCCAACTTTGGCTCAAGTCATGATCCTACAGTTCGTGGGTTTGGGCCCCTCATCAGGTTCTGTGCTGACAGTTCAGAGCCTGGAGACTGCTTTGGATTCTGTGTCTCCCTTTCTCTATGCCCCTCCTGTGCTTGTGCTCTGTCTCTCTCAAAAATAAATAAATGTTAAAAAAATAAAGAGAACTACAGGCCAACATCCCTGATGAATATGGATACCTACCTAAATTGTCAACAAAATGCTAGTGAATCGAATTCAACACTACATTAAAAGAATCATTCACCACGGTGAAGAGGGATTTACTCCTGGGCTGCAAGGGTGGTTTAACATTGGCAAACCAATCAACATGATATACTACATTAATAAAAGAAAGGATAAGAACCATATGATCCTCTCAATAGATGCAGAAAAAGCATTTGACAAAATACAACATTATTCATGATAAAAGCCTTCAATAAGTAGATGTAGAGGGAACATACCTCAACAGAATAAAGGCCACATATATAAAACCCACAACTAATATCATCCTTAATGGGGAAAGACAGAGCTTTTCCTCTATGGTCAGGAACAAGACAAGGATGTCTACTCTCACCACTGCTATTTAACATAGTACTAGAAGTCCTAGCCTTAGCAATCAGACAACAAAAAGAAGTAAAAAGGCTATGTAAATCAGCAAGAAAGAAGTCAAACTTGCACTATTTGCAGATGACATGATAGTCTATATAGAAGACCCAAAAGACTCACCAAAAAATTACTAGAAGTGATACATGAATTCACTAAAGTTTCAGGATACAAAACAAATGTACAGAATTCTGTTCCATTTCTAAACACCAATAATGAACAGCAGAAAGAGAAATTAAGGAATTGATTAAGGAATTGCACCAAAAGCCATAAGATACCTGGGAATAAACCTAACCAAAGATGTAAAATATATATACTCTGAAAACTATAAAACACTGATGAAAGAAATTGAAGATGACACAAAGAAATGGAAAAACAATCCATGCTCATGGATTGGAAGAACAAATATTGTTAAAATGTCTATGATACCCAAAGCAAGCTACACATTTAATGCAATCCTTATCAAAATACCAACAGAAGTTTTCACAGAGCTAGAAGAATCCTAAAATTTATTTGGAACCATAAAAGACCCCGAAGAGCCAAAGCAATCTTGAAAAAGCAAAGCAAAGGAAAGCTGGAGACAGCAAAAATTCTGGACTTCAAGCTATATTATATTCAAGCTGTAGTAATCAAAACAGTATAGGGGCGCCTGGGTGGCGCAGTCGGTTAAGCGTCCGACTTCAGCCAGGTCACGATCTCGCGGTCCGTGAGTTCGAGCCCCGCGTCAGGCTCTGGGCTGATGGCTCGGAGCCTGGAGCCTGTTTCCGATTCTGTGTCTCCCTCTCTCTCTGCCCCTCCCCCGTTCATGCTCTGTCTCTCTCTGTCCAAAAAAAAATAAATAAACGTTGAAAAAAAAACCAAAAACAAAACAGTATGGTACTGGCACAAAAATAGACACATAGATCAATAGAATAGAATAGAAACCCAGAAGTTGACCATGATAGGTCAACTAAACTTCAACAAAGCAGGAAAGAATGGGAAAAAGCCAATGGGAACAAGACAGTCTCTTCAACAAATGGTGTTGAGAAAACTAGACAGCAACATGCAAAAGAATGAAACTGGGCCACTTTCTTACACCACACATAAAAATAAATTGAAAATGGATGAAAGATGTAAATGTGAGACAGGAAACCATCAAAATCCTATTGGAGAACACAGGCAGTAACCTCTTTGACTTCAGACATAGCAACTTCTTATTAGATAGGTCGCCTGAGGCAAGGGACACAAACGCAAAAATAAACTATTGGTACTTCATCAAGATAAAAAAGCTTCTGCACAGCAAAGGAAACCATCAACAAAACTAAAAGACAGCTTTCAGTATGGGAGAAGATATTTGCAAATGACATATCTAATAAAGGGTTAGTATCCAAAATCTATAAAGAACTTATCAAAATCAACACCCAAAAACCAAAGAAGAAATGGGTAAAAAAGGACACGAACAGACAGTTTTCCAAAGAAGATATCCAGATGGCTAACAGACACATGAAAAGATGCTCAACATCCCCACTATCAAGGAAATACAAATATGTCTAAATACTAAATCATTTAGTCAGAATGGCTAAAATGAACAACACAGGAAACAACAGGTGTTGGTGAGGATGTGGAGAAAAGGGAACTCTCTTGTACTGTTGGTAGAAATGCAAAGTGGTGCAGCCACTGTGGAAAACAGTATGGAGTTTCCTTGAAAAGTTAAAAATAGAACTACCCTATGATCCAGCCACTACACTATTTACCCAAAAGATACAAAAATACTGATTTGAAGGGATACGTGCACCCTGATGTTTATGGCAGCATTACCAACTATAGCTAAACTATGGAAAGAGCCCAAATGTCCATTGACTGATGAATGGATAAAGAAGACGTGGCATCTATATCTATATCGGTATCATCTATATCTATACATACACACACAATGGCATATTACTCAGCCATAAAAAATGAAGTCTTGCCATTTGCAATGATGTGGATGGAGCTAGAGAGTATAATGCTAAGTGAAATAAGTCAGTCAAAGAAAGACAAATACCGTATGATTTCACTCATGTGGAATTTAAGAAGCAAAACAAATGAACGTGGGGGGGGTAGTGGGAAGAGAGAGACAAACCATAAAACAGATTCTTCACTATAGAGAACAAACTGATGGTTACTGGAGGGGAGGTGGGCAGGGGAATAGGATAAATGGGTGAGGGGGATTAAGGAATGCACTTGTGGTGAGCACTGAGTATTATATGTAAGTGATGAATCACTAAATTCTTCACCTGAAATTATTACACTGGAATTTACATAAAAACTTGAGAGAAAAAGAAAAAAAATTTCAATTTCCATACAATTCAGTTAGATTTACTTTACTTATTGGCCACAGACTACGTTACTAATACATGTTTTGAAGAGGGGAATAATGCAAGCATCTATGGAAATCATTCCCATCAAAACCATGTGGTATTAGTATCAAATAGATGTTTGGAAACATAAGTCTGTTTAGGATTGTTAATGGGGCCATTATTATTAATTACCACCTTCTTTGCATATAGTTACTAAAGCTCAAGCAGTTGTTTATTGCACATGTTCAGTTTATCCAGAAGAAAATGAAGGTGTTGTTAAGAAAGCACTGGAATTTCAAGACCATGGGATTAAAGTACAACCTTATAGGTAAGAAAGGAAAGGATTGCTCTGAACTCAAATATTCTGAGCATGAATGATTATGATTTTTAAGTTATTTAAAGACGTTCCACATCCTTCTTGTTATACTTTAACATGACCAAACAACCTAATTTCTTACAACTATAACAGATTCTGTAGTCTTTATGATGGATTGGCATGAGCATTCTCTTGTACTACTAAAAATTCTTTTTTGTTGTTATCGTTGGTAAAGCTAAATGCATTTTGGCTTTGAGTTGATTGATTTCTGGATAATTGGGCCTGAACTTTATATCCCGAGTTATACATTTATGCCTCAGTGCAGTACAAGAAAAGTAAGTAAAATAAACTTAGAAAGGAGACAGAGGGGCACCTGGGTGGCTCAGTTGGTTAAGTGTCTGTCTCTTGATACTGGTTCAGGTCATGATCTTGTGGTCATGGACTCATGGTCATGAGATCGAGACCTGCATAATCTGCACTGAGCATGAAGTCTGCCTGGGATTCTCTCTCTCTCCCCCTCTCTCTGTTCCTCTTTCGCTTGCACACACACACACTCTCTGTCAAAATAAGTTTAACAACTTCAAAAAAAAAGAGGAAAAGCAAAACTATTTAATTGGATATTTATTACCTGAAAACACATTTCTAAGCTCCTTGTAGCCTTTGTCCCTCACAAGGACTGAGGTAAAAATAGCCTAACAATTCAGGTAGCTTCTGGGTAAAATGCAATAAAATACAGGTAGAGAGGATAAGCAATAATATTCCATCTAAACTGTGGACATCAAAATAAGGAATAGATCTAAAAAATATATGACACCTTGGGGCACCTGGGTGGCTCAGTTGTTTAAGCGTCCAACTCTTGGTTTTGGCTCAGGTCATGATGTCATGGTTGGTGACATTGAGACCCATGTTGGGTTCTGTGGAGCCTGCTTGGGATTCTCTCTCTCTCTCTCTCTCTCTCTCTCTCTCTCTCTCTCTCTCCCTCTCCCTCTCCCTCTCCCTCTCCCTCTCTTTCTGCCCCTTCCCTCTCTATCTCTCTCTCTCTCCCTCAAAATAAATAAATAAATAAACTTAAAAAAATAAAAGGGGGCGCCTGGGTGGCTCAGTCGGTTGACTTTGGCTCAGGTCATGATTTCACAGTTCGTGAGTTCGAGCCCCGCATCGGGCTCTGTGCTGACAGCTCAGAGCCTGGAGCCTGCTTCGGATTCTGTGTCTCCCTCTCTCTGCCCATCCCCCACTCACACTCTGTCTCTCTCAAAAAATAAACATTAAAAAAAAAAAAAAGATGTCCGGTACTATGTTGAATAAAAGTGGTGAGAGTGACATTCTTGTCCTCTTTCTGACCTTAGGGTTAAGGCTCTCAGTTCCCCGTTGAGGATGACATTAGCTATGGGTTTTTCATATATGGCCTTTATTATGTTGAGGTGTTTTCCCTTTAAATCTTTGTTGAGGGTTTTTATCATGCATGGATACTGTACTTTGTCAAGTGCTTTTTCTGCATCTGTTGAAATGATCTTATGGGTCTTATTCTTTTTCTTATTGATGTAATGTATTATGTTGATTATTTGCAAATAGTGAACCACCCTGGCAACCAAGGAATAAATCCCACTTCATTGCGGTGAATGATATTTTAAATGTATTGCTGGATTCAGTTTGCTAGTATTTTGTTGAGAATTTTTGCATCTATATTCCTTAGAGATTAGCTCCTTTAAGTTTGTTATTGTTTTATGTATTTGGGTGCTTTCATGTTGGGTGCATAATGTTTACAATTGTATCTTCTTGTTGGATTGCCCCCTCTATTATTATATGGTGTCCTTCTTTGCCTCTTGTTATAGTCTTTGTTTTAAAGTCAATTTTGTCTGATAAAAGTATTGCTACTCTGGCTTTATTTTTTTAAGTAATTTATTTTGAGAGACAGAGACAGAGATAGAAACAGAGTGAGCGGGAGACAGAGAATCCCAGGCAGGCTTTTTGCTGCCAGCGCAGATTCTGATATGGGGCTCAAACCCACGAACCATGAGATCATGAGCTGTGCCGAAACCAAGAGTCTGATGCTTAACTGCTTAACCAACTGAGCCACCCAGGTGCCCCACCCCTCTGGCTTTCTTTTGACATCTGTTTGCACCATAAATGTTTTTCTATCCCCTCACTTTCAATCTGCAGGTGTCTTTAGGTCTGAAATGGGTCTCTTGTAGGCAGCATATAGATGGATCTGGTTTTTTATCCATTCTATCACCCTATGTCTTGTGATTGGAACGTTTTTTACATTCAAAGTAATTATTGATACATATGTCTTTACTGCCATTGTATTACTTGTTTTGTGGTTGTTTCTGAAGATTTTCTTGTTCTTGTCATTCTCTCTTTCATGGATTGCTGGTTTTCTTTAGTGATAATTTGGATTTCTATCTCTTTATTCTTTGCCTATTAGTGGTTTTTGATGCTGTTAGGTTTGTGTATAACATCTTCTGCATGTAGCAGTCTACAGTAGGTTGATGGTTGTTTCAGTTTGAACCCTTTCTTTACTCCTATCTTCCCCATGTTTCAGGTTTATGGCATCATACTTTACATCCTTCTATTTTGTGAGTTCCTTCACTGATTTTTTTTTTAATTTTTTTTTCAACGTTTATTTATTTTTGGGACAGAGAGAGACAGAGCATGAACGGGGGAGGGGCAGAGAGAGAGGGAGACACAGAATCGGAAACAGGCTCCAGGCTCTGAGCCATCAGCCCAGAGCCCGACGCGGGGCTCGAACTCACGGACCGCGAGATCGTGACCTGGCTGAAGTCGGACGCCTAACCGACTGCGCCCCCCCGCCACCCCCCTTCACTGATTTTTTAAAGAAGTATTCATTTTTGCTGCTTTGGTGTTCCCTACCTTCATACTGTCATTATTGGCCTTTCCTTTCCATTCCAAGAGTCCTCTTTAATATTTCTTGCAGGACTGGTTTAATTGTCACAAACTCCTTTAGTTTTTGTTTGGGAAACTCTATCTCTTCTTTGGTTCTGAATTGCAGCCTTGCTGGATAGAGTATTCTTGGCTGCAGGTTTTTCCCATTCAGCACTCTGAGTATATCATGCCATTCCTTTCTGGCTTGGCAAGTTTCTGCAGAAAAAGCCATTAATAGCCTTACGGGGTTTCCTTTGTATGAAATTGTCTTGTCTTGCTGCTTTTAATATTGTTTTATCACTATATTTTACCATTTTAATTACAGTGTGTTGGTGGAGTGCCTGGCTGGCTCAGTCAGTAGAGCATGCAACTCTTGATCTTGGGGTTGTAAGTTTGAGCCCTATGTTGGGTGTAGAGCCTACTTAAAACAATATTAATAATAAACAACAGTATGCCTTGGTGTGATCCAGTGAGTATCCTTATGATCATTGCTTTAAATTCTCCATCAGGCTTGTTACTCTGTTTCACTTATATCTCCAGCTGTCACCTTCTCTTGTTCTTTCAGTTGGGACAGATTCCTCTGTCTTCTCATTTTGTCTAAGTCTCTGTGCTTATTTCTCTGTGTTAGGAAAGTTAGCTACGTCTCCTGTTCTTGAGGGTAATAGCTTTATGAAGAAGAGGTCCTATAATGCCCTGCAGTGTAGGGTCCCCTTTTCCCCAGGGCCTGGCACTTCTGGGAGTGTCTCCAATGTGTTGTGTGTGCTCTGCTGTTGTATCCTGACTGCTTTATCCATCAGGCCAGTTATCTGCAGAGACTCTCTGTGCCTGTTGTGGGCAGTGTTTGGTTCCTGGCCTGAATATGGTGCATTTTAATTAGGTGTGCTCTGATCTGCTTGGGAAATGAGACATATCTCCACTGTCACCAGAATTGAGGCCTCACCAAAACACCTGGGTCAGGAGATGCGGTGTCAGTAGGGGTTTGGGCCAGTCTTCTAGAGGAGGGGGCCTACCACACTGAGACTGAGGCGAGCATGACTGGAAAGGGCAGTTCTTCCAGATGGCAAGGGGGCAGGGCTTGGTTTAAGCAAGTCAAGTAGCAAGTGTCCAGTGTTGGTGCCGTACTGGTACCTGCAGGTGGCCCTGTGCTTATGTTGAGGGGCTGCGGAGGGAAATGACACTGGCCAATGTCTTTGTTCCTGGAGGGGTCTCTCCATTGAATGCTGCCTATCCGGGACAGGCTCCAAGATGAGCAAATAACCTCCTCGCTCTGTGGCCCAGGCACTCTTCAGATTGCTGTTTTTGCCTGCTTTCTCTCCAAGAGCAGCCCCAGTGTCCTCCAAGCCCTCCTTTAAAACTCCTCTCAAACTCCAGGCTCTAAGCCTTGCTGGTTAAAAGAACTCGCAAAATTTAGGCCCTTTCACTTTCCAAGTCCACTGCTATGGGGATTTGTCTCTCCTGTACATTTCCGTGTGCCAGTTTGTCCCTCACCCTTCTCTGAGATTACAGCTCCCAACCCACTGCAGCACCATGATCCATTTCTCTCCCAAGCCAAATCTCCGCACTTCCTACTTCGTAGCCTCTTCTCTACCTTTGGTTGTGGAGTTTGTTCTGCCAGTTTTCAGATTGATTTCTGGAGTTTTTAGGATGATTTGATAGGTATCTAATTGTATTTGTGGGACAAGGCAAGCCTAGGGGCCTCCTATTCCACTACCATCTTCCAAGAACCCCTATAGACCTGTATTTAAAGGGCTCATGTGATTAGGTCAGGTCCATCCTGATAACATGCATAGCTTAAGGTTAAGAGACCTTAATTACATCTGCAAAATTCCTTTTGCCATGTGTCTTATTTTCCTAGGCTCCCACAACAAACTATCCCAAACTTGGTGACTTATAGCAAAAGAAATTTATTCTCTCACAGTTCTGGAGACCGGAAGTCCGAATGAATGTCAGGTGTTGGCAGGGTTGGTTGGCTTCTGGGGCCTCTGAGGAAGAATCTGTTTTATGCCTCTCCCAGCTTCTGGTGTTCACTAGCAATCTTTAGTGCCCTTGGCCTGTAGCTGTGTCATTCTAACCTCTGTCTCTGTCTTCACATGGCCCTCTTCCCCTGTGTGTCTCTGTATCCTCTCTCCTTATAGGGACACCAATATTGGACTTAGGGTCTACTCTACTCCAGTATTACCTCCTCTTAAATATCTGCAAAGACGCTATTTCCAAATAAGGGCACATTCTGGGTTTTGGGTGGACACGAATTTTGGGGAGGACACAATTCAGCCCCCAACGGTCCACTCTGCCCCCCCCAATTGATGTCTGTCTCATGTGTGAAATACATTCAACTCACCCCAATATCCTCAAGTCCTCACCCATTCCAGGATCAATTCTAAATCCAAAATCTCACCTAAATATCATCAACTGCATAAATCCCAAATGTCATCATCCAAGTCAGGTATCCACGAGACTGGATATGAACTTCCTTTATTATTCAGAGAAATGGCCTGTAACCTGGAGTTTAGAAATAAATTTGTTATGTAGGGGTAATTGTAAGGTAACTTAACCAATCTTAATTAGGATTATTACCATTAGCAAAGACAGCATATATAGCTAAAATATATCATATTTATTAAACACTAACTGAATACTTACTGTGTACCAGACATTCTTCTAGGTGCTAAGAATATATTAATAAATTAAAATTGACAAAATCCCAACCTTCATATTTACATTTTGGAACTAAGTATGTCCAACTTGTTAAGAAATCATTATTTTTCATAAGAATTTTTTTACCTTATGTGAACAAATTGTTTTTGGTGATTTCTATTTATGTAGAGCACACAAATAAATAGGCCTCAGAAATTCGGTTTGTTGGTTGCAAGGTTGGTGAGAGGAGGGACTAGCTCTCTTGCCTTTAGTACCTGCACAGCTATTATACTTCAGCTGAGTTCAGCATAAACCCTTATTAAGCACCACCTTCTGTGCCACTTTTGGCATGTCATTTGAGGTCACGTGTCTGCCTGCATCCTAAGTGACCTCTGCATCCCTCTACTCACCTTATGTCCCAGCCACATGGAAATACTTGCTGCACCCTGAACATTTTTATGATACTTGTGTTCTTGTGTCCTTCTTTCTTCCTTTCTTTCGTTTCCTTCCTTCTTTCTGCCTAGAAATACCTTCTTTACCTTATGGGAAACTTATCCTTCAAGACACAGAACCAGTGGTTCTTCCTCTGTGGAGTCTCCATGTGCGCTATCCTGTGGCCAGAGTTAATTGGGCCTTATTCTGTATTACTACCTCATTTTGTCTCTCCTTGGCTCAGCATTCTTATTGGGTCTTCTTTATACTATTACAAACTGATTAGGGGGCGCCTGGGTGGCTCAGTCGGTTGGGCGTCTGACTTCGGCTCAGGTCATGTTCTCATGGTTCGTAGTTTGAGCCCCACGTCCGGCTCTGTGCTGACAGCTCGGAGCCTGGAGCCTGCTTCGGATTCCGTGTCTCCCTCTCTCTCTGCCCCTCCCCCACTCGCTCTCTCTCTCTCTCTCTCTCTCTCAAAAATAAACATTAAAAAAAATTTAATAAACTGATTAGTTTCTCCAACCAAATTGTAAACTATTGAGAATTAATTGACCTTTATATGCCTTGCACATAGTAGGCAAATAGTGAATGAATGAATATAAATTTAAAATGATTTTAAATCACTAAGTTCTGTACCTGAAACTAACATTACATTGTATGTTAACTGACTGGAATTTAAATAAAAACTTGAAAAAAATGGTTTTAAAAACTTTCAGAATATATAAAATTATTAATAAGAGTTCCTGATATTTTAACTTACATGGGAAAATATTTATTGCCTTGATTAAATATATTTTAATTGTAAAAGCATGGGAATATAAGAATTATTTATTATTTATTACTATTGAATGAGAAATTAAATAGTAAATATAAAAACCAAAATGTTACCTTACACATAATAGTGATTAGAGACCTTACACCAAGTCTTCTGTTATATGCTTTCTTGAGCACTACATAACTCATCCGTTAATACTCAAAAAGTAGTTGAGAAGAATAATGTAGTGAAAATGACGGGCCATATTTTTATATTGTAATGGTGCAAAAAGTAACCAGAGGAAGGAAGTCATACTTGTTGTATTTTGACATGTGAAAGTAAAGGATTTTTTTCTGTTCCACCTTTGTGATTACTCTATGTATTTACCGGTTTTGATAGAAGTCTTTTTGTTAACATACTATTGAGTTGGAAAAGAGTTTTTAATTTGTGGAAAGGCTGGTATTCTTGTCATAGTTGTTTAGAGATGGAAGCCTTGGCAAGCATGATAAATTCTGAACATGAAATATTAGAGCTTTTAATTTATAATAATATTATGATGCTTCAGCATTTTAGGCTTATTGGGAATTTTTGTTTAAATGATTAGAAAACGTAACAGAAGAAAAAATGTTGCAATCTAGTGTCTCTCTCGATTGGCAAATGAGCCATTCTAACTATTTCCTGTTTGCTCCTATCTCCTGCAGGCTTAGTCCTCCTGTCCTTCCACTGTGCTCCTTAAAGGAAATACATTTGTCTACTGATAAGTTTTTCAGAATGGAACCATCTGAAATTACCAATGGTTGTTTTCTTTCTGTTCTAACAAGGGAGGTAAGGGGGAAAATCCCAATCCATGTTATACTTTGTTAAGAATTAAGAAACAACAAAGCCTCATAAAGAGGAACCTAGGAATTTTGTGAACATTTTGTAATGGTGTGTTTATTTCATAAGTAGCTAAAAGACAGGAGAAAGAATTATTACTGTGTGACACAAAAATCCCTATTTTTTTTAAGTTTATGTTTTTAGTAAACTCTACACCCAACGTGGAGCTCGAACCCACAACCCCGAGATCAAGAGTTGCACATTCTTCCGCCTGAGCTAGCCAGTGCCCCCCAGTCCCTTTTTCTGTCTTTCTATTCCCCCTGAGGGCTCCTCCCTTGCCTGCTCTCCACCCCCACTTCTCCAAGCACTTTGCCACATCTAGTTCATCTTAGCTCACATGGAAAAAATAAGCTCTGTAATTTTTTTTTTCTGTCAGATTTACAAATGGGGAAGTTTTGGGGCACCAGGGTGACTCAGTTAAGCGTCTGCCTTCAGCTCAGATCGTGATTTCATGGTTCATGAATTTGAGTCCCACATCGGGCTGTCTGCTGTCTGCTGTCTGCAGAGCCTGCTTCAGATCCTCTTCCCCCTCTCTCTTGCCCCTCCTCTGCTCTCTCTCTCTCTCTCAAAAATAAAAACTTAAAACAACAGCAACAAAAACCAAAACAAATGGGGAAGTGTAAGTCTAAAAAAAAGTCATTGACTGAGGTTTATGGGCTATATTAGGGACTCAAGCCTAAAAACCATTTCTTTTATAGTAATAGATGCACTTTTATTTTTGCTGAAACACTGAGAAAATTTGTAATATACACAATAGTTAACTCCTACATTTAGTAACTGCTTCTTTTGATTGTAGCGGGACCCATCTGAGGCAGTGTCTGTGAAAGATGTTTTGGCCCGTGCTGCAGCAAAGGGTCTACTGGATGGAATTGAGTTGGGTAAAGCTTCAAAACGGGAGAAGAAGAAGAAGAAATCAAAAATACCATTGTCAAAAGCCCCCACCAATGATAGTGATGACATCCAAATGAAAATTGCTGAATTCCTGAATCGAGAAAGTAATGCAAATGCTAATCGGTCAGAGACATTAGCAACAAAAACATCTCTTCCACAGAAAAATACAACTACAGCTGGTTCTTCCTCGCACGTCAGAAAACCCAACAAGCCCACCAGCAATCCTTCAGTGCCTGCATCTATGAAGAACACAGCTCAACCCAGACCGTATGAACGGCGGACAAACTTCGTAAGATCTCGCCCAGAAGACAGAGTGATGGCACTGAAACCTGTAGAGATTGTTTTGCCTCCAGTAATGTTGCCATTTTCAGGTTCCCAAGGGATCAAATCTCAGATACCAACTCAACATTTTTACTATCGTTGGGTTGGACCCAACACTGTCCTGCCCAACTGCTTTCCCTCACCATCAACATCCAGAAGAGGGGAAAAGCCTAGAGAAAACTTACCTTCCTCCCTACTCAGGCATCCTCGACCATGGCTTTGACCATCTTGTGTTTTTTACAGGGGTCAAGAGCAGTTCATGTTTTTTCCAAATCTGATATTTCTCTGAGGTTAGCCATCCCTATACAAGATACTCATCCTTTTGGCCACTTAGTATCTTCTAAAGGTGCTATTAACTTCAAGAGAATTAAGACAAGTGAGAAATAACAATGTAGGCACTTCAACAAAAGCAGAATTCCTACATTTCAACAGCTCCGTGCTGATCTGTTCTAGAATGTCCAGCTTAGACTCAGGATCAGCTGTTAGAACTTGTATCCCTCTTGTTAACTTTCAGTCTGGACTCAGGACACCAGTTTTAAGAGAAAGCTGCAACAATTTTTCCTGACGGGAAACACTGTCTGCCTTATAACAGACTTGAGGTGGTTTACTAGAGTGTAGATACGGAAAAGATGCTGGCCTCTCACACTGACTTTATGTTGCTTTTTCAGTATCCACCTGCGGTTTGACATTTTCAATCGCTGTGGAGGTTGATTTTTTTCTTAAATATCAAAATATTCTTTAAATGGTGGTGGGGGGGGTGTCATGAGTTTTTGTGATGTGATTGAGATTGAGTAGGAAGAACAGGAGGTTCCGAAGTTCCAGGTGTGCATAGTTCAGAAGTACGTTAACAGAACAAAAACGGTTTCTCATCGAAAGAGCTTCTGGGATCCTGAGCAGACTGAACACAATCAGCTATCCCTTCTGCCAAATATGGTTGTAAAAAAGTGACTGTACACAAATTTCCATCCAAATAGTAATAATTCTGAGGAAGAGGCAAAACTGTTGACTACAAGTGACACCTGTTATTGAAGAAATCCATAAAAATGTCTGATTCTGTTCAAAGATCAGGTGAAATGCTAAAATCTACAAGTCATTTCCAATGGTACACAGTAATCAAACTGGTAAATCATCTCTGATGCACAACTAAAATATATTGTAGCACTATGTTAATTATATTAAAAGTCAACTCATCTTGAATATCATCCATTGCCTACCAAGAATTGGTATGATTATCATTTTGGGGTCTATTGATTTTTTTTTCATCATGGAAACAAATTGTTTGACATTTAATCAAGTAAGTTACAACTATGAAACCTATTGTTTAAAAACATGTTCATAGACACAACGTTTGAATATAAAGTTCCATTTTCAGAATCTAGTCGTGTTGAACAGTGTTATGTAAATTCCTAAATGTTCAATTCAGGTGGCATGATTTCAGTAGAGTATTATCTTCTTCAAGATGAATTTTTAGGTCTATTTCAGCCTAATACCCTATCCTTTATTTTCTCACTTGAAGTGAGGCTAAACAAAATGGCGAATTTCATTTTATTGGTAATAAATCTTTATTTTAGCTAAAAATTTACATAGAATGTGTCAACGAAGAAAGGGAACAAGCCTTCATATACTTGGAAATTTCAATCCTCAAAGATTTCTCAATTATGACTCTCAGCAGGTCCAGAAGTGTTTTAAATGCTCAGCTTATTTTACTGACTGCAAAAATAAAAAACGATAGATTTCTTTGTTCCGAATATGGCTTCTCTCCTCTTGCTCTGGCGTGGAGCACTCCGTGCCCCGAGGGCACTAGTGCAGCTGCAGTGAACTTTGTTGGGTGAAGAGCTGGAGTGTTTTCCAGGGAATCGCTCATTCCCCCTGTGCTCTGCCCCTGCCCCAAGCTGCAAAGGATGCCACTGTCCATGAGTCGCAGGTCTCAGACCCTTATTTTCTGTGATGTTCTGAAAAGGAAACTCTCATTGTGAAGGAATAGTTCAGGCTGTTTTCTGAGAAGCTTGTGATTCGTGTCGCATCACAACGTAAGCCACTTATTTTCAGTATCTTACCTAACACGCTTGTCACTGTTCTCTTCAGAAATATATGGAGATTCTGAATGGTTCGTTAAGCCTGTAGTTTTCTTCTTTGAGAGTCTTCTGAGAAGGGCGTGATCAATTATTTAAGTACTTTTGTGGAGTAAAAAGGGAAAAATGCTTTGGATAAAGACAACACGAGGGATTGAGCGAAGGAGAATATTGATTACACGGACATTTTCCTTTCTTGAGCTTCTTACAGGGAAGTGCTGCAAAAATCGAAAATAGATTTGCTGGTATTTAGATTCTCCAATAGCAAATTTTATCTGAAATTACTTACCACTAGTATAACACCTGAAACCGAAATGAAATTTCGTTCCTTCACAGTAACTGCCTTTAATAGAGTAAAAGAGAAACCATGGGGCGGAAACGCAAGAGGAACCAGAAAATGGGTACATACTCTACATCCTGCTTCTCTTCCGTGTCTGACAGTTGAACTAGCCCAGGTTCAACTGGCTTTTCTGGCTACCTTTGCTTTTGGATTCAGTGCCTGTGCAACTTTATTCTTCATTCTTTGACGTCAGACTCTTAAAGGATACGAAAGATAGACTTTCTTAACACTAGACTGCTTACCCAGGCCTTGCGTTGGTGACTCAGGATGCCAGCGGTCCTTCCTGGTCACCAGATAAGAGCAGTGTGATGAATTAATTACTCAGAATTGAAAGTTACTTTCTAGTTCTTAACCAGGTGGAAACCTGCAATAGCAAAGCAGAACAATTTGAAAACAAAATGACTAGCGTGGCGACACTGAACTTGTATTTCCATTCCTGGATCTATAGGACTGAGATGTCAGATAAACGAGCCAGACGTTTTATGCAGCTAAGTTTATTCTCACAACATATTACATTTAAATGTGTCAAAGTGGTCAACAGCAAACGGGGCCGAAAGCAAAACCAAACGTTCTTTCAGGATAAACAAGCCGCTTCGGGTGGCAGGGAGTGCTCTCACTGATTGGGTGTGAGTGGAATCTTTTCTCTGAAGCTGAAATAAATTGAACTTCATTTTACTGGCTGTATAACACACACGTCATCTGGGTATTAGGTTAAGGAAGCCTGGCAAACTAGAGAGCTAATGGTTTTACTGGCTACATTGTGCTCATCTCAGAGAGATGTTTTTCATGTTGTTTGTGAAATCTTGAATCTGTGTTGCAATGCTTAATGAAATGCGTGTGTCATACGAGAAAAGGAGGAAAGATATAGGGCTTTCGAGTAGGTGACCTTGTGTGGAATCACCTTACCAATCTCTACTCCGTCCTGAGATCGGAGTGGCTCTTTGACAAAGTAGCGGTGCCAACAGTTTCTCACCAGGAACGAATTTTAGTGGAGATGGGTCTAATGTCCCCTCATGCAGTCAGACAGACACGAACGAAAAACAGTGGTCCTAATTAGCTACGGGTGGTCTTCTATCCAGGAGAACAGAGGGCTTGTGGGCACGGGTCTGTTGCCTAGAGGAGATGACAGGTGTTGGGAAGGACATAAACACACAGCCCCAAGCGGTGCTTTAGGTTTGCCACAGGCGTGTTGGCTCTTCCCCTTGAGGCTGCCAAGAGGCGCATATATGAGGTGGCCAGTCTGCGTCTATCTAGCTGCTTTTAAAAAATAAAAGGAACTTTAAGCATGTTGCCATTTCTTCTACATAGTCCAATAAAAATGTGTCTACAAATCATTACAAAACCACCTTTTCGGCAACGTATAGTTCACTGAGATTACTTAGGCCTGGATACCTTGTGAGATACTATCCAGTAAAGAGAATACATTAACACGATAATGCAGTATATTTCAGTAAAAATAGAATAAATAAAATAAAAATATCTTAAGCTGTATTTAACAGGTTAATTAAAAAAATGATAAGACATACAAGGCATAGTGAACATGGCTGCCTGTTTACCGAGTCACAGATACAAAGAATGCATAGATAACTGAATGTCACCACAATATCAGGTAAAACACCGGCATCCGCACACAGGAAAATACACACATACTTTCATACATACTTTTTGGCCATGGCAGAAAGTGTCTGAACGTACTGTTTAACATAATCAATTTTACAAAATTAATTGCATTTAGTATGCAAAGCTATTTTCAAAACAAAATATCTGCAGTAAAGTTTTCAATATGTAAAGGCTATCGTTCGTCTTAATGCATCCTATAATTGCATATATAAATCAGTTTGCTACTTAAAGCTAGCTCAATATTCTTGATCCTGAAAACAAACATGTATGCCTTAGAAAATGAACGGTGGGTTCGGGTAGAGATTTCCAATATAAAAGTGGATGACCTGTTCAGAATTTTTATCACACTAAAACCTTTCATTGTGGAGCTCGAGATGAAACATCATCATGATTGAATTTTGCACAGCTTTTCAAAGGGCAGAGTAAGGACTTTCTTAATGCAATAATTTCTTATGATGGCACTGGTTACTTCAGATAGAATAGCATATAGGCTGGTGAGAAGTAGAATTCATTTCTAGAGTGGCATCATTTTGGTCATAACACCAGGGTGCTAGCAAACAGTTCCAGAGTTCTGAGGGAATAGCAGAAGGCCACCTGCTCCATCGTGTTCTCTGGTGGCTAAGTACCATGAGTTAGGAATGTGTCTATCACAAGTAACATCATCTCTGGAAAACCTTGTAAGTTGAACAGGCCGCACAGCGTGTAGAATCCTGTCCTCTACAACACATTTGAGGCACACTGCAGGAAAACAGTCCTGGACTGAGAGAGGGCGATGGTTTTATGATTAATATTACTGTGTAATTGGGACATATTTCCCGCCTTCTACAGGGAATTCTAAGATTTCCTGACAATAACTAGATATGCCCAGAGTAATTTTGGATAGACTCTTCCTCACCGATGTAAAAGCAGTGTAACTTATAACAGAGTTGGGAAGCGTGGGCTTTTGTCTCGGCTCTCTCACAAACTTTCGACAGATCTTAGGCAAGGTGATTGAGCCTCTTGGTACTTTATATTTTTATTTCTCAAATGTGTTTAGTACCTTTCCCTACCTTGTAAGGCTCAAATGTGATAAGAATGTGGAAACCATTGACAAGTACACAGCAGTGGGTAAATAAAGTGCTCCTTTTAAAACCGGATGTTCTTAACGCATTCATTTTGACATTAAGAAGCAAATAAGACTAATATTTAGATTGGTCTCCTTAGCAACTTCCTTTTAAAACAACAATGTCAACAAGAGTCTAAATCTGAGTATCTTTGTAAGTACGTGAGAAACGTGAAGCAGGAAACTGCTATTTTGGGGAAACTTGTTAAGCAGTCCGTTGTTGCTATGTTTATTTTGCTCTGATATGAAATTTTTAAATCTTGAAAAAATGGAAAAGATATAAATTTAAAAATATATCTAGTAAAGTCCAACAAATCCCAATATTAAATACATAAATTCAAAAGGTTCAAATTTAATGTAATTTGTTGCCATGGACAATACATGATGGACAGACAGCCTTCTGGGCAAAAAGCATTAGGGTAAGACTGAGCTAGATACAGAATCCTAGTGGGTTTCACTAGGAGGCGGACTAACAAAATAATGTGGTGGTGGAGATCCAAAATATAAATGACATTTCCTCAACTCCAAATTGCATATTGGCTAATTAACAAACTAAGGATAAAAGGCGTACGAGGAAGATTTCATTTTAATGTTTATGTAGAGAATGGCCAGAGTGAACTATAATTCTCTAGCTGCATTGTACAATATAAGGCAGAAGTTTGAAACATGTCCTACCCGAAATGCATTAGGCTTTTCTTAAATCTTTCTTGTTTTTAATAATCAGTTTGAAAACCGTCTAGAAAGAAAGGCTCTTTTTTGTTCAATTTTAATTTCTCAAATTTGGTTTGTTTTTCAATTTTCAAGTTTCACTTTTTCCCCAACATCCCACAAAACAGCTGCAGACATGAAATGGTGTCCATGTGTCAAAGGGCTTGTCAAGGAAAGCTGCCGGTTGGTTTCTGTACTGATGCCAACAGCCAATTCTGTCAACCCAAAGGTTCAATTTCATGAAAGACTGCAACAAAAACCCATCATCCTAGTTTTACAGCAATTCAATGGTATCTGGTACGCAGTGGCTACTCCAATGTTGGCAACAGGGCCAAGTGCTGCAGGACTTAAACATTGCTTGTGACAGATCCAGTCAAGAAGACAGTGAAACTAACTCAGGCGTCATTCACTCCAAGGACTCAGCGTTAGTTCACTAGGAGGGGTGTGGCCACATTCTTCTCCGTGTGTGTGAAGTTAATGTTCACGATATTTACAATAAGAAAAAGACCTTCCACTGCTCATGATGTATCTTACTGATAGCAAAAAAAATTAGTCATGCTTCTTTTCATATCACATGATGGTGGCAAGACGAGAGAACATGCTTGTCTAACACTGTTTGGTTAAGGATAAATTCTCTGAAGACAAAGCATCAGCAACTGAATGGAAGGCCAGATATCAGTTCATCTTCTTTAGTGTAGCTATTAAATCTTCAGGTAAATATTACAGAATCCTGTAGCATATGCAGCTATGGCGTTTCTGTGACAGGGCGTTTCTGTTTCAAAGTGTCAATGAGGGATAAGACCCCTCGTTTTACATTGGTTGTGACTCTTCTGGTCACTGAGTCTGCTGGCGGAGGAGGTGGTCGAACTTTCTGTGAAGGCGGCCTGGCTACCAAGCACTTCTGGTATCGTAACTGAAATAAAACAAAAATGTTTTATGGTCGTTGATGTATCATCCTTTCTTGTTTAATTTATGATTTGATGACTTAATGCATCACCAATACATTTACTTGCAAAACTTAACGACCTAGCTCCTACGCATTAATCCAAGAGTTTTTCTTTTTTTCCCCTTTTTAAAAAGTATTTATTTTGAGAGAATGTGTGTGTGAGAGCGCGGGAGGGGCAGAGAGGGAGAGAGAGAATCCCAAGCAGACTTGCGCTGCCAGTGCAGAGCCCAACGCAGAGCTCCATCTCATGAACCGTGAGATCGTGACCTGAGCTGAAATCAAGGGTCGGACACTTAACCAACTGAGCCACCCAGGGGCCCTAAGTTTATTCTGTTTCCTTAATGTGGGTATTTTCAGGGTTCTTATGATCATTAGGCTCAGCAAAAGTGTTGTGGCTTTTGCCATCCTTTTCTTCCACCCATCTCCACCCTCTACTTGTTCTCTTTATGGATTGGCTGCAATTAATATGCCAAACAGTCGAAGAGCTAATGAAAAGGAAGAGGATTGGGAGAGACAGTATTAGGGTTTCGTCGGGAGACACGTACATCTTTGTACATGAGGTAAGTGCTCATGGCTACCTGGGAGACAACATGGGAGAAAGGGCACAGTTTGAATGTAGGTTCTACCATTTATGGGAACTGTGTGACCCAAGCAAGTTAATCTCTGAACCTTAGTTTCTTCAATGTAAAATGGCAGAAGACTGGGATCTTTACAGAGGGTGTTATGATTAGGGAAATACTTGCTGCATGCTGAAAACAGGCCTACCAATGCAGGGGGCGTTCACAAATGTTTGTTCCCCTTCCTGTTTCCTGCTCTAATAAAAAAGAATGATGTATAAAGAGTTTAGGATACATTTTATCCGCGAGTCTAAATCCTAATGGATTTAAAAATTTTAAGTAATCTCTACACCCCATGTGGGGCTCGAACTCACAACCCCAAGATCGAGAGTCACATACTCCAACGACTGAGCCAGCCAGGCGCCCCTAAATCCTAATAGATTTTAAAGTATCCATTAGCACTGTTGGCACCGTAGTTTCTCTCCTTCCGAAATATAACACAATCCACCTAGTTTTCTATTAATGAAAAGTAATTCTTCAAAATTAGATAAGAAGGTTAAAATTTACAAAGTATTGGGGCGCCTGGGTGGCGCAGTCGGTTAAGCGTCCGACTTCAGCCAGGTCACGATCTCGCGGTCCGTGAGTTCGAGCCCCGCGTCAGGCTCTGGGCTGATGGCTCGGAGCCTGGAGCCTGTTTCCGATTCTGTGTCTTCCTCTCTCTCTGCCCCTCCCCTGTTCATGCTCTGTCTCTCTCTGTCCCAAAAATAAATAAACGTTGAAAAAAAAATTAAAAAAAAAAAAATTTACAAAGTATGTTTTTTCCTAATCTAAGCACTTTAAAATGATACCATGGCTGATTTTTAAAAAGCTACTTAAATATTAATAGGTTCTTTGGTACAGTGTGAAACAGGTTGACGTTTCCCCATGGGAAGCATAAACTATCCACAGCAGAACTCCGAGTCACAAAGCCCAAAGGCCACAGAACTAGCCCCTTCAACCCCATCATACGAGAAACGATTTACCAAATCTCCTCGGCGTAAGGCATCTTGCCAGGTCTGCAACGCAACCCAAACCGCACACTTCCAAAGCACAGATTTATAAACGGGCAGGTGTGCAACACGGTACACTGGACCGGAAATCTCTAATGTTAGGCAAGTCCAGTGTGAATCAAAATCGCACCTGATGGGTTTCATTAAGGCTTCCTCTCTCATTCTAAATTTCACCAAAACATCTTCAGCTGGGCCTATGCCACTCAGCTGCAAAATATGCCTAAAAATTAGGTGGATTCAAAAGAATGTGTTTACAATACAGATATTTCAGGTGATAGAAATTCACGTGTAGAGATTTCGGATGGAGAATCATGCAGATTTAATTCAAGAGGAAAGCCATGGAGTTAGAAATGCTGGACTCTGAGCGTAAAGAAGAGGCCGATGTCATCAGTATGACTCATGCTGGATTGGCTGAACCACCTGAGCTGGCTGCCCTGTTATAATTAAAATTATAAGCACATGAATAAAAATTGTTCCTAAGACAGAAAATAAGTCTGGGAATCAGACAACAAACTGTAACCAGTGATAAAGCTAATTATTTAATTGTCACCAGCATTTAAAATGTACAATTACGGCTGACAGCCATTCATTTTATGACTAAAACCATCTGTTATGATCCCTTTTCAATTTCAGGAAATAACTAAATAGTCATCCTCCATTTTTGCTTGGCTGAATGCTTTCATTTTCTATTGTCTCCTTCATCCCATCTCGGGCTCTTGTGCTGGGTCAGAGATTCGTCGTGACTCCTCCACCAGCTCTGCCCCCACCACCCCCACCCTGCCCCTTCACATGCAGGCAGATCTGAATTAGCCTCTGGCTCCGCAGTACTTGAGGGGAAAATGCACCTCTGACAAAGGGCTGTGGGAAGAAGGATGCCAGATCATGAGCACACAGCACTGGCTCTTACCCTCCCTCTTCCCTCCGTCCCTCTCCATTCAAAGGTGCCTTTTAAGGGAAAAGTCAGCAGACTCCCTCTCCTCGTGACTCATCATTGCCAACTACAGGCCACCTCATCCTTTCCCTTCATTCTTAACCTTAGTGATGTACTGTATGTAGAAAAACAGAACTCTCCCAACCTCCATGCCACCTGTCACTCTTGGATTCTTAGCATCTGACTAGTCTCAAACTCACTGCGACCCAATCAGGAGGCTAAACCCCAACCCTAGGTTCTTAATCTACCACCAAGGCCTCGCCCCAACTCTTTATATGACCCTCATTTCAATCCACCTTCACCAGCTCATTTCCCTCAGCCGAAAAAATGTGCAAATCTCCCCCCGCCCCGCCCATCAAAAAACAAGCAGCAAACCCCCTTACTGTTGCGCTACCCCTTTCCTGTCAGACTTTGGTCTATTTTAAGGCCTCCACTTCTTTTTCCTCCAGGTCACTTTTCAGTCTAGTGTGGTGTTATACTTCTAGTTAGAGCATCTTTTACACTGCAACAGAATTTTGGCTTATGTGTCTCCTCATATACTTAAGCTCTGTAATGTAAGGCTCATCTCTCAGCCCTACTGGAACTTCCAAGAGTCAAGCCCACAAATGGTGGATTGAATTAAATGAAGAACAGGTGCTTCAAGTTCACCATTCCTCATCCCCAGCCAGGCAATTCTCTACAACATCCCAAGTCATCTACTCCTGCTTGTTCTCCTGGTTTAGACCCTCTGACACCCTCATGTGACCAGTAAAATGGCTTCTTGGCTGATCTCTCCACCTCAACCTTATCCTCTCAACCCATCCTCTACCTTTGGTGGGTTTTGTTTTTGTTTTGAGTTTGCTTTTAAAACCTAATACCAATTCATCTCTCTTGCTTAATAATCTTTGCTGAAGATAAACACGTTGCCATGATACCACAGGCTTTTTATCATACAGACCTGACCTCCTTTACTTGACTCCAGCAACCGAACCTGCTGTTGCTAAGAATCACCATCCACCTCAGGTTTTGGTGCCTACATTCATACTGTTCCCTCAAATTTTCTAGAACTTTTTCAGCGTCCAGCACAATAGGTGCTCAAAGGATATTTGCAGAATGAATGATGTGGTGTTTTTGTTTGATATCATATACATGGTGCAAAGAGAACTGGCTGTGTCACCTCAAAAACTCGGGGTTGCGGGGCGCCTACTTGGCTCAGTCGGTTGAGCGGCCGACTTCAGCTCAGGTCATGATCTCCCAGTTGGTGTGTTCGAGCCCCACTTCGGGCTCTGTGCTGACAGCTCAGAGCCTGGAGCCTACTTTGGATTCTTTGTCTCCCTCTCTCTGTGCCCTTCCCTGCTTGCACTCTTTCTCTCAAAAATAAATAAACATTAAAAAACAAAAAACCCCCCAAAACTTGGGGTTGAACACAGGCTTTGTCTTGTCAACTCTGTGCCCTGAGGCCCGCTCTTTCTTCTGAGCCTCTGTTCTGTCATAAAGAAAACAGAACAACTACCTTACAAATGGCTGTTTTAAGGATTAAATTCACAGATATAAATTAAATAAAATATGTAAGAACCGTGGGCTTAAACCAACTATCTGAAATAAAAATCATTCAATACACTGCAATTTTTTTAAGTACCAAGTTCGTTCTAAATAGCACCAATTCATACATGACCAACATTTCCTGATCACCTATTGAAATTAATTAGAGATCAAGAATTAAGAATTTGTGGTTTTGAAGATCACTGCTTTCAGTGATACTGGAAATCTCCACAGAACATCGCTCCGCCCAGTCCCGCTTCTTGTAGGCGTCCTGGCCTCTTGAGATGGTAAACCGCTCATCGTGACTGTGTCCACAGGAATGAGGGTGTTATACAGCAAAACATCACTTTAGAGATTAGACATATTTTCCTTTGTATTAGTAACTCTGTGCTAATTTATCGCATACGAGACAAGAGCAGTGGTGCGGGAGGTCCAACAGCTCCCTGGCGTGTGACTACTCACCATGCAGGCGGCCTGTACCGCCTCAGACACGTTACCCGCATTAGGCTCGCACCAGAAAACGTGGCACTCGAAACGCTGGTTCCCGGTGTCCATGATGAAGGCAAATGTATGAACATCCTTCCCGACGCCCATGAAGGACAGGAATCGCACGCGGCACTCCACTAAGATTTCCTCTTCATTCTGCAAGACACATTGGTCAGCGCCCACTCTCTCTGTGAAGCCAGGCAAGAGTTATAAAATAAACATATTCATTTCTTAGATCATAGAATCAAGACTGGAGTGGCCGTGTAGAGACACTGGTGTTAAAAATACATAGCTCGACTGGATTTAGAAAGGACTGTTTTCCTAGAAAGGCGAGTTTCTAAATACGTCCGCAGCAGCCATCATTGCTATGTGGGCGTCTCACTGACATTTAATCCCGCTCTGAGCTACACTCTCCGTGGCAGGCGTGTTCTGTTGCTGTCGGTCCTCTAGGCTCCAAGCCTGCGTGTTCACCGTGGATAGGAACCCTGCCATGTATGCTATACTTCTTTGGTTTTGCCCATACAGGGCACCCAGTGGCTCAAAACCCATTTGCCCAAGTGAACTCGCTGGAAACCTCAGAGCAACCAAGAGAAAAGGAGCCATGGGATGGCTTTCCATCCAGTTCTCCTTCCCATGATACCACGTGGAATCATATTTCTATCTAAAACTGTGTACGAAAGCTGCCAAATCACTTTGTTCCCCACAAACCGGTCCCCATATGGTATCCATATGATGCAGTGTAAAGAAATGTTCGGAATTCATTCTTACGAACACCACATCTTTTGCAACAACCATATGTAGTTTGTGAATTAGTAAACACATCCAGAATGTTGACTTCTGGATCATTAACATCTTGACTTACTAAATATTCACTCAGGTGCTATGGAATTCCTTAACAGGCAAATGAAACTAGCCTGAGACGCCATGAAGTTTTCTTGGGAGAGACGATGTTTAGGTTGAGATCCCAGTAAATGTTGGGTAGGCAAAGACGTGGAGCACAGAAGTGCTTGTAGATGCTGAGGCAGAAAAGGGTACGACATGTTTCAAGACTTAAGGAAATCCAGCCTGGCAGGCTGGAGAGGCAGGCAGGGTCAGTGAGCATCTTACTCCTAACTCCTTTTGAGAAGGTGAATTGGGCTTGAAGGTGACCTCCTAGCGGACAGAATCAGGAGCAGGCCAACAACCTGCGGTCTTTCCGTGGCAGGTGCTTCACAGTGGTGGAACTGAAAAGTGGTAAAGAGTCTGGAGCAGACTGCCTGGATCAAGTCCTGAGCTTGCCACTCCTAGCTGTTGTGACCACGGGCAGTTATTTAACCTCGCCGTGCCTCAGTTTCATCAACCATAAAATTGGGATAATTTGGTTCGAGGCTAACGCTGGCCTCTCTGGATGACCACCGGCCTCTGCTACTATTGACAGAACAAATCAAAGACCCTCCACGACAGAAGCATCTCCTGTGCCCCAGCTCCAGACAAATAGCCCAGGTAATCCTGAAGCTTGGAGAGCAGCCAAAAAACCACTCCCCATAATGAGTTACTGCTAGCGTCATAGTTACCTCTGGCAAATGATTTTAATCTCTTGGGCCCATGAGGAAGAAAGAATGGGGAACACCAGGACAGGAGCTTCTTGGTTCAGAGGAGAGCAAAGTTATGCAGAGATCCAGACACAAAGGACAAAAAATTGTTTTATAAATGCAGGCTATTTTAATTACAAGTAAGCATAACTCCCTGGAGGTGAAGCCTTGGCTATGTGTCTAAGTTTCATGGAAGATTACTGTATCCAGAGTTTCACTGTAACCCAGACAGACCAACTGCATCTACGATCCTTCTTACCTTTTCACTGATGACAGTCACAGTAGCATCGGCCACATTCATGTTCACTGACGGCCAATCCTCCTTGTTAGATGAGGTCATAAGACTTTCTATGGCATTGTTCAGGGTATCCATTCCTGTGGATGGAACAGATAATTGAAAAAGGTCCTAAAGCCACTTATCACTCTCCAATGTGAGCCCAGATCACCCAGTAACAGCTACACCCAAAGTGATCTTTTTTTTTTTTAATTTTTTTTTTTTAAACGTTTATTTATTTTTGGGACAGAGAGAGACAGAGCATGAACGGGGGAGGGGCAGAGAGAGAGGGAGACACAGAATCGGAAACAGGCTCCAGGCTCCAAGCCATCAGCCCAGAGCCTGACGCGGGGCTCAAACTCACGGACCGTGAGATCGTGACCTGAGCCGAAGTCGGACGCTTAACCGACTGCGCCACCCAGGCGCCCCCTTTCTTTTTTTTTTTTTTTAATAGTTCCAGGAGACATTCTATTTGAGCATTTCATTGCTTGGGGGGGAAAAAAAAGCCAGCTTTTTCAATAGAAAGGAGGGTCATGAGAGCCTCCAGAGATGTGCAGTGTGTGATGTCCTGTCTAACTGGACCATGGTACTACTTTCTCTCCAAAGATTCCCCAGCCCCAAGTATATAAATAACACTGAAGCAAATGCTACCTTTTCCTAAGCAAGGAGGCTGGGAAAAAGGAACTGAACAGAAGCCAGCAACTGCCAGAATACTCTGATCTTCCTCCACCTTACTCTGCTACTTGAACAAGGCCAAGTTTGGAAGGCCCTGTACGTGAATAGAATGCACTATACCAGGGGGCCCTTTCGCTGAGTGTTCCCACACCCGTTTTTTTGTGGCAGTGTGAGGGGGTAGGTCAGATAACAACTTTATTGAGATATAATTCATCTATAATTCACTCAAAGTGTACAATGCACTACTTTTTAGTAAATTCACAGAGGTGTGTAATCATCACCACAATGAATTTTAGAACATGTTCATTTCCTCAAAAAGGAACCCTGTACATCTTTGGGGTCACCATCCATTTCTTTCCAGCCCCCTAGTTCTAGGCAATTATTTACTTAATTTAATTTCTATCCCAAGAGATTTGTCTCTTCTGGACATTTCATATACATGGAATCACACAGTATGTGTGATTTGTAACTGGCTTCTTTCATTTAGCATATGGTCTTCGTGGTTCATCCACGTTGTAGCATTTATCAGTACTTCATTCCTTTTTTTAATTTTTTTTTTAGTACTTCATTCCTTTTTTTTTTAATTTTTTTTTAGTACTTCATTTCTTATTTATTTATTTATTTATTTATTTATTTATTTATTTATTTATTTTAGTACTTCATTCCTTTTTACTGCCAAATAAAATTCCACTGTATGGTAGCATCACATCTCATGAATCCATTTGTTAGTTGAGGGACATTTGTTTCCACTTTGTGACTATTATGAATGCTGCTACTGTGAATGTGTGTGTGGACAGATGTTTTCATTTCACTTGGGTATGTGCCCAGGAGCAGAACTGCTGAGTCAAACGGTAACTCTGTGAACTCTGGAGGAAGTGCCAGACGTTTTCCCAAGTGGCTGTACCACCTTACTTTCCCCCGCCCCGAGCAGTGCATGAGGGTTCAGGTTTCTCCACAGCCTTTTCCGCCCAGGAAAAGGGCACATCTCCCCGCCTCCTCTCAGCTCGGTATGGCGAAGCAACGAAGTTCTGCCCCCGGGGTGGGAGCTGACTGCCGTGCGTGCTGCTCTTGGATCACACCTTGGAAGGAAAAGCATGAGGGCTCCCTCAGCCCTTTCTCCCCGCCCAGGGGCCAACGAGGACTGAAGCAGAGATGGCCCCAGGGATGGAAGGCCCACTTGAGAAGGGCAGAGCCCTGGCTCATGCATCTCTGGCCTGCTGGGTGCACCAGAACTATGTGTCTGCCTTGTTGAAGTCCTTGTATTCTGGGGACCACATGACGAGCAGCTTAGTAGCCTGCCCTCTTTTGCTCTTTTGATTGGGACTGCTCATGTGCTGTGGCTGGTGACAGTGCCAGGGCCTAATTCAAGCCTAGGAAAGGAAGCCGAACAGTAGATCGCACCCGTTGGGGAGGGTGGACACCTCCCCCGAGCTCCCGAACACTGGCACAGTGAAAGGACATAAATGTTTCACATACCGACGGGTTTGTCTACGGGTAACATGCCCAAGTACTGCACGTGGAACTTCTGGACCAGCTCAGTCTTTGGTGTTGGAAAATCTACTACAGGGAACAAAAGCAACAGATCTTTGTCAGTGGTTCCAACGTACACATAAAACACAGCCACCACCTGTGCCACAACAGCCTGTTTCTAGAGGGAGAAGCGGCGCACCTGCTCTGGGAGAACAGCGGGTCTTCCGCCACACACAGGGGCTCTGTCAATCAAAACCCCATTCAACTTTCGTTTCTCAGCAGGGAAGCAGAAACAGTTAGTTCTTGGTGTCTTAAAGCTGCTACTGTCCTTTCCATGCTAAATAACAGTTGTTGATGTCCTATTTATTAGGTGGTTGATGCCCAGAGAGAATTTAATCACAAAGGGCACAGAGACAGGAAAAATAACTAAACAGAATCCCCCCAAATATCAATATATATATTTTTATTTTATTGAGGTATAATTGACACACAACATTATGTTAGTTTCAGGTGTCTAACACAGTAACTTGATACCTGTATACATTGCGAAACCATTACCATAAGTCTACTTAACATTCATCATCACAGTTACAAAAAAAATTTTTTTCACATCAACCCACATATTTTTAAGCTGGCTGGTTCTTATCCCAGGCTGTACAGGAGTTATAAAATCACTAAAGACAATATTCTTTAATCTTGTCCTTTTTCGTAGCAATAAAACTCATCCTGGCCTTTTGTGCCTAACCCTATTGACACAAAATGAACTCTGCGCACAGGAGGCTCCCTGGGGCTGGTTCAGTGTGTGTTTGTTGGGTTGAGCATGGTTTTTAAGGAGACTAGAAACGGCCGGGAGCCCTGTGAGACCTTCCGGCTCTTGACTAGGATGGACAGCACCATCGTGAAGACAGCAGATGCACTGACCTACCTTGCAAGGGAACGTCGAGATTCACATTGGTTCTTTCCTGTAAGGAACTGCAGGCCAGGGCTTTGGCATTCTTCCGTTCGGCCATAATCTGAAGGGGGGAAAAACACACTGTGGTTTGTGGTTACAGACGCCCTGCCTGCAGCTATTCCAGCCAGTAAAGGGTCTGAGTGGACTTTGCTTCCAAGCTAAGCTGGCTTTACATACAGTCTACTGCCTGACTTCCCACCCCGGTACTGCACACATGGAGAACTGTGCTCATTTTCCCCAGGGGTAACCGGTGAACGACTAGCCCTCAGAGCCCCCTGATTGTTTGGAACTCATTCCTCCACTCACCTGGCTCCTACCTCTAGTGAAACAACCCAAACAAATATCCTCTGCTGGCCCACTGAGGTCAGTGAGACACGCACAGTAACGGACTTTTCCCACTGCTTCTGAATGCTGGCTGTTAGGTACCCTCTTCCGGGCCCTGGGGATAGCGAATGAGTTCAAATCCCACCTTCGCTACTTACTAGCTGTGTGATCTTGGGCGAGTCACCTGGCCTCTTGTGTCTCATTTCCCCTTTGCACGTTTATGTCCCCAGTGATAAGGTTATGTCAGTTTTGTCAGCGCTCAGCAATATTAGCTGCTATCGATCGGGGTTGTTATTCTTAAACTGTTCAATCTGTCAGCTGCCTACCACACTGGTTCTCTTCTGCTGGGGGCACTGACATCTCCTTTACTGGAAAGTCATCACTTCTCACTTCTGTTTACACAGTGCTGGTGTGGCTTAGGAGCCCAACCTTTGATGACCCAAAAGGTGACTCACACCTTCATTCCCAGCCCAAGCTTTCTGAAAATTCCAGACAGAACGAAAGTCACTTCTTCTCCAGAGCTCCACTCCACCCTACGCCTGGGACAGCAGGCAAGGAGGCGGCTGAGTTTAACAACATCAAATTTTAACTGAGCACGTCCTCTGTGCCAGGCCGGGTTCCGGGGGCCTTACGCTCCCCAAGGACAAAGATTTTTCTTTTCTGTTTTAGTCTCCGCTGTGTTCTTAGAACAGTCCCTGGCACGTAAATAGTGTTCAGCGGTGCCTGTTGCAGAAATGGAGGAAGAAAATGGCACCTGGGGAGTGTGCTGTAATGCTGTAACAGGTGCAGCCGGGCCCAGGCTTGTTGAGGCACCAGTGTGAATCTGGGCTGGGATAAACAGTGGTCTCGGGACCAGCACCCATCCTGTAAGTCCTGGTCACCTGCATCAGAGCAGCCGACTGGTCCCAGCTCCTACCCCTCCCTGAGGAAATGTGGCTGGCGCCTGCTTTGTCCCTGCTGCCCAGCAGTGGCTACGGCCTGGGCGTGGCTAGCTCAGAGGAGCTGTAATGAGGCTGGGTCTTGACATTCGCCTCAAACCAGAAAGGTGACATCCAGCAGAGGTGATGGTGAGGTCTGGTGTTTAGATTCAGTAAGTAAGTTTGGGGAGTAGAAAGGCCTGCCTGAAGGGCATCTGTGACAGTGTCCTGGGGACCTGGCTAATCACGATCTGAACACAAGACGGCAGGTGATATGGTTGCTAAAAATATCAATCACCCCAGTATTGCATCTTTGGAGGTCAAGGGACAGAGTGGCCCATGGTCTTTTCTCCACTGGCTCACCCTTAGAACACTGTGTTCATTCAGGGGGAACCAACTACAGTACGCTCAGAAGCAGGTGAGGGGCCTGGTAACCATGTGACCCAAGAGAGATGGGGGTGGGGGTTCTGGAGAAATGAGGGAGACAGGACAGATATTTGTCCAGCACTTCTAAATGCACAGGTACAGTTCACAGCTTCAAATGTTTTAAGTAATAAAGGGCTGCCCAGCAAACAGACAAGATGGAGGCATCTTTCCCTGTTGCTACAGATTTCACATCTCAAGTAAATACGCGGAAGTTCTAGAGAAGAGGACTTCAGGTCTACACAAGAAAGAACTCTGTGACAGTCAGCGCTGCTCATTTTAATAGAACAGCCTCCTGAAAAGTAGGGGGCCCTGTGGATGGAGGTCGAAGGAGGGACCAGGCAGAGGGTGGGGATGTTTCTAGCAGGACTTCTCTGCTGGAGGGAAGGAAGGCTAGTCCCGAGATGCCCGACTGTCTGTCCTCATTCTGAGGCTCTGTGACTCTGGTTAAGGAAGCAGGACCTCCCCAGGGTGAGACACCGACCACAGCCCTGCCTCACAGCCGGTCAGTTTCCATGAGCAGCTATGTGTCCTCCTGGAGTCAGTGTGGGTTCACGGCAACTCCGGCTGCCTGCATTTGCACAGACACCCTCCCTTCTCCCTGTGTCTACTCTCAGATCAGGGGGCCCCGTCTCTGGAAAATCTGCCCTGACTCCTTTCCCCCTTTTCCCAGTTAGGCTCGGGGTACCCATCTCTACCACCTGGCCCGTCACTGTTCTGCCCACCTACCATATCCTCCAAACTGTGGGAGGGTCAAAGGCTCTGCTCATTTTGTGGGTGGAGAGCCATTGAGAGCACCACCTGAAATGCAGGAGTACTTTTCCTGGGCTAAAAACATGGTCTGCTCGCTTCTCCCTGAATGCAATGCACAGGTCGGCAAGCCCCCTGCCCCTGCCCTTTCACGGCCCCTTCCCTGCTCAGGCAGTGAGAAAAAAGAGGGGGACTGACCACAGTGTCCTGACCTGCCTTACCTTGGAACAGATTTCGTGGAGACTTGTGGCGATGGCTTTTGCTGGTGTGTCACATCGAAATACATGACATTTCAAAATTCGCGTATCTTTGTCTCTTGCTACGTAAGCAAAATCTCTGTGCAAACAAAATTTATCAGTATGTTAGAAAAGGAAACTTTACCAACACACTCTCTAGTGATGAATGTTAGCTGAGCAAGGAGCCGGTATGTAGGTGGTAAACAGAGTATGCGAGGGCAAAAAACAAAACGTAAACTTCAGTAGCTACCCCAAAATGGAGGAGCAGTTTCGTGGATTTAAGAATTCATTTCTGGGGCGCTTGGGGGGGCTCAGTCGGTTAAGCATCCGACTTCGGCTCAGGTCGTGATCTCGCCATTTGTTGAGTTCGGGCCCCACGTCAGGCTCTGGGCTGACAGAGCCTGGAGCCTGCTTCGGATTCTGTGTTCCCCCTCTCTCTTAAAAATAAACATTAAAAAAAAAAAAAGTTTTTTAAAGAATTCATTTCTGAGTAAAAGAACTACAGTGTTTCCCAAAGTTAGTGTGCTGAACTCCTGGAAACTCTTACAGCCCTTAATGAAAAAGCGAATTCTTGATGAACTTTCTCTCTAGTGTAACAACAAATACCACGATTATAAAAGAGAAAAGGGGCTTGAGAAGAGCATGAATGTGCATGAGCGCCATTATGACAAACGCAGCGGTACAGCCGAGGCAGAACAATAGGGGCTGATGGGTAAACACGTGCACGGAGAACGCGTCGGACCCACAGCTGCAGGAGAAAGCGGACGGGCAGTCACGGGCTGGGCTGTGACACAAGGAGACACCGCAGACTGAAATCCCGTCAAAGGCGTCTGATTCTTTTAAGCGCGGCTCCCACTCCAGAGCTCGGGGTGACGGCGGCAGCATGGCACTCTATATCGTCAGCCCAGCCACCTCGGTGGGCGTGCAGCTGGTGCTGCGTGTTAGCATCTGTTCTGCTGATGAAAAGGATATCGACTGTGGCAAGACCTGGCTTCAAAAGAACCGGGCCGAACAACCAACCGTACAACTAAATTTCTTACTGTTCGTACTGGAGGACAGTGGTTTAAAGATTGAAGTGTTTAAGAACAATACATGCCCAGATTTACCCCCATCTGGATCACAACGCGTTCTTTGTGTTTGTTGCTTAAGCCAGGATACTGTCTGTAAATGTAACCACACATGGATTTATTTTTAATGGTTCCTCTTAATAAAAGAACTGGTGGTCTTTTCACAGACCATGACGGCCGCTTTCTTCTAGATATCCTTGGCTTCTTTGGGAAGGCACAGGGATCTACCCACTGGAGGCCACGGCCATCGTGGAGATGTGGCAGAAAAGCCTCCCCTGCATCGCACGCCATGTGCAGTGGGGGCTCCCGAACCCCGACCCCAGGTCAGGGCACTTCAGCCTCAGCCTGTCCACACCTGGCTTCAACACCTGCTCCCCCCAACCTTCTCCTTCCTCATGTTCTGTCTCAGCTGGTGTCCCCCATGCTAGAACCAGGAGGCCTTCCGGACTCCCCCTCACCCTCTGTATTCAACCCCTGTGTTTGTTTGGCCAGTTTTACCTCCCCAAAAACGTCCTGAACCCATCGCCCCTTGCCAGCCCTACGACCTCTCGGGCATTCTCAGCAGGTCTCTGCTCCCTGCCTTTGTGCACACGGTCTCCATGCCCTTGTCACCACGTGGGACCCGGAGATGAGCAGATCGCCCTTCCCAGTGATGCGGTCACAACTTATGCACGTGGCACTTAGCACCGGGTACCATCGGTGTCTGTGTAGGAGCGTGTACTCCCCACAAGTCATTAAAGCTCTGTGAAGACGATCTGTGCCTTATTCATCCCCAAAATCCAGTCCAGGCCTGGCCATATAGGTACCGAGTGTTCCTTTCTCTTTCCGGCATGGGGCCTGCAGCACGCATCCTGATCTCCTGAAGGGTGAGCCAGCCCTCAGTCAGAGGCATCAGGCTACACGGCAGTGGGCTGAGGGGTGGGTCTGGGTGAGGCACTGGGCCCAGACTGAGCGATGAGCACAGTCTTAAATTTTTTTTTTTTAACGTTTATTTATTTTTGAGACAGAGAGAGACAGAGCATGAGCGGGGCAGAGTCAGATAGAGAGGGAGACACAGAATCTGAAACAGGCTCCAGGCTCTGAGCTGTCAGCACAGAGCCCGACTAAGGGCTGGAACTCACGAATCGCGAGATCATGACCTGAACCGAAGTCAGATGCTCAACCGACTGAGCCACCCAGGTGCCCCGAGCACAGTCTTATTCTACACTGTGTTCCTGATGCCTTTCCATTCTGGTCTCAACCACCATCAAGACAACACGGTACAGTAAAACCTTGGTTTGCGAGCATGATTCGTTCTGGAAACATGCTTATGATCCAAAGCACTTGTCTATCAAAGTGAATTTCAAGAACCATTGGCTCAGTTGGGATCATGTGACATCCCGCGTCATGTACTACTTGTATTGCAAGACATTGCTCCTTTATCAAGTTAAAATTTATGAAAAATGTTTGCTTGTCTTGTGGAACGGTTGCAGAGCAGGTTACTCGCAATCCAAGGTTTTATACTGTATTTAAAAAAGAAATGAGAGAGGGCCTCACTTTTGGAGACCATGCTCAAGGGAAGCCCTGTTTCTAGCTCCCAGCTCTCTGGCTTCTTTTCTTTCCTAAATGGATCCTAAAGGAATATACGTGGTGTCTTACCATGTACAACTGTTTCCCTTCAAAATTCCATGTTCAGGGGCACCTGGGTGGCTCAGTCGGTTAAGCAAACAGACTCCTGGTTTCAGCTCAGGTCATGATCTCATGGTTCGTGAGTTCGAGCCTCATGTTGGGCTCTGTGCTGACAGCCCAGGGCCTGCCCAAGATTCTCTGTCTCCCTCTCTCTCTGCCCTTCCCCCTGCATGCACGCTCTCTCTCGCTCTAAGTAAATAAATAAAGTTAAATAAATAAATAAAGTTACGTTCAGCTGCGGTCAAATCTGTTTGGTTCTGTGGTCAGCAACAACTCTGTGTGGATTTCTACAGTTCCAAAATTTGTCGCCCCTACTCTCCCAGCATCCTTATTCCAGCCAAGGAGCTCTCCTCTCTGCTCTGGAAAGGCAGGTCCCCACTCATGGCATCTCTTCTCACTTGGCGACCGCTGGTGTCCCTGCACTGTCAGGGGGGCACTGCTCCCTCTACTGCACGGTCCATCCAGCTCAAGAGCCTGCTGGGTGCCAGGACCTTGCTGGTGTCTAAATGCTTATTATAGCATATAAATTCTATAGCACAAAGGACAGGAGCTTGCCACACACTACTTTTTGTAGTTCTTGCACAGATCTAACGTGTCTGTTGTCTCTCAGAGATAGTAAGGCAATGTCAGAGAGCAACGTATCGGGATTCAGGCAACCCCAATTCCAGTCTCATTCCTGGATCCACTGAGCTATACAACCTCGGGCATGGAGTCTAGCCTCATCTCTAAGTGAGAGAGTTGGAAAAAAAAAAAAGGTTTCCCAGGTTCCTGTCTGGCTCTGATATTCTATGGCATAGCTTCCAAGGTCCACCCTGCTCTTCAGGACTGCTGGCCAGCCGGCAAGTGCTGCAAGTGCAAGGTTACCACCAAGGAGGATGAAACAAGCCGTTATCAATAAGCAATGGATCATCCTATCAAACTTCAGCTCCACGCCCTCTGTTCTTTAATATGCAACCCCTCAGGAGTAATTTTTTAAAAAAATTATTATTATTAATCTTCATTTTCTTCTGGCTTCAGGGAAAGTGATTAATGCCCAAGGCAACCATCTGGAACCCACATCTTCCCAGAGGAGAGGCTCAGCCGCCAAAGGCTTTGTTTGGGGATTCTGATAATTTTTTCTTTTTTCTTTTTTTTTTTTTTACAGCTTTGTCTTTTCTTGTTCCCTCTCAGGTACCAGGCTGATAGATCAGGAAGGTAGGAATCTGTCAGTTTGTGATGGTGAGTGAATCCCATAACTAACCCCTCCAGGTTTTCTATCTGCTTCCAAGGAAAAAAACCAGCATTCTCTCCTCACTGTGGAGGTCAAGTGATCTGTGTGTCTCGAGTCACCCTAAATAGCTGCAAGCTATACACGGAGGTCTGTCAGAAGCAGGTTAAGTCCTCTCTTTCAGACCTGGGGCATACACAAGGTGAACAGCTTCCCTTGTGTGCAACGAAGTGCGTGGCTCATCTAATTTCATTATTATTTAGAATGAAACCCAAACGTTGCTTAACTGGTGGTTTCAAAAGCTTGGCTTTCCATAGGGCACTTGGGTGGCCCAGTCGGTTAAATGTCCGACTTCGGCTCAGGTCATGATCTCACGGTTCATGGGTTTGAGCCCTGTGTCAGGCTCTGTGATGACAGCTCAGAGCCTAGAGACTGGAGCCTGCTTGGGATTTTGTGTCTCTGTTTCTCTCTGTCCCTCCCCTACTTGTGTTCTGTCTCTCTCTCAAAAATAAACAAACATTAAAAGAATTAAAAAAAAAAAAAAAAAGCTTGGCTTTCCAGCATCTGATTTCTGAAAAGGCTGTTGTAATAGAACAATGACCCTTCTAGGATGCTCACCCTTAATCTCCAGAATCTGTGAATATGTCACCCCACATGGCCAAAATGTGATTAAATTAAAGATCTTGAGATGGGGCTGTTATCCTGAATTATCTGGTTGGGCCCAACACAATTACAAGGGCAAGAAGGAGGAATTTTGCTTATAAGTCAAAGAACAGAAGAAGGGGCCACCAGCCAAGGAAAGCAGGCAGCCTCTAAAAACTGGAAAGACTTCCTCTTGGAGTCTTTAACCACATGGACACCATGATTACAAGTGTGACACTCATTTTAGATTTCTGATCTCCAGAACTGTAGGGGGATAAATTCGTGTTGCTTTAAGCTACCGTTTGTGGTAATTTGTTAAAGCAGCGATTGGAGTAATATGGCTGCCACTTGGCTTTATGTTCTACCTAAACTATGACATGATTAAAGACTTCTGGTTTTAAAAAATATTCAATTCCCTCCACAAATAGCTTCTGAGGCACTATTATGTGTCAGGCGCCAGAGATGCAAACACAGACAAGGTTCAGCCTCGGAAGCCCACTGTCTAATGATACGGACGTCCAGTGAGATTTGAGCTGCATCTTTAAGTATAGTAAGAACCTCACCAGGGTAAGAAGGGTAGTGGACGGTTCACAGAAGATTCAATGTGAGCACAAGCAAAAGCATGGAAGTAAGAAAGTCCACAGAGTGGTGTGGTAAGGGGCCGAGGGTGACTGCAGGGAGGCTGTATGTGTGGCCAATCAGCAGTCTGGCCATCTGAGCCTTGCAGTATGGCATGTGACCCCACATGACAGGAGTTGTGAAAACTTTCTTTGGGTGGAACAAAGTGGGTCAAGGGAGCACCCCCCTATGTCAACATAGTAGCAGAGGATGAGCCTGATGCGGGCTAAGTTAGCATCTGTGAGAACAGGGTGGAGGAGACAGATGGAAGGGAGGTGTTGGAAAGATGGCTGACGCTGATGGGTGTGATGAGGGGAGAAAACCCAGAATAACTCTAGGGTCCTTGCTGGACCAACTAAGTGCCCTCACATCGAGGTGGGGAGAGGGGAGGTATTTGGTGAAGGAAGCTCATGAGCTCCATGTTGGGCAGGAAGTGTGAGGTGTTTGAGGGCCTCCAGGTGGCCAGGGCCACCAAGCAGGTGGACGCTTAGTCCCTGAGCTCAGGCCTGTGGTCTGGACTAAAAACATGGACCTGTGGGCAGCAGTAGTCAGGAGAGCAGAAGAGAGTGTAGAGAATGAGAAAAGATAAAACGAAGCCTGGACCGAAAGAGAAAGGCATTAAAAGGCCCGGTTGATGCAGGAGGGCCCAATGAAAGGGTGGAGAAAGTGTTGGGGAGGGGGCAAGCCCAGGACAAGCTGGTCCCAAAGGCATCCAAAAAAGAGGGTTTCAGGAGAAGTCTCCAAGGCTGCAGAGGCTGTGCAGCAGGAGACAGGCTATTCGGTCTTAGCAACCAACAAGAAGCGAGGGAGGTCTGTGGTGACCTTGGCGTCCTGGGCCTTTTCCCTGGAGAAGGGAGTGGGTTCCAGCTTTAGGAGACTGAGGAGTGTGGGACCTCCTGAGTACCAAAGAACATAGTACATCTGCCTATTTTTTTCTCCCTTAAACTTCTCATTCTGGAACCTCTCAAACACGCACAGAAGTAGAAGAGATAGTCCATGAACTCCCCATGTCCCATCATCCAGTTTCAACAATGATCAAGACATTGTCCAACTTGGCCTTTCAGAGAGACATTTTCCAATCAGTGTTAGGGTTCTAAGAGACCTTATGCTCACATGTAAGAGCACTCCGACCTTTTCTAGAGATCTTCCTGTGTTCTGAGGGGAACAAGAAACCTCCACAGCTATAGTGTTCCTGACAGACTGCAAGCCTACGCTGTTGTGATGGGCCTAGGGCCACGTGGGAATGTGGGAGGAAAAGCACCAGGTGCCACCGGGGGTCACACAGCCAGGCAGGGCCCAAGGTGGCTCTGACACTGCATGAGGGGGAGGGTCAGCCCGCTGCTGGGGCATCTTAGGAACCTTTGCCTACAGAGCCCTCAATGGCTTTCCTGCCACCTCCCACCTTCCCCCCTTCTTTCCTCAGAGCCGCCAGTAGCCCTTGGGCTATACAGCTACCTGGCTTCCACGGCTCAGATGGGCTTCTATGCCTCCCCCCAGCGACCGGGTACCCTGGTGGTCATGCACCCCCCCAGGGCTTTGGTGCGCTCATTTAAAACCACAAAGCTGGTCCAAATGATCTCTGAGGTCCAGTCAGAACACAGCTCCTACTTTTTCCAACAGAGTCTTCCAGATGTCTGAGACATTCTGTCTGACACTCAGCAGCAAGAACCATTTTTGTCCTTTGCTCCAGCTTGCTCCATTTACAGTGCTGGATGAGGAGCCATTTGCTAAAAGAGGCGCTGTTCCAGTCCCCTGCTCCCCACACATTTATTTTGTGCAGTCATGGGAATCACAGTGTTTCCTTTAAAAACCAGGAAGTGATGCCCCCCTCCCCCGCCACCCAGTATGGTAGAGCAAGTCTTGTGTTAAAAGCCCAGCGTGACAGTGTCATGATGTAGTGATGTCTTACTGGTTTTTTAATAAGTCCCTTTTGTATAAAACAAAAACAAGAAAGCCCCCAGGAAGTGGAAGGCTTATAGCCGTAGCTATCTGTGCCCCTTCCTTAAACTTGAACAGAAGTGAGCACCTTTCATCTTTTGTTTACGGAGCCCTTGTGTTTCCAACTCTCTACTCCTTTTGCTGTTCTCCTTGGTAATTATTCCCCCAGAGGACCAGCCTCCAGTTCTGCCAGGGAAAAATGTCAGCGCTAAGAATCTTACATGACAGCCTCAAATTTCTTAATGGCAAGGAAAAAGGACAAAAGAATGCTTTTATTGTTCTCAGTTGAACAGCGTTTTAATCACCCTGTAGGGGCTTAATCCATCTTTATGGAATGAATGAAGACATGATTCTTTATTCAAATGGGTTCTATTAAAAAAGAGCCAAGACAGAAGTATTCACCCTTTTCCTCCCTCTCTCCCCCACAACCCTCTTACATAAATGGAATTTGCTTCTGTGCTTCTCTCCTCAAAAGGAACTTACAAGGCACCTTCCGACCTCTTAGAGGTTAGCCAGGCTAATATTAAAAACCCCCGTCTACAGATGCCCAGAGAGGTGGTACCTAGGATATTTCAGTGATATGAAATCTTATTTGCTTATTGAATCAGCCTGTTCCACTGCAGGAATGCTCCTGGTGAGCCAACATACATATTTTTTCCTAAATAACGACCTGAAATTTGCCTCTCTGCAACTCTGGCCTGTGGGACCGAACTTTGCCTTTTTTTTTTTTTTTTTTTAATTTTTTTTAACATTTATTTATTTTTGAGAGAGAGAGAGACAGAGCATGAACGGGGGGAGGGTCAGAGAGAGGGAGACACAGAATCTGAAACAGGCTCCAGGCTCTGAGCTGTCAGCACAGAGCCCAACGCGGGGCTCGAACTCAAGGACCATGAGATCATGACCTGAGCCGAAGTCGGACGCTTAACCGACTGAACCACCCAGGCGCCCCCCGAACTTTGCCTTCTGAAGCAGCCCCACACGAGCCGACCCTGTCAGCTGCAGTACAGCCCAGGCTTGTCTGGGAGTGACTTTCTCCCCTCTTTTCTAGCAGATTCCCTTCCATTCAGACTCTCACCAAATCTCCGCTGCTAGCAGTCCTTACCCAGTCTCCACAAAAAGATAACGCCTTCCATGTAATCTGTGTTTGCTCAGGTCAAAAACATGTTTGATGCTGGGAATCTGTGAAGGCTGGCATTCAATTAATGGGAGTTGTCATTATAAATGAGGAAAAAGAAGTCAAAGAAAAAGCCTCCTTTGAAATCCTGTCTCCTTATCCAAGAGTGATATTTTCATAATTATTTGCATTCATATGAATTATATTAAGACTTGCTGAAATATATAAAGACGCTTTCCTCCCTGCTTATCTTTCTGTAGAATCTTATAAGCCAGAGTTGCTTTAACTGCACAGGACAGGACCCACATGCAAATAAAGACAAATAGCAACAAAGAGATATGATGCAAACATTACATGTCTAAGCCCTTTATGACCAAGGGCTTTATCCCCACTTTGTGTTACGTGCACAGGGCCTGGAGGGAGGAGGAGTCTTGTTTTCAAGACTGTTTGCACTTCTTTGCCTCAATGCTCTTATTTTCTGACTGGACTTTGAAAATCTCATTTTGGGGGTGGGAGGAAGGGAGAGGAAGAAAGGGGATGAGAAAGCCATCCTCCTAGATGGCCAATCAGAATGTTACACACACACGATTTTTTGTTTTTTTAATTCTACCCACTGGCACATCAGCAGGCATCACTAATTTCACAAAGCTCTTGCTCTAGCTTTGTAAACTCAACTTTCTTTCTCCTTCGCAAGCTTAAGCAGATGCTAAGTACAAATACGCTAAGTTCCTGGGATGCCCGTTCAGAGGGCATTCCAGTAACTCATCACCTGGGTAAACACACATTCTCCACAGGGAATCCTTCACTAGGCACTTCCGTGAGACATATAAGCTGTGTCAACAGATTTGAAATTCTACCATCTGCAAATAATCAAGGTGGCTTTGGTGGACCAGAATTGGTATTCGTATTCAGAGCTTCCAGAGAGGAGACCTGAATAAATACAGAGGGGGCAGGAGCTAGTGAACATCTTGAGAATATCCTCACCATTGGTTCAGACAGGCCCTCTCATTACTTCAGATGAGGGAGCTCCCATGCCTCATCCTCTGGAAGCTTCCACCGCCTCCAGAAATTACAGCCTCCTCAAAGATAATTAAAGATTCAGTCAAGTTTGCAGATTCTTGTAACCATACCCTCAGGAAGACTGATTCTGGAAGTGTTGCCCACTCAGTCGATGCTGTCTCCCTTCCCCTCCTCACCACTGAGCACTGATGGCTCGGCCCCAACCAGGCGGGAGCTCCCCTGAAATCGACTCCAATGCAAAGAGGCGACTGCCTCTATCTCTTCATTTTGCCAAGCAGTAACCACAACCATTCTTTCAAAAAGAGAAATTTCAGAGGCACCTGGGTAGCTCTGTTGGTTAAGCGTCAGACTTCGACTCAAGTCATGATCTTGTGGTGCGTGAGTTCGAGCCCCATGTCGGCTTGCAGCCTGGAGCCTGCTTTGGATTCTGTGTCTCCCTCTCTCTCTCTGCCCCTCCCCTGCTCACACTCTGTCTCTGTCTCTCCCTCTCTTTCTCCAAAAAAATAAACATTAAAAAAAAATTTTTTTTAAAGAGAAATTTGAAAACTTTCTTCTACCATCAAAAACAGAGCTTTAATTAAGTGATAAAGTGTGGAGCTTAAAGCCCCCAGTCAGCCAAATGGGCAGGTTGACACTGAGAGTGCTGGAAACACACACACCTGAGGTACAAACACCTGCTTTTCGCTTCAGTTATACCCTTTCCAGAGTTTGTTCATCTAGATGTGGGAAAGGAGAAGAATCCATATATTTTGACTAATAATCGAGATTGAAATGGAGTCAGTCCTTCTGGCCATCAGCCTGGAGTCAAACCTTCCCAATGAAAACTCCAGAGAATACGTAATTTAAGCCCTAATATTAATTCTTCAAGAAGCATGACAAGGCTGATATGACATGGGACCCAGCGTTAGTATTTCTCCTCACGTTTACTCCCCAGCATGCGGCTGCGACCCCTCCCAGCCATAACTGAAGTGACCACGTTCCGGTTACACCTTCATCACTTTTGCCCATCGACTTCCCCAAACAGGGCCAAATGCAACAGAGGGTCGGAGGCCCAGATGCAACTCCATACTCTGTTCTACATGAGGACACATAGGAATGATGAGACGATAGAAGGTTAAACAGAACACAGTTCTGCTTTTCAAAGACAACAACGTCTGTGGGGGTGGCAATATGGCATGAAGAAAGCAAGTGAGCTATGCCAAACACTTAAAAGACACCACGAAGAGGGAGAAGTGAAAATCGGTTGGTTACCTCTCTCTGAATCCGGGAAGGCATGAGGGAACAGAGCAGAAACAACACGTTAGCATTCACACGGCATCCAGAAAATAAAACAGTCCCGTTAACGGCAACTCCAAGCGCTGACATCCCATCCCTTTCCCCAACTTTGCTGCAACGAATAGCCCTTCGGTGCTTATTTTAGCCGAGCTCTGTCGCACAGAAGTGTGTATTTCGAGCCATGTTACGATGAAGCCAAGAGATGCCAGCTGAGTTTAGAGGCAACATATCAACCGGGGGAGGTAATCAAGCTTAAAATACCACAGTCAAATACAAGAAACTGTTTGCGGTAAACACTGGCAAAGCACTTATCTTCATTTTCCAGCCCCACCTGCTCCCAATAAACAACGTACAGAAACAATGATGTGGATACAGCCTTACCTGTTTTACTAACTTCTGACATTCTATTAATTGAACTACATTATAGTCTAGGTACGTTCACTCAAATGCATCATGAGAAGGCAACAGAGCGGGAGTGAGCAGAGACAGCAGAAGGTCAAGGGCAGAGGTGGGATGTGGGAGGGCCGGCAGGGGGAGGAATCATGTGTCAGGGAAGAGAAGACTGGAAGCGGAGAAGGGATGAGAACAACTTCAGGTTTGGGGCCGAATGCTCAGCTGCCCTGCGCTGCCAGGGTGACCCTAAAGAAGTCACTTAACTTCTTGACCCGAAGAGCCCACCATCCCCTTGGTCTTGTCACAGCCAATCTGAAAGGGCCTGAGGACCACAGACTTTCTAGATGGGTCACATGCATGCAGGTAAACACAGAGCAAGTGGACTGAAGAGGCAGGGGGCACCAGATAACCAGAAGGAAGGGGAGAAACTCAACCTTCGCAGAAACCTGCTGTTTTAGGTGCCCCGCGGCCAGGGTCACGGAGCGGCCATCAGGACCCTGCAGACACGAGAGCTCAAATCATGGTGTGAAACAGCAAGTACGCAGGGTAGTGAACCACAGTCACGAAGCCGAAAGACAGACCTCTGCATCCTGACACAGAACAATGACCGTGACATATTATCTATCAAGTGGGAAATCAAACAAGCAAGCCGTCCAGACTGCAGATACATGGTCTCATACAAAAAACAAGAAAGTTGGAGTGTGTTTTTTAATATCCACATAGTAACATATCTGGAACATCATAACACGCAAATCGTCAACTGTTATCTGGAGGGAGGGCGTTACGGAGGATTTTCTTTAATACATTTGTTCGAATATTCTCCAATAAGCACATGTGACTTTTGTACTACAGATGTGTAAATATCTACTTCACTATTTCAGGGACCCCACTGCGGTCAGTGCACTCCAAAGCACGGGTGACAGTACTGTAACATAGGTGACTGCCACACAGTGACACCCCAACAGCTACCCTTTCTTGAGTTCTGGCTCTGTGTTGCCCAAACAGCAACCCAATGAGGTAAGTTTTACCGTTCTCACTGATAAAAAGGTAAACAAGTTTAGAGAGGTTGAAGAACTTGACGAAGGTCACACGGCGAGTACATGATGAAGTTAGGGTTTGGTGTAGGTCGGCAGGACTCTCTGATCCTAGGCTTCTCACACTGCACCCATGATGGGCACCCCTTCCTCATTCACGGTCCTGTAGAACCACCTCACGGTTTGTCTCCCGAATGGCTCAGAGGGTTACCACGCACAGGTGTTCAAGACAGGAGCAAAGGTTTTGGCAAAGAACCTGGGGCTTTACATGCACAGGAGAACCTCCTTCCTTTTCCTTGGCCTGTGAACTTTTGTTGGGGGAGAAGGTGGCTGAAAATTCACAAGAGAGGCCCTTTAGGCTGAGTACATAGACAGAGCTGTGTTCATATCCCTCCGGTAGCTGTGTTCCCCTGGGTACGTTACTCACCGTCTCTTTTTCCCGGGCTCCCTCTATGTGCCAGGCACACTGTGTTACGTGGTGCCCCCCCCTTCGAAACTGCTTCCTCATCAGTGCAAAGGGGAGAAGGACACGTGGCTCAGGGTAATCATGAGAATTAAATGAAATGAGACGGTGTGAGTACAAGAGTACCCGGCGTGTAACAAAGTACAATAAACTGCTTCCTTCCAGTTATCTTCACTGAGTCATCTGACGGTTTCATGTCTCAGCTGGGTCATGCTGGGCAGCACTGGAAGTGAAATGTCTCCCATTGGAAGGGAAATCACTGGGGACCCTCTCCTCAGATTGGCTGGGCACTGTTTACCACAGGTTGAGGGGAAGTCACCTGTTGCTCATGTCCCTCTGTCAAGGTTAGTCTATGGACGTAATTATAGATCATCACCAAAGGATCCGAAGACCTGGGTTCTAGTCCCACATTGAGCACTAGGTAAGTCTCTTAACCTCTCTGAGTCTCGGTTTCTCATTTCAGATGAGATGGTTTCGTGCTCAGATTTTTTATTTATTTATTTATTTATTTATTTAATCAGAAAAGGGTCTGTTAGAAAGCTTGGACTCTTAAAAACAAAAAAAGAATGAGCCACTAGCATTTCCCTGGCTAGCTTTCGATTTATACCAAATGCTTTTAATTTTTTACTCTTAATAAAAAGCCTATGCCTACTGTATGGCAAAAACTTTGCCTGATAATGTTCAATCTAGAGACTTTAGAATACACTCTGTTTCTTTTGGGTATAATTATCATGGAAGCCTTGGGTATTAGATTAGATCAGACCCATTATTAGCGATTCACTTAAGGAAACAGCATCTATATGTAGCCACTGAGTTTTTTTTCCCCTGAAGGTGGAACTTGGAAAAATGATACTGCAAACTCTTACCAAGGTCCATTCTTTTGGGGTTAATAGACACTGCTTGATTTGAGTATGGAAGTAAAAGCCTGCCACAAACAGGGACCTGAGAGCGATCTTTGAAATGTCTTTCAAAAAACGCCGAAGAGTCAAAGCGGCAGCTGCTTCGCTGATTTAACACCTTATAAATTTGCCAAGAAGGAAACATCAGCCCAAAGCTGGGCTCCTGCATGAGGAGCATCCTTCCAGGAGGCTAAGTGTAGACTCAGGCACAAGCTGACTCCCTTCTCACTGTACGAGATGCAGTGCGAAGAATTCAACTCCGGGATTAATTCCACACCAGCCACGCACCCAAGGCCGCCTGATCAGTATGCTCTCAGCAGCTACTTCTTGGGAAAATGAACGTGGGAGTAATTGGCAATGTTTTCATTAAAATAAGCCTGAAATAACAGAACTACTTGGCATGTGTAACTGGGCATCCAAATGAATAGGAAATTCCTCAAAATAAACAGCACACCAGAATGACAATTCCTATTCCAGCTTTTGGAGGAGGACGTGCCTATCCCCCAGCACAGCGGCCTACTTCATATGTGACACACACCCTCTACTTTTCACAAACTGAGCACGTAAAGCAAAGACCTGCCAGCGTGCTTCTCGCTCCATTTTTACAGAAGTCTGTTTCATGCTACTATCTGATGCCTGTCTCTCATCACTGGGGGGTCCTTGGGTGCCTTTCGAGCACCAGCGCAGACCAGCATTAGCCACAGGACAATGAAGCAAAAACTGTGAAACTTTATGAAAACGTTCCTATCAACTCCTGACCCTGGCTGTCTTATTTTTTCTCCCAGCTTCAAGGTTTTTTGTTTTTGTTTTTCTTCCCTCCCTGACATTTATTGGCTGTTTGCCCTTGGTCAAGGCCCTTAGGCTCTTTTGTTCTTCAGTTTATTCATCTGTAAAATGGGACTAATGGTGGCACTAACCCTCTAAGAGTGCTGTGAGGGTTATACTCCTTAATCCACGTAAGGCTCACGGTGTGAGAACATCCAATGTGGACTCGATATGCATACTAAGCAGTGTACTAACCAGGAGGTCTGTGGAGAGGGTCTCCTAACCAGATTTGGATCTTGCAACCTTTCGGAATCTGATGAAAAAATTCCAGAAAGAAATGTGCATGGACCCACAATTTTAGGCACAACCTCAGGAGGATGGGGGAGAAGGTTCAATAACCCCTGAAACTCATTTACAGACCCCTTCAAATCCACATCCTGCAGGTAAAAGAGCTCTGAACCGAATTCTGGATTTATGCAAATTTACCATCTGGTGTCTGGAATTTCCGGGAATTGAGCTCCGGGAAGGGCTCTGTCCTTCCCAGGACCAAGTGGTGCCAGAAGCACCTGTCTTTGCTGAGTGTGCCTTAGTCTGCCAGCTAGTTTGCTCCCCACCTCCCTCTCCTGCCCCCCAGCACCGTGCAGCCTGTTAGCCTGCAGAACTTGCAGAAGCAGGGAGTCAGAGTTCCAACAGGACTAAGTGTGAAGAAGAGGATCTAAAGTGGTATAAGGTCATTGAAGTTCAAGGCACATTCTTCTAAACAAAGGACTTTCTCATGCCACGGGAGAGAAGACACAATAGTTACCAGCCAGCTTACTAATGAGGGAAAGAGGGCTATTTGAGAGCAACAGGAAATGAGTTTTTGGCGGCTTTTTCGTTTTGTTTTTTTTTAAAGTCCCTGTTTGAAGACAGCAAGAATTAACGAGGTCTGCTTTCATTTGGGCTGTGCTACAGTAAAACAACAAAGCAACCTTGCTTCTCTGAGTATCTGTGAAGACAGAACACACGTACACATACAACTTATACTTACTTCTCAAGTGAGAAATAACTCATGCCATGTTACGGTTTCAAGGCTTAAAGTTTAGGGCAAAATCAAAGGGAAGAATTATGTAAATTATACCCAAACTGTGAAACCATGGTCTGGCTTCCTTCCTGAAAGCAGAGGGAGAGAAACAAAAAATACTCAGAAGGCTCCTCTCTGGCTTTGACACAGTAGAGGGAAGAAGACCAGTCTATACTAGGGAAGTGGTTTCCATGTGAGAAGTGTCACAAGGACATAAAGTACCAGGAAGATATAGACAAGACTCCCAGTTAACACCATGGTGAGTCTGTGGGTGAATTCTCTTCCATCGCACGCACCCAGCCGTGGGCAGGGTCTCGTTCGGGTAAGGCGCATTCCTAAATCTGTTTCTAAATTTCCAAGAGGATTTAGGGCTATCGCTACACACAGCCAATCCTCCTTTCTTTGCGCACACAGGAGTGCTAGCATAGCTAACACAAAGAGCCAAGACATTTGATCATTTGATTTTTGGAAACTTCCATCCAGATACAAGTACTCTTGATATTCTGTAAACTCAGTGATACCTCAACAAAAACAGACATCAACGCTACGATGACTGACTAATAACGAAATCACAACAGCAGCTCCCATTTTATTGAATGTGCTGCCCACCCAGGCTCTGTGCTTGGCACACGTTATCGCCAGGCTACACGGTTAACTCTGTGTGGGAGGACCAAGATTCCAGGACTTTCACTTTCAAACCCCCATCACTAAAGAGTGGTACATCTACAAATGGGACCTGAGGGTCTGCCTGCCAGGTCTCTCCTCCTTTGTTGTGTGGTTCTAGGGCACCAGGCACCCAAGCCTTCCTCCCTCCCAGCTAAGGGGCTCTCCTCAGGACCCCAGCCCTCGATGAAGACAGGTGGTCTCAGCTCTCCGCTCCTATCTCTATCCTATTGGATTTTTGGTTACACCACTGCTGGACCTGGTGACAAAAAGTAAGTGTGCTCTATTTGGTTTAAATGATGTTCCCAGGCAAAGGCTGAGGGTTTCATCCTTTGCACAGCAGCCGATTATCCTGTTGCTGCCCTGCTTATGATCCCCTCCCAAACCCCCTGCCTCACCCACCCGCTGGGCTCCAGCCACACTCTGATCCTTCTGTTCTCTCATACACATGCCTTGACCTTCTGCCCTGGATGACTTATGTCCACAGGTCTCCCACGGGAAGGCTCCTCCTTATTGTCACCACTTCCAAAAAATCCTTCCAGGCCACCCAGTCACTGCCAACACCTGCAGCCATCTAACACTACCCTGCTTGGTCATTGTTCCTCCTTCCACCCCACAAAAAAGTAAAATCTGTGTGAGCAGGAACTTTCCTACTGTGTTCACTCACCACCGTGTAAGTGTTCACTCACCACTGCCTGGCACATTGTGCCACGTAATCAGTAAATGATTCTGAATGAATGAATAGAATGAATGAATAACTAAACAGGGTGAACAAAGAACCCCCGCCTCGTAACTCCTGATCATGTCCGTAAGAACCTAAGGCAATGATCCTGTGAATAACACAGAGTTGGCTGAATTTCTTTTTCCCCTGTTCTGATCATCACAGATGGTACTTTAAAAATGACTTTAGTTCATATTCCGTTTTCATGTTATCTGAAACCACAATGTTAATGAAACATATATCTCATAGGAATGAGCATGGAGGAAAGTTGTGGAAAGATTATCAATCTCTTGTGACTCTATTTGAAAGTGAAACAAATCTATACTTTGATCATCGCCAGCAGAAACCACAATAATGCTTCCAGAGCCCCTAACTAGATTCCTCCTTCAGAACGTTTGTCTAAATGAAAAATGGCTTCTCTGCTCCTGAAGAAATCAATATATAAATTTCCATTGTATATTGATTTCTATCAAGACTTATCAGCTCCTCGGATAATTTTCTTTATATCTGTACTCTAAAAGAAATAAACCTTTGCTTATCACTTAGGGAAAAGACTCCAGACAACACATTTCCATATACACTAAGGCAGAGGACACATGAGGAGCTGGACCACGAAGCATCACAGAACATTCCCGACAAGGCTATCTTGGCAGGAGTTAACTTTTTGACACAATTTGAAAGAATACCCATCTTTCCCATTCAATAAGGTTACTTTTTATATGTGGCTAGTCTCCTTGTTCCAGACTCTTTTTTCTTCTCTGTCGAATATAAGAAATCTTTAAAACCCAAAAACCACAATCTCATCACCGTAGCATTCTATTTTCACGGAGTTTACACCTTTCTTTTATTGTCCATATTTGTTCATATTTGACAAATGCAATAACCGTACCACCTTGAAGAAGCTGAAGTGTGGGCTTGGGATGTTTGAATAATGGTTTGTCACAGAAGCACCCCAAACAGCCTGACCTTCTCCAGGAATTCTGTTTGGAGGCTGATTTTCAGAATACCCCAAAGCTGGCCAAAAGCGACTGAACTTTCTAACTTCTGAAGGACAAGGTCCCTATTTCAGCTGTCACTGTGGGTTCCACTCTGGTCCTTTAAATCAGGGGTGGAAAACTATGGCCCCAGGATCAGAGACCATCCGCCTCCCGTCTGTTCTTACAAAGAGTCAGTGGAACACAGCCACACCCACTCGTTTCCCCTTGTCTACGGTTGTTCTTGCGCTATGATAACAGAACTCGAGTGGCTGAATTTACCCACAGAGCCCCAAATATTCAGCATCAGGCCTTTTCCAGAAAAAGCGTCCAACCCTGCTTAGATGACAACCTGATCCAGGGGTTGTAACATACAATGTAGCCCAACACTGAGATTGGGACCAGCTAAATGATTTGTGAAGCCCAGTGCAAAATGCAAATGGGAGGCTCCGCGTGAAGAGATTAAGAAGTGCAAGATGGTAAGAGCAGAGCATTAACCTGAGCACGCACTAAACCTGTCCAGCAGCCTGAGATGCTGCAGCAATCCTTGTTGTGGGTGACCAAACTCCAAGGCCAGCTAGAAACTATTCTACCCACATGCGGAAATAAGAGTGTTTCCAATCTGTAGCTTCTTCAGAACCAAAAACACTTTTGCTCAACTGAAATCTTACATGTACATCCAACATGCGAATCAGAGTCAATATGGAGCTCTGCCTCCACCATTTCATTTCAAAAAGGTCACGTGCAGGCTATGAATGGTTTTTTTTTGGGGGGGGGGGGGCGGCGGTAGGGGGATGGAAATCACACCAGACCTCTTGCAAACAGCATTTTCATGTAACCTGCCAAACAGATGCATGCTTTGACGTGACAGAATCAGGCCAAATCAGCCCCGACTGTCAGCTGCTCTCTCTGCAGCTGCTTTCCATCATAATTATTTCAACTGTCATAATTTATTCATCCCCAGACGAGCTTACGTGTTCCAGGGTAACTAGGCCGGGCATCCAGGTCAGAAGGGCTGGCAGCCCCAGTCATTTCTGCCCCTCCACAAGCCTAAAATTCTGACTGTAGAGGGAATATTTTCCACATCAGTTATTTTTTTGCAAAACCGAACCAAAGTTGATTTCAAAACCAAAGTTAACTGACAAAGACACCATAAGCTTTCAAGTTCATAAATTTGAAGGGGGGGGGGGGAGGTGCAAAATAATCCCATCAGAAAGCAAATACTTCATTTCTGGATTTTACAGGTGACAAGGAGATGGCTTTTCTAGCCTCACAGTATGCTCAGTTATTTTCCCACAAAGTTACTCCTTCTGATTCAAGATACACGTGGAACAACTTTTGTTTGGGACAAAATATCCAGGTGTCTGGACTCTGAAGAATGTCCCATGTGAAATAAAGAACTTCAAGTGCAATTATCAATGGTTTCTTACAAAACTGGAGCAAAGGGGCGCCTGGGTGGCGCAGTCGGTTAAGCGTCCGACGTCAGCCAGGTCACGATCTCGCGGTCCGTGAGTTCGAGCCCCGCGTCGGGCTCTGGGCTGATGGCTCAGAGCCTGGAGCCTGTTTCCGATTCTGTGTCTCCCTCTCTCTGCCCCTCCCCCGTTCATGCTCTGTCTCTCTCTGTCCCCA
>NW_024412376.1:134366117-134401198 GCF_014898765.1 Herpailurus yagouaroundi | reverse complement strand
GAGAGAGAAGGGCAGAGAGAGGGAGGGAATCAAACTCAAACCTTCAATCACAGCCAAAAAGCCTCATAAAATCGTGTCCCCACAAACCTCTTCCACCCCAGCACATACCACTGGCCTCCTTGCTTGTGGCTCCAACCATGCTGGCCTCCTCTCTGATTCTGGAACGTGCTGAGCACTTCTCTTCCTCCAAGCTTCCTACTTGCTCCCCACATGCCTGGCTTCTACTCAGCCTTCACGTTCGGCTCAAATATCACCTCCTAGGATGGACTGCTTCTTGGTGGTTCTTTTCCCCACTGAACTACTCAGCTGCATTCTCTGTGCCCCTGACCATCTTCCTGGCACTTATAATCTATGTTATCTTGCTTCCTAAATTGTTCTTCTGGCTTATCCTCCTGCTTCTTTGGATCTTGTCTGTCTCATTCCATCATGTACCTCACAAGATGCCTGCCACACAGATGTTCTACATCTGCTGAACAGCAAGCCAATGTACAGATTATAAATATCAAGTACATGTGATAACCAAAGTTAAACCCTCAAAATAGAAAATGAAGTCTTTTCATCTATACTAATTCATCTGCCCATCCAACATTTCAATTACTTGTGAAGAACATCCTATGCCAGGACCAGAGGAAACCAAAGGTCTAAGAATTTCTCAAAAATATTATATTCTGTGTTTAAAATAGGTGCTTAGAAAAGAACGAGTTACACTACTATTTAACGTATTTTCATGTAACCCGAGGGATTTGTGGAAAACTCTGGAAACCCAGATGAGTAAGAAGTTACAGGTCATCAATATACTCCAACAAAACAAAACAAAACAAAACAAAACAAAACAAAAACCATGAAAAGTATAGAGAGAGTAAGTAGGGGTTTTCAAACCGTGTTCTAGGTCCTTAAATCTAGGAGTCATCTCTTCACACTTGGGAGACTGTGGACAGATGGAAAGCTTTGCTCAGTCAGTGGTACAGAATGAAGTTCATTTCCCTGAGGGGGGTTGTTAAAGATGAAAGCTGTTGAGGTGAGACCAGGAGATTGCATGACCGATAGACAGTTTTTGAAACACACTGGAAGGACCACATCCAAATTAACAACACCCCTGTTCAAACTCTTCCAGAACTCAGCTTCTGGCCCTCCTTGCAGTCCCAGAAGACCGACTCCAGTGCACGATGACCCTCGGTCTGATTAATACCTACACCCTTGGCACGGAGATGACCTTGGCCCTACTTGTGAACACCTACAGCCCTGGGCTCAGCTGGCCTCCAAGGCAGCAGCCAGCAGCAACATCCTCTTGACTCACCTCAAGGTCATCCATACTACTTCTTAGGTGTGCTCCAGTTCAAAGGATCTAAAATGGATCCTGTGACAATATTATGTGAGCTCTAAGAACGCAAGGAGGTACTTGGGCAGTTCCCATTTTAATCACTAGGGCCGAGGCCCAGCATATACCAGGTGTTCAGTCAATACTTATTAAATAAATAAGCCCCATTGCTCAAAAGCTAGGACCCACTAGAATGATAGAGGAACTCAATGCAGCAGGTGTCAGAGAGGTAGGGTTCCTGACCCACCCAGCACATAGCCTGTGCCTTCATGCTGAGCCTCACTTACTGCTGAGCCAAGAACGATGGTACCTTCTTCGACAATAAGGGCTGATGCTTTGTGGAAAGTCTTCCCCCATCAGGCTTCTTATTTACACTTCATTTTGGACAACACAGCCACCAACAACTTTTACAAAATTATGGACAAGGGGCACCTGCGTGGCTCAGTTAAGCATCTGACTCTTGATTTCAGCTCAGGTCATGATCTCACAGTTTGTGAGATTGAGCCCCACATCAGGCTCTGCACTGACAGTGTGGAGCCTGCTTGGGATTCTCTCTCTCCCTCTCTCTCTCTGCCGTCCCCTGTTCACTATCTCTCAAAAATAAAGAAACATTAAAAAAAAAAACCCCAAATTACGGACAAAATTTTCAAATAGGGATTTAAAGCTGCTTTCTTCATAATATGTTATGCTTCTAAGTCCCTGGGAAAGGCGTCAGGACACCAAATAACTCCTATCACAAAGCAGTACCAACTAAAAGGCAGTGGCAAAGATCTGAACTTTAGGGAGAAAACTTGCAAACTGCTTTTGTGTCAGAGTGAGGATGGAGAAGAAACTGCCCAATGGTCTAAGGAACCCAAAAAACACAATACAAGGAAAGCGGGCATAACCCACCACTCAGGATTCAAGTCAAGCCAGGCTGCAGCTGCAGTTATAAAAAGAAAAAAAAAAAAAAAGACTAATGGGATCGTCTGCTCCTCCGCCTTCTCCCACCCAAGGCAGTAATGAAGATTCACAACCACACATTAATTAGGGAATCAATAGATGTGCCTGGTTACAATACTGGTACAGGAAAACAGATAATGGAGAGAGAGAAGGCACAGATTCCCTGAGAATGCGATCAAATCTGTATGCACTATTTACATCATGTTTTTCTTTATATATATATATATAAAAAAAAACACAAAAAAAACCCCTCCTTTTTCAATGCCAAGAGCAAGGTGATTTTCTGCATTTTGGGAATTTGAAACATTTTGTCACACGGAAGTCACACAGATAGATATTCTAAACCATATAACTAAAATTGTTTGTAAATGCAGTCTTTTTACACCAAAGAATATTGCTTTTAATCCCAAAATTGGATTATCAAGATTCTCCTAATAGACAAGAAGGCATACATGTGGATTCACCAGAGGGCATGTGAAATGAACACACTCATTTACTCAATCCTAACACTGGCCACAAGAGAAATGCCCAGAGCAGAGCCTCCAAACGGCTACTGCTGCGCTCGTCAATTGGGATCAAAAGCTTCCCGCATCCCACCCCACGCCTCCAATTCACACATTCTTCACCCTTCTCTCCAGCGAGGCAGAAAGGCTCCCCCTTAGCCCTCCAGCTGCCCACGACCAGGCACTTCGCTAAGCGCCGACTCTGGCGAAGGGAGGGTGCAGCCTTTGTCCCGCGGGTCCCCTGGGCCCGCCTCGCTGTCCCCGCGAGCCAGCTCGGGATCGGACCCCGCTCGTTACCTCTGCACGCACCTGCAGACAAAGGCCCGCCGCCCCTTCCCCACGTTTCTCACCTTGGCCTCCCGCGCGGCCCCGGCGCTGGGACGAGGACAGCGGTGACCACACCAGCCAGCCGGCCGTGGCCGCTCGAACCAGCAGCGGCGCGCTCCTTCCGTCTTAAGTTGAAGCCAGTGCCTTCCGCGCCTCCCAGCGTCCGCGCCTCCCAGCGCCGGGCCTGCCCGCGCTCTCCGCCCGCCGCCGCCCGCCGCGGCCGCCCATTGGCTGCTGGGGAGGAGCCGCCCCTCCCTCCCCCCACCCCCCGCCAGGTGTGCCCAGCAGGTGTCCCCCGTAGGAGCTTCCAGCTGCCGGACACCAGGCCCGAGGCAAGCAAGTTGGGGGGGGGGGGCGTGCGGGTAGGTAAATACCTTCATCCCCAACGAGCCCACCCGTTCTAGGACGAACATTTCCCATTTTGGACACTCGGGACTTGGCAAGTTCATTCTGATCTCGCTGAACCGCTTTACAAAGTTGACGTCCTGGGCTTGGCTTTCTGGTTCCTAACAGACCCTGCCTGAACCCTGCCGCGGGGAGTGGGGGCGTAGGGGAGCAGGAGGCAGGAGTGGGAGGGGAGGGAGCACCGCAAGCCACAGCCAGAAAGCCTTTTCAATGTCAAGACAAAGCAGGTCCAAACTGTAGCTTGATAAATGAGGCAGCGAGTGCTGAACTGAGCTTAAAGGTATTTTTCAGATTCCCTGGCAATTTACAGGAAACACTTAACAGCAAGTCATTCACCCCTACACACCTCTCCAATCCCGGCATCTCTTATGGCACTTTTTGTTTACTGCTCCAAGATGACACTGGCATCCCAACGCTACCATCTCTAGTTGAGAATCCGCTCCCCCATACACAGAAGCAGGAAAGTGTCCAGTTGGCTAAGTGACAGCATTTTAAATGAATGCTGGCCAGTCATTGACTAAAACACAGTTTGAAAGGAAAATCCAAGATCTCTTACTGTCTATATTCCGTGTGTACTCAAAGTACTTCTTCTAATTGATTCTGGGCAAGATGTTTGATTGGACAATTTAACCAAATGAAATAGGGGACATCAGCCATGTTTTCTGTTATATTCAAAGTACCATACATTTTTTTTTTTTTAACAGGGAAAGGAATATAATCCACAAAACACACACAAGAAAATCAAGGGAGTGTGTAACTAGGAGTCTTGTCTGGGTTTAGTAAAACACACCACAGGTATACTGGTAATTCTTTTAGTGTCCGTGTTTTAAAAGCAGATTAAACATCTACTCATTTGTTCAACATTTATTAAGCTCTTCCTAAATGCTGGGCTCTGTGCTGACAATTCTATTGTAGGCTTTTCTGCTTATCAGTTGTTTTTCAAGGAGGACATGTTTTAACACATGGCATATCTGAATCTATGACCAATAATTCCTCAGCTATTTAGAAATGCTGTTTACAATGAGCTGCTCTGGCAACCACAACTGTGTGGAACACAGCCTCCACTGGAAGTGGGGGTGAGTCTTGGGCTTGGGGTTCAGCAGTCAGAACAGGCATCACCAAATCTGGAGATACGAGCTGATTTCACAGAATCCCACCCGTCACCCCTTCGAGGCTGCCCTTCTTTCCTTACACATAATTCTAGGGAGTTTGGTTACTTGCCTATAGGAGGGTGGAAACAACAAGTGAGAAGCAAAAGAGCTGCCAGATGCCCGTAGGTAACAACACAGTATGACAGCTGAGCGTCCCCTGGCAGAGAAGTCGTGCTTGACAAGTCCTGCCAACTCTACTGGCCACTGTCCTCTCAAACTCATTACCCTCCCTCCAACCCCATTGCCTCCACCCTATTTCCAGCCACCACCGTCTCTCATCTAGATGGTTAGAACAGTCTTCCAATGGTCTCCCTGGTTCCACTCTCACCCCCGACGGGCTACTCTCACAGCTGCCACACGTGTGTCCCTTTAAACAAACAAACAAATCACAAACCTGAGCATCCATGCTCAGACTGTACAACCCTCCAATGGCTTCCCATTGACTGGAGAGATATAGTCCATAATCATTTCAAGGGTCACTGAGGCCTCCTGCGATCTGGTCCTTATTCTCTCTACAACCGATGCTGCAATCACATTCCCTCCTTCTTCTCTCTGCTCCAGCCTCATGTTCCAGTTTCTGAAACATTCCCAGCTACTTCCCACCTCAGAGGCTTTGCACCATCTGTTCCCTCCTCTGGAATGCTCTTCACTGCACCGCTCATCTGGCTAATCCCTTTCGTCCTTCATATCTCAGTCCACTTCCTTGGGAAAATCTTCCTAACTGCCAGTTCATACCCCTACCCTCTCCATTCCCCAGCGTCCCAGATATTTTCTTTACAGTCCTCTTCTCCCTCACTTTATGGTGAGTCTTATACACTTACTGTAGTGTCTGGTTTTGTTTCTGTGTAGTAAAGAATTCAACCTTGACCCAACAGAGGTCTGGCCTTTTCCCTCAGCTTCTGGAGGTAAACTCTTAGACCATGGCATGTCATGCCTATTACTAGTGTTTTTGTCTGCCTGCAGGTCTTGGGTCACACTAGATAGTCTAACAATGTGGTCTGGGGCAGGGGCTTTGGGTTACTCGGCATCAATTCCACTTCTGGAGGGGCTAGAGTCTGAGGTCAACCACATGGGTCATCAACTATGCCTATGTGATGGAGCCTCAATAAAAATTCTGGACACCAAGGCTCAGATGAACTTCCCTGGTCAGCAGTACTTTGTGCATACTATCACACACTGATGCTGGAAAAGCTATACTGTCCATGACCCCACAGACAGAGGACAACCGAGGCTCTCTGGAAATTTCCTGAACTCCGCCCTATGCAACCCTTTCTTTGGCTGATTTAAAAAAAAATTTTTTTTTAATGTTTATTTTTGAGAGAGAGAGAGACAGAGCACAAGCAGGGAAGGGGCAGAGAGAGAGAGGGAAACAGAATCTGAAGCAGCTCCAGGGTTTGAGCTGTCAGCACAGAGCCCGACATGGGGCTCGAACCCACAAACCGTGAGATCGTGACCTGAGCCGAAGTTGGACGCTTAACCGACTGAGCCACCCAGGCACCCCTTTCCTTGGCTGATTTTAATCTGTATCTTTTAGGTGTAACAAACCACAACTGTGAGTGTAATAGTTTGTAAGTCTTTCTAGTTAGTGAACCTAAGACTGGTCTTGTGGACTGTTCCCCATTGTATTTTCAGCATCAAGCACATTTCCTGATACACAGTTAGTACTTAATACAGTTCACAATGATCAAATTTAATCAATTAATTTTTTCCTATAGGTATTTTTTTGTTTTAAAGTTTATTATTTATTTTGAGAGAGAGAGAGAGAAGTCAGGGAGGGGGGGCACAGAGATGCAGAGAGAGAATCCCAAGCAGGCTCCGCACTGTCAGTGCAGAGCCTGATGTGGGGCTCGATCTCACAAACCATGCAATCATGACCTGAGCCAAAATCAAGAGTGGGATGCTTAACCGACCGAGCCACTCAGGCGTCCCTTCTAAAATGAGCATGTAATGAACATGTAATGCCTTTACAATTTAAAGAATAAATTTTCATTTTGTCAACTCTTACTCCTGAGTCAAGGTCCAGATCAAAAGTCAGGTCTTCCATGAAGCCTTTTCCTACTCCCCAGGGCTCATCATTCTTGCCTTTGTGTTTCTGTGGCCCATTGCTCTGCTTTTCTAGCAGTCAGTGGTACTGAAACATTTGTTTCTGTGAAGGACTTGTGTTAGATCAATTCTGAATCCCTAGTGTCGGGCGTGGTGCTTACACAGAGCAGGTACACAAAAGGTATTTACAGAATGAAGGGAATTTTTAAAAAAGGGTTTAGTTTATAAAAAGATAGGTTCAGCCATCTACGAAATTCTGATACGTTTTGCAGTTCATTCCCTGAAAAGTAAGGTAGCTGTTACTGCAGTAACTGAGTGTTATCATGGCGTACAACTCCATTATTTGCTTTTTAAAAATAAAAGTGTTCCTCGAAATTATTATCCACTTTAAAAACCTGACATGCTTTAAATAAAAGTATGGAAGCAGATCGCCAAACCTTTAAAAGTCATCTGACTCCCTAATTAGAATGAAATATTACAGTTTATTTACATAATACATTAAAAAAATAAAAAAAAACAACTACTAATCTTTCTCTCCTCCATACTAACCTAATTGAAAATTCAAACAGCACACTAATAATCTATGATGTCCCCAAGTAGCATAGAAAAATCAATTTTATTTCCTTCAGACCTGCATTTAAACTGGATAATAACTGCTATAATGTGCAATGGCCATAATCCAATTTCAATTTGTTTGATTAGATGAGTATAAACATTAAACAAGAAAGTCACAGGATTGTCATAACAATGTTCACACTGTTAACTCATTATAGAACAAAGCACTTTCATTTGCTACTAGAAAATATGCTGCTAGAAAATATATAAATATGAATTCAAACAATCCTTGAGTACTGTCCACAAAGATCTTTACATTGTCTCACCCAAGATAAAAGCAGCTTTGAACTTGGAGGCCACTAGCAACTCTCCCTGAATTTAGTATAAGGAAAACTCCAAATAATTCCTTAAATATTCGAAGTCGTATTTAAACATTCCTTGGGTGGTTCAGTCGGTTAAGCGTCCAACTCTTGATTTCAGCTCAAGCCATGATCTCGAGATGGGCTCTGTGCTGACAGTGCAGAGCCTGCTTAGGATTCTCTGTCTCCCTCTCTCTCTCTGCCCCTCCCCTGGTCTCTCTCTCTCTCTCTCTCTCTCTCTCTCTCTCTCTCTCTCTCTCTCAAAATTAAATAAACATTCCTTTGTTACCACATTGCATAATTACAAAGGATATCAAAGCAGCACCCAGGTCAGTGGTTCTCAAATTATACCGTGCATACTAATCATTAAAATGAAGATGTCAGGGCTCACCCCAAGAGTATGATTCAGTAGGTCTGGGGTGACCCATGCTCTTCTCATAAATGTACCTGAAGGACTCAGAGGCAGGTGGCCAGTGGACTACATGCACTGAGAAATTGTTTCCAGAGAAGGGGACTGGAATTGTGTGGAGGAAGGAAGTCAAACAACACAGATAAAGACAATGGACAATGTGATGTTGTGGCTTTTTCTGTGTCCCCCAACTAGACTCTGAGCTCCTGGAAACTCAACCACGCCTTATTTGGTTTTGGTATCTTTGGTGCCCATCTCAGCAGAGAACACTTACTAAATTAATTTCACTGTAGTAAATGGCATGCACCCACACTCACACTTGCACGGACATCAGGAAAATGCACCAACAGTACACTTCCGGGGGTCACACACAATCCCAACAAGGTTATCAATCAAGCCGGTGGGATGTTTGTGCAGGACCTCGACCTCAATCAGTGCCTTTCAGGCTTCAATGTGCAAATGCATCCTCTGGGGATTTGTTAAAATGCCAACACTGATTCAGTAGGTTTGGGGTGGGACCTGCATTTCTTAAAAGCTCCCAGGTGAGAGGCACCTGGGTGGCTCAGTCGGCTAAGCATCTGACTTTGGCTCAGGTCATGATCTCACTGTTCATGGGTTCGAGCCCCACATCCGGCTCTGTGCTGACAGCTCAGAGCCTAGAGCCCACTTTGGATTCTGTGTCTCCCTCTTTCTCTGCTCCTTCTCCTGCTTGCACTCTGTTTCTCTCTCTTTCAAAAATAAACAAACATTAAAAAATTTCTTTTTAAAAGTTCCCAGGTGATGCTGATGCTCTAGTCCAGAGACTCTATTGTGAGTGGCAAGAAACCAGATGCAAATGAGCCCAACAATGGCCACAAGGATAAATAAACAGCAAAAAGGAATGTAAACTCAGATCCACAATGAACTCAAACAATAAAAGCCAGGGAGTTGTGCACCAAGAGTAATCTTTCCCAACTTATTTTAAAGGACTGTGTACCTGACGGTTGCCCTTAGAGGAATCCATAACGTGAATTTTTAAAAGAAAACCTCCTCCACCCACAAAACACCAGATACAGCAGAAGTTTTCCTTGCACTCACATACAGATGCGACGTTTATTCTAAAAATCCTCCAGGTTTGACCACAGCATCTTGTAATGAAGATTTTGAAAACAAAACAAAACAAAACAAAAACCCAATTCTCCTGTCCAATGACCTGAATTCTTCATGCTCTGCCCTATAACATGCAAGGGCTATTTATAATAGATGTGTACAACAAAAATCTTTGTAAGTGGAAGACATTTCCAAGCCCTAATCAGGGAGCATAGCTCGTTTTCTGAATGCAATATTCAGCAGACAGAACCTCCCACTAGACCAAAGACAGTGGGCATTTCCCTGGCATTCACTGTACTATAGAGAAATTGACTTATCCTTCCTCCCCCCACTTCACCCAATAGTTCTCTCGTTCCCATCTGCTAGGGGGTGGGAGGTGAACATCAATCGTTGCCCTTTATGATTCAGAATCCTGTGAGAATCAGCTCAGCACTCAGTTCTCAAAGTGCATCTGGCTTCGTCATCTCCCTATGCAACCCCTTGGAAGGCAGAACTGCAGGGAGGTACAGGGGCCCTGAATGCATGAGGATGAAGAGGGCCAGGCTGTCTCCAGGTCTACTCAGGAATGAAAATGAGGGTCAAGGAAAATGCCTGCGGTCTGGCAATTTCCACAGTTAAAATTAGAGAAAAATCACGTTTGTGTTTCTGTATTAGAAACTCAAGCTCAGGGGCACGGCTCAGATGGTTAAGTCTCCTACTCCTGATTTCGACTCAAGTCATGATCTCACCATCGAGCTCTGACGTGATCGAGTTTCAACGAGAAGGAGCCCCAGATGGGGCTCTGCACTGACTGTAGCCTGCTTAAGATTCACTCTCTCCCTCTGCCCATTCCCCACTTGCACACATGTACTCTCTCTTTCAAAATAAAAGAAAGAGAAAAAAGAAAAGAAAAGAAAAGAAAAGAAAAGAAAAGAAAAGAAAAGAAAAGAAAAGAAACTAAAGCCTAAACTCATATTAAACCTACGGTTGGGAAAGTGGAGGCAGGGGCAATCAACTCTGGTCTACCACTGGTCTGGTTTCTGTCCCTATAGTTTTGCCTTTGCTCAAATGTCATCCATGGAACCAAACTATATGTAGCTCCGGAATTTTGCTTCTCTTAGCGTAATTGTTGAGCGTGTATCAGCGCTTCGTTCCTTTTTACTGCTGAGAAATTTCATTGCGTGGATGTACCATGGTGTGTTTATCCATCTACCAGTGGTGGATATTTATGTTGTTTCCAGTTTGGGGCAATTATAAATAAAACCAATAATAAGAAAATCCACCCCATTTTTTAAAGGCACAAAAACATTTAAACAGATACCTCACCAAAGAAGATACATGGTTTTCGTAAGCACAGGAAAGATGCTCAACGTCCTTATTCATTAGGGAAATGCAGGTTCAGAGCACAACGGGTTACCATGTCACACATTTTAGAGTGCTGACATAACAGCGACAAAACCCCACGGAAACCGGGCAACACAAAGTGCTGCCGAGGACGCTGAGCACACGGGGCTCGTCCACTGTCGCCGGGAAAGCAAAGGGGGAGTTACTTCACAGAGTGCGTTGGCAGTTTTTCCAGAAGCTAAACACCCCATTCCCACACAACCCAGCAGTCCCACTCCTGGGTGTTTACCCGGAAGAAGTGGAAACTTATGTCCACCCAAAAACCTACACGTGAATGCTTACAGAAACGTTATTCATGGCTCACGATTAACTTCCCCTTTTTTAAAAGTTTATTTATTTTGAGAGAGAGAGAAAGTAGGGGAGAGGCTGAGAGAGAGGGAGAGAGCCAGAATCCCAAGCAGGCTCTGTGCTGTCAGTGAGGAGCTGGATATGGGGCATGACCTCAAGAATCGTGAGATCATGACCTGAGCCAAAAACGAGTCAGATGCTTAACCAACTGAGCCACCCAGGCGACCCTTGTCTTCCCTTTTGAGATGAATAGGCAAACTGTCTTTTTGGTGGGTCCCCTGACTAAAACTTACTTCAGTTTTGCAATGTTCACAGACCCAATGGTCACAGATCATACCAGTGATCTTTAAAAAGTAATTAGGTGGGGCGCCTGGGTGGCTCAGTTGGTTAAGCGTCCGACTTCGGCTCAGGTGACGATCTCGCGGTCCGTGAGTTCGAGCCCCGTGCCGGACTCTGTGCTGACAGCTCAGAGCCTGGAGCCTGTTTCAGATTCTGTGTCTCCCTCTCTCTGACCCTCCCCCGTTCATGCTCTCTCTCTGTCTCAAAAATAAATAAACGTTTAAAAAATTAAAAAAAAAAAAAGTAACTAGGAGAGGGGCGCCCGTGTGGCTCAGTCGGTTAAGCATGTGACTCGGCTCAGGTCATGATCTCATGGTTCGGGAGTTCCAGTCCTGCATCCCGGTGAGCTCGTGTCATGTTTCCGGAAGGTGAGCCTCTCTCTCTCTCCCTCCCTCTCTGCCCCTCGCTCACTTGTACGCTTTCTCTCTCTCTCTCCAAAAAAAAAAAAAAAAAAAAAAAAAAAAAAAGGAGATTATAAAATAGAGCCACTTAATTTCTTGGTGGTCACAAAACTCCGTTCTTAGAGTTTGCGGTTGAGGCTGAATCCCATAGGTAAGTTTAATTTTTAATTTTCTTAAGTGTTTATTTATTTTTGAGAGAAAGAGAAAGCACAAAAGTGGGGCAGGGGCAGAGAAAGGGGAACAGAGGATCCAAAGCGGGCTCACTGCTAAGAGCAGTGAGATCGTGAACTACGAGACCATGACCTGAGCTGAAGTTGGACGCTTAACTAACTGTACTTAACCTTGAACCACTCCTTTTCCACACTTTGCCTTCCCTCTTCTATTTATGTGCCCTCATCCCCCAAAGAGATGTCAGCCATGTCAGGAACTATGGAAAGTAAAGCAGATGAAATTTGCCAGCTTTTAGATCCTTTGGTGCTGGAGTTTAAATTAAAACATTATTTATAACTGCTAGTATCTGTTTTATCTTCATGTTCAGCAGGAAGTTCCTAATTGTGCAGGACAATGGCATTTCAGAGGAATTTTGATATACTATCCAGCATAGCAACTCTTGTTTTCATAAATAAAGCTTTACTGAAACACAGCCACAGTGATTCATTTCTGTCTTGTCTATGGCTACTTTTATCTAACAGTGGCAGAGTTGAGTAGTCAAGACAGAGACAGAATGACCCACAAACCCTAAAATATTTACAGTCTTTCCTTTTATAGAAAAATTTGCTGACCCTTGATCTAGCAGAATGGCCTTTTAGTCATTCAATTAATATGAACCATTAGTGTACTATTTGTGTAGACTTGTATAACTACTAATTTGCATAGCATTTTATGTCTTCACATAAGAACAGTTTTGTATCTTCAAACATCAACAAATGTCTGTTCATATCTATCATTTCATTATCCCATGAGCTGTAATAAGTTGGCAATTACTACCATTTCCTTTTCACAGGTAAAGAGGTTCAGAGAGTGAGTTTATAAGAGGTGAGACCAGAACTTGAGTGCAACTCATTCTCCAAATCAGCTCTGGTCACAAAATACATAAATAGATAGATAGATAGATAGATAGATAGATAAATAAATAAATAAAATACAATACGTAGAAAATAAACAAAACACACAGCACACACAGCAAGCTGATCATTTAGTGAGCCAGCTAAGATCAGCTTGGATTTTCATCTGCCTTAATGCCCCACTGAGCTCATTCAATTAAATTCGGTGCCACACAAAGTTCACACGTGAGGCTCATGTCCTGAGATGATGTCTTTCTTTTATCCTAATTTCTGGCACTTACAGACTGCTGAAAGGCTTCTCTTTCTTACAAACTGTATCCCTTTCATACACATGAGTTGACTATACTAGTTAATGATCAGACAGTTGATTCGGGTTTCAGGGAAGCTAGAGATCAGATAATTTCTGGGGCTCTTTATGAAAAGGAATACAAAAGTACCTTCCTTTTGCAAATTTTACAAAAACCAGGTGAACTCATTGCTAAACCCTAAAAGGGGCCCTAATTTTTTTAAATTTCTTTTAACGTTTATTTATTTTTGAGAGAGTGAGACAGAGCACCAGTGGGGGAGGGGCAGAGAGAGAGGGAGACACAGAATCTGAAGCAGGCTCCAGGCTCTGAGCTGTCAGCACAGAGCCCGACGCGGGGCTCAAACCCACAAACAGTGAGATGATGACCTGAGCTGAAGTCGGACACTTAATCGAATGAGCCACTCAGGCAAAGGGGCTCTAAATTTGAAGCTTCATGATCATACTAGTAAATCCTCTGTGAATTATCTTCCCCGCTCAACGAAAGGAAGCTCATATATTCCAGACAGAGCTCTTAGTAAGAAGCGGCCCTTTCTGACTAAACAGACTCATTATTCAATTCTGCCATCCCCACTGATTCCTCATAAAGTTGCAAGAATGAAAGCATTCATGCTTAATTTCAGCAAACTCTACAGTCTTCAGTCTAGAGCAGGGGTGTTCAAAGGATGGCCCGCAGATAAAATTCGCCTCACTTGGGGATTTGTTAGGAATGCAAGCTCTCAGGCTCTACCCCAGACATCCTGAATCTCAAACTGTGAGGACGGGACTCAGCCATCGTGCTTTTTGAACACCGACAGCGGGTTCTGACGCGGCTCAAGTTGGAGCATCTCCGGTCCTCTAGATTGTAGATGCCACACTCTCTGCTCATGTAGAAAACATTTTGAGAAAAAGAGGGGGAGAACTACATCATTTAAGCAAGTTTTATAACTTGTCTTTAGGAACACAACAATCCAATGGCCAATTTCAACGGTAAGCAATCCCATTTTTAGAAGTTTCGGAAAACATGACGTGTAAGATGTGTGAGGATTAACCAGAAGGAGAGGAGCAAATGCTTACAGCTCAAAGTCTGCTTGGACGATTTCTGAGTGCACCAATGTCAATTAAATGAATTTCATGACTTATTGAGTGAGTGAAAATGTATATTTAAACACTCCTGATACAGTCAGACTGAATCAGAATTCTGAACTCTGAATCATCTTAGAAGTTGAAGGAACTTTTCACAAAGAACCTAAATTACTTACTTCAAATAAAATTCCTTATTTTCAAAGACTGGGGGCTGGACCAAATCGATCCTTTTAACCACCAAAGGACCATTTTATTGTTTTTAGCCACCAAGGATGTCTTATTTTAAAATGCATTTCTCATACAAATAATAAACGACTTTGATTTGCACCCACACTGCCTTTCTCTGTCAAAGGTATACTTAGCCACTACTCACAACTTCTGGTCAGCATGAGCTAACCAGTGTTGCCCTTCTGAGTTGATGTATTTTAATTCTCACTAGAAGCAAAGACCTGTAATGTTTTGGTTGGCTTGTGGAGCTTTGTATTATACAAATGCAAAATTTTCCCTTTCGCCTTTCCTCATCTGTAAAAGGTAAATAACACCTGTCTTCTAAGGCCTGTTCTAAGGATTAAAATAAAACAAACAAAACCCCCCAGATATAATGTAATTAGCATTGCATCTGGCACAAATATGGCCACTGCTATTCCCATGATGATCAAGCTGTTTGACATCTTGAAATGAGCTCTACAGTGGATACTTGTTCGCTTATCCGTGTTGGCCCCCCTTTCTGGGAAATACCACACCACCCAAATCCATGTGGAACAGTAGGTTCCTTGTTGACATCTTGCGTGGAATGAACCTGGCTAGTTAATTTAGACTAAGGTGGGTGACTGGTCTATGCCGGGTGAGAGTCTCTCCCCTCAGGAATTTGGAATTGAGAGACTACATTCTAAGACTGGCTATTAAAGAAATCGTTATTTTTTTACCATATGAAGCAGAGAAAAGTATGAAGCCAAGAAGAGTACATCCTGACATTACTTCAAACTCTGGGTTTCAAAGGACAACCAAATTGTCCTTTGTTTAAGATCACTCGAATTGTTTTCTGTTGCTTGTAATCAATGGTCTTTAACTAACACCCACACCCCCAGTGTGGTAGAACCACATGAGGTGAGGTCAGTCCCGACCTGATAGTTTGTGACTGCAAAGTAGTCAATGGCAGTTAGGATGGCTGTTTCCTCAGCACATGTCCAGGTAGACATATCTTCCAATAGGTGGGAATCCAGAAAGGGAGTGAGTCCCTTGGCAAAACACTGAAAACTCAGACGAATTAGAGTTGAACATATCAGCCCATCCAAAGCCTTGGGAGAAGGAGAGATTTAATGAAAAAGGTTTTATGCTGGGGTCTGTTACATGCCAACTGTGGGATTCTGGTTGATTCGCTTTACCTCCTGAGTTTCAGTTTCCCATGAGACCACAACAGCAGCACCAACGGCCATCACAATAATAATGGTGGTAGATGGGTGCCTAGTCCTTATCAGTCAGGGCACAACCAGGAAAACAAAACTGCTATAAACAGTGCAAACAGGGAGTTTCACAAAATTGGTGATTTGAGTAATGGAAGAGTTGAAAAGCCAACAGGTGACAGGTGGCTGGAGCCACGAAGTGACAACAGCCAGGAGGCCCAGAGAGGGGAGAGGAACCCTTGCTGGCTTTTCACTCCTTCAGCGCCTCCCAGTGGCCAAATCCAGGCACAGCCTGGAAATACAGCCTGGTGGGGGGTGGGGCAGGGGGTCAGAGGCCAGCAGGGGAGGGCTAGGATGGAACAGGGGTTCAACCAGACAACTGCACTCACTATGGATGTGCCAGACGCCGTCCTCAGCTCTCAGCGAGAGTAACCCACCCACTCCTGGGAGGTAAGCAATGTTAGTTCCTGATGAGGAAACTGAGGTACAGAGAGGGTGATGTAACTTGCCCAAGAACACATACATAGTAAGTGGCAGGCAGGGCTGCGGTTCAAATCTGGAAAACCCATTTGATTTCTTCCAGAGGTGTGGCAAACAAAAGGCCCCATTGTCGCAAGTGCTGTGTGTCTGTTGTTAGGGCAAATGCTTCAAACACTTAATATTCAAACACTGCATTTAGGCTGTTTATCCACAAACTAAACGTCCTGGGTGTTCTTGCTCGTTCTGAACACTGCATACCGCTCTGTGCCGGGAGCCGCTACAAATTCAGCCCTTCTGATTCACAGTCAGGTCCTCAAAACAAGTTCTCCCTTTGCAGCCATGGTCAGTTTTCCAGGCGAACAATTCTCTCCTTTCTTTTTTCCCTCATTTAGGTATTTATCAGTAAACTACTAAATTTCGGAGATGATGGTAGGTATGGAAAATAGCCACCATTCGAGCCTTTTCCTCCAAGTTTTTACTTTTCCTGCATATAGGTTACTGGTTGTTTTTTTGTTTTTCTTTTTATTATTTTTTTTAATCTGAATATAGTTGACACCCAGTGTTACATTACTTTCAGGTGTACAGGATAGTGATTCAAAAAGTTTATACATTTTGTTATGCTCACCACACGTGCCATCTGTCCCCACAAAGTGCTGGTACAGTACCACTGACCATATTCCCTGTGCCCTACCTTTTATCCCCGTGACTTACTCATTCCACAATGGAAAGCGGGCCTCTCACACTCTCCTTCAACCCTCCCCGCTTCCTCTGGCAACCATTAGTTTGTCCTCCATATTTATAGGTTTGATTCTGCTGCAAAGTTAGTTACACGAGGACTCGGGCCAATCTGTGCCCGCCTGCCCCACGTCCATGGCAGGTGTTGACCAGCGGATGACAGACTCCTCAGCAAGCCGGTTTTGGTCTCCTGGCCCTTCTCACACTAGCGGTTCAGGTCTCTAACGTCATTAGCTCAAAGATGGCGCGGGGTGCCTGGGTGGCTCAGTCGGTTAAGCGTCTGACTCTTGGTTTTGGCTCAGGTTACCATCTCACGGTTCATTGAGTTTGAGCTCCATATCAGGCTCTGCACTGACAGTGCAAAGCGTGCTTGGGATTCTCTCTCCCTCACTCTCTCAGAAATAAATAAACTTAAAAAAAAAAAAAAGATGGTGAGTAACCTCTATTTACTATTCTGGTAATAGGATAAACATTTCCTAAAAATAAGGCAAATGTCTGAAGGGACTGCTTTATAAACAAAATAGGGCAGAATTAGATTGTAGACAAGGAACGTATATGAAACCACAAAGGCTTTTGAGGGAAAAAAAATGGCTTTGATATTTCTTGGCTTACACCACTGTATTAGTTTCCTTGCCAGTTATACAACTGCTTATTTTTCTTCATAGGCTTAATGCTGTGAAGGCTTATTGCCTGTGGTATTTATCACTAAATACTTAGGAAATGCTAAAACTTACTGGAACTCACGTGCATTGGCACGTCAGCTTCCGGATACTACTTTAGAAATGGAGGAATATGAGGTCACTCCACTATGCACCTGTGTGTCTCTTAAAACGAACAAAGTACAAATGAATATGCACCACACCACCTTCAAGCTTAAATGGCAGGGAGAGAAAACATTCTAGTGTCTAAAAACGTAGACACCAAAGCATGTTATACATCATTTCGGAGGAAGACATAGTTCTCTGGCAATAAACTGCTCACCCATGAAATGAAATAACCCTTCTAGGAAAGGATGATTAATTATTTAATAAACATCGTGTATTTTTAACTTCACTGTGAAAAATAAATGGGAGGAAGTGCTCTACGAATCTCAACGGGCAGCACTCTCGGCCTCCAGCCCACTTCGCCCCACATTGTAGGTGCACAGGAGGCGGGGCTCGAGTGAGGGACAGAGGGGGTGGGGGTGGTGGTTCTCTGCCAGGTGCCCATGGCAGGCCTGCTCTCCTGTACTATCTCACCCAAGCTGCATGTAGGTTCTAAAGCCCCCATCTCTACACAGGAGGACACCAAGGCTCAGAGTGAGTAACTTGCCCAGAGTCACAAAGCCAAGAAGAGGCAGATCCAGGATCTGCTGGGGTGTGCTGAACTCAAAAGGTCTTTCCAAGATATCATCATCTGGACCACCCAGAGGAGGGGAGAGCTGAGGAAGGAGAATGGAGGAACAGAGCAGGGGAGAAGAGAGCTCCGGTAGCAGAGTCAACCAACCTGACTGTGGTAGGTTGAGAAATGGTCCCCAGAGTTTCAGGTCCTAATCCCTGGAGCCTGTAAATACTACCTTACAGGGGAAAAAAGATCTTTGCAGATATGATTAAGTTGGAGATTTTGAGGTGGGGATATTATCCTAGATTGTCTGGGTGGGCTCTAAATCCAACAGCAAGTGTCCCTGTGAGGGAGAGGCAGAGAGATCACACACACAGAAGAGGACGTTATGTGAAGAGGACGCAGGGACTAGGGGAATGGCCACAGCCAAAGAACGGCCAGGAGCAACCAGAAACTGGAAGATGCTGGGAGCGGATTCTTCCCAGGGTCTCCGGAGGGAGTACAGTCTTGCTACCACCTTGATTTTGCCCACTGAAACGAATGTTAGACTTCCGGCCTCCAGGCTGTGAGAGAATTCATTTCTGTTGCAAGCCAGCAAGTTTGTGGCAATATGTCATGACAGCCGCAGGAAACAAATACACTGCCCCACTGGGTACAAGCTGAGAGTTGCCGCTGTGCGTGCCTCAGCCTGGCTGGCATCCAAATACCAAGAGATATACCCCATCCTGGTCAGGGGCTTTCAACTCTTTTTCTAAAGCTTCCTTCCCCCGTCCCGTGTGATGCTCAACACGAGAAACAGCTGGTATGTCTGCATTAATGGCTAAAAGGAGTAGGAAAAAGCACTGGTCCAGAGTTTAGGATTCACGGTTTCAGACACAGCTCAATTGCTTTTTTGGGGGTGCAACACTAAGCAAGTCATGTGAAAGTTCTACGTCTCATTTTCCTGATCTGTAAAAGCCATCGTGATATGTCCTTCAGTCTCTGAAAAGATTCAAGGAGGTAGTGTACACAGACCCTCAGTAAACTATAAAGCGTTGTATTAAAACATGGAAAGAGTCCTGATTACTCCCCCTTCATTCTCTTCTTCATACAATCAAAAGCATTCTTAAGCATCTCGTATAAGGAGAGTATCATGTTGAGTCACACACAAGGAAGTGTAAGGCACCAGAGCTGGCCGGATTTATCATCTTCCTGGGGAGACATACCCACAACATTAAGTAACAGCACAAGGTTGAAAAGATTCGGTGCCAGTAATATCTACGTGACTACAGAGATAAAAGAGATTATGGAGCACTGTAGTGGTGTGAATACCTGGTCCCCTTCTTAGGGTAGGAGTGTATTTCCCCACCCCCTGAAGTCAGGCTCGGTCACGTAACTTGCTTTGGTCAATGAAATGTGAGCAAGACGTTGTTTCCAGGCAGACCTTTTAAGAGTCAGTGCATCTTTCTTTCTTGTGACCATGGCTGGCAATAGTCTAGTCTAGTTAGTGTCTGTATCGTCAGCCTCAGACACAGCATGAGGGCAACAACTATAAAAAGCAGTGCCTCCAGTCAATCTGCCATGGACAGTTAGCAGAATGAGAGTTGTTTAAGCCACTGAGCCCTTTGGTTGCAGCATAAACTAGACAGTGCTGACTGATACAAAGGGTGACAGAAAGGCTAACAATACAGACGGAACCCAGGCTAAGCCATAGGGCCAGCAATGTCATATAATACTTGACAGGTATATTACAAAGTGACTCATGGGTCTCAAGGACTCATATAATTACTTACTATTCTACTTAATACAACCCTATGAGGACAGCGACCATGAAGCTTATTCATAACTACATCCTTGGCACCAACCACAGTGGCTGGCGCATAGTGGGGATATAATAAATGGGTGTCTAATAAATCCCCAGAGGGGGAGATGGGACCACATAACAGAGGAAGGAGGGAGGAAAGAAACCCCACAGCTTGACACTTCAAGGTAGGAATGAGGATGATGTGGCCTTGGGCATGAAGAAGGCCAACACAGATCACCTAAAAATATACAGGTACAATTATGCTTAAGTTATCATTGTAAAGCTTAAAAAAAAAAAGATGGTGTGCCTTCTGGATGATGACAGCCATTTCCATTCTCCTCCTGTCCTGGTTAATACACTTCCTTGGTATCATCTGTTTTAATATCATGGTTTCAAGGCCTAAAAGAATGATTAACAACATTATCATTAAAAGCCATCGAAGATTCAAAGACTTAAGATATATACCATTTTTTTTAAAAAAGAACCATTCTCATTTCTACAGCACAGACGTACTAAAACCTGATCTTTTAAAAAAAAAACTTTCCCTCCTTTTTATTTTCAACCCTTGACTTAGTGAATTTAATGAATAGGATTAGGTTGTGTCTTCCTTAATAAATATCCTCCATAGTTTCTCTTATGTGAGTAAAAAAGACAAAGCAACTCTTTAGCTAGGAGCTATATGGAGATAAACCAAGACATTTCCTTTAGGCAAGAAAGGGGCACAGACAATCACTGCTAGGCCCCCGAATGTGTGGGGAAAATATATTAAGAAATTCTACACCATCCATTAGATGCAATACTTTTAGTAATCGCCGCTTATCTTTGTAAGGGGATCCCTGGTGGTAAGCAAACTGAGTCTGGCAAGCAAGTACCGTGAGGGCTGAGGTGGTTTCCGTGATACTATTATTCTCTAATTCATGTAGAAAGCCACAGATGTCATTTGGAGTGGTCAATAAATATTAATTAACTGTAGACATACATTTTTAACTTTGTCATTCTTTAAGCTGTTCTGGGATTTTACAGAGGGAAAAATACCCTCAAAATACTCCTGTTACAGAATGCATACCATTTGCCAATTACTGAAAACTTGGGAAACCAGGGGAAAATATCTGTATTTTAAACACCCTCTTGGTTAATGGGGCATTACGACTGGACTCTGTGATTATTAAAATTTATATCCCATGTGCTTCTGTTAAGTGGTTTACAAATAAAAGGCAAGCATTCTATCAGGTTCTTAAGTTAGAAAAATGAAATTTAAAACCAAATGGAAGAAGTAATTCTGTAAATCAATTAAGTTAAATGTTAATTTGAACCACATTCAACCATTTCTCATCCAAAAAAACCCAGCAGTCATATGGCTCAGTCTATTACTGAGGTTAAGAATTTAACTTAAACTGAGAATAAACTGAGGGTTGATGGGAGGTGGGAGGGAGGGGAAGGTGGGTGATGGGCATTGAGGAGGGCACCTGTTGGGATGAGCACTGGGTGTTGTATGGAAACCAATTTGACAATAAATTTCATATTAAAAAAAAAGAATTTAATTTAACTTGAAACTTTCTGGCAAAAAAGGAAACATGACAAATGATGCAATTTTCACCATTAACCAAATTCTTTTTATTTTTTTAAGTTTATTTATTTATTTTGAGAGAGAGAGAGGTGGAGAGAGGGAGAGAGAGAGAGAGGGAGGGAGAGAATCCCAAGCAGACTTTGCTCTGTCAGCGCAGAGCCTGATGTGGGGCTTGAACTCATGAACTGGGAGTTCACGACCCAAGCTGCAGTCAAGAGTTAGATGCTTAACTGGCTGAGCCAACGAGGTGCCCCCATTAACCAAATTCTTTTTTTTTTTTTTTAATTTTTTTTTCAACGTTTATTTATTTTTGGGACAGAGAGAGACAGAGCATGAACAGGGGAGGGGCAGAGAGAGAGGGAGACACAGAATCGGAAACAGGCTCCAGGCTCTGAGCCATCAGCCCAGAGCCCGACGCGGGGCTCGAACTCACGGACCGTGAGATCTTGACCTGGCTGAAGTCGGACGCTTAACCGACTGCGCCACCCAGGCGCCCCCCAAATTCTTTAAGAGACACCATATTCACTGACTGCAAAGAAAGCTACACTCATAAGAATATAAATTTTCAGGGCACCTGGGTGGCTCAGTCAGTTAAGTGTCTGACTCTTGGTTTTGGCTTATGTCATGATCTCATGGTTTGTGGGTTTGAGCCCTGCTTCAGGCTCTGTGTTGACAACATGGAGCCTGCTCAGGATTCTTTCTCTCTCCCTCTCCCTAGCATGCATGCTCTTTCTCTCTCTCAAAATAAATAAATACACTTCACAAAAAATATATATAACTTTTCAGTGAGGTCATGGGAAGTGGCATGCTAAGCAAATACAGCTTTGTTATAACTGATATAGAGTTATCATTTAGAATCCCTACATCAGGGTACCTCAGTGTTTTCTAACCTGGCGAGCCCCAAACATGTTGATCCTCAGCCAAGTTCACTGATATAAAGCAAATAATGTGTTTTATGCTCACAAAGTTCAAGATAGCCTTCAACAGCTAAGCTGTGTATTCAGGCCTCTCTCTGAGAGCAGGACATTGCATATACTATTTCTCAAAATGATTTGTCCATGGGATCTTTTAAAAATTAAACAGCAGTTATTAAGCTGGTAGAGTATTGTTCAGTTCAAATATTTTTTTGGAAAAGTTAACCAAGATCAGTGTTATTCCAATTATGATCAGCTAGTGGTCACAAACAGCATTTTAAAACTTAAATAAATAGGGGAACCTGGGTGTCTCAGTCGGTTAAGTGTCTGAGTTTGGCTCAGGTCATGATCTCACGGTTCGTGGATTCAAGGCCCACATCAGGCTCTGTGCTGAACGCCTGCTCAGAGCCTGGAGCCTGCTTCAGATTTTGTGTCTCCTTCTCTCTCTGCCCTTCCCATGCTCATGCTCTGTCTCACTCTGTCTCTCAAAACTAAATAAATGTAAAAAAAAAAAAAAAAAAAAAATTAAACAAAAAAAGTTAAATAAATAGAGGTAGCAAAGGAAAAAATCCAAGAACGGAACACATAGGGAAGATAAACGTTGTCGTGTTGAAGCTTTGGTTAGTTAAATGTGAAGACTTTAAGAAGATGGGGGAATTAGGTCATGCCACAAATTACATTTCTTATGGGTTACAGCAAATAGTTTAAAAATCAATGTGCAGAAAAATTGGTGACTAAAAAATGTAGGGGTTCACAAAATAATTTTAAATAATTATTCACATAACAATTATTTGCTTAGTTAATCTAACAACTGTCCTTACAAAATTTATTTTCCTGTGGGTAAATACACATGTAATCAGCAAGTTAAATAAAGCTTTCTTCAGAGGTGCTGGGGTATAAGTCTCCATAGGTTCTGATTGTGAACCCAGAAGAGGGAATGGCTGCTTCAACAGAAGGAAACATAAAGGTTTCATGAAGAGGCTTTCTCTCTTTCAATGTTTTTATTTCAATTTTTTTGAGAGAGAGACAGAACGTGAGCAGGGGAGGGGCAGAGAGAGAGAGGGAGACACAGAATCCAAAGCAGGCTCCAGGCTCTGAGCTGTCAGTACAGAACTGGATGCAGGGCTTGAACTCTTTTGAGTTGTGAGATCATGACCTGAGCCCAAATTGGACGCTTAACCAACTAAGCCACCCAGGTACCCTTTTGTGATTCTTGAAAGCTCCTGTGCTTTCTGATGGCTTAATCAGCTGTTCCACAGATTCTCAGCATTTCGTATATTCCTTTGAACTGGCTTTGGCGTCCTGCGGGTTCCCTCAGTCCTGAGCTAAATAAATCTTTGACCTGTTGCTCACTATATATTTTTAAAATTATATTCAAAATAGCTTTATTAAGGTATAACTGACATACAATAAACTGCATATATTTGAAATAAATAATTTGATAAATTCTGACACAGATATACACTTGTGAAACTATCACCATAATCAAGATAGTGAATATATCTAGAACTCCCTAAGATTCCTCTTGCCTCTTTATAATCCCTGCCTTCTACCCCTCTCCAGGTAACTGCCAACCTGCTGTCTGTCACTATAGATGAGCTGACCTTGCATTTTATAGAATTTTATATAAATGAAATCATACAACATATACTGTGTGTGTGTGTGTGTGTGTGTGTGTGTGTCGGCGGGGGCGGGAGGGTCTGGCTTCTTTCACTCAGCACAATCGTTTTGAGATTCAACCATGTAGTTATGCGTACAGTAGTTGATTCTTTTTTACTGCTGAGTGGATACTCGTTGTATGGATATACCACAATTTATCTTTTCACCTGCTGCTAGATATTTGAATTGTTTCCAGCTTCAGTTACTATGTACTGCACATGAGAGCCTTTTTTTTAACTTTCTGAAAATTATACTTGGATCTAAGTACTAAGGAGATAGAATCATTAGGGCTTCACTACTCCCTGCAGGTGGGGAAGGTAAGAGGACCCCACGTTGTTTATTCGTGCAGCTGATGGCAGAGTCATAACCACAGTGGACTCGCAGGAGTTGAGTGAATGAATGCACGCATGGAAACAAGTGAATGAATGCATGAAGCTACAAAACAGGAGTATGAATAACTTTGAAAATGGGGTCAGGGGTGAGGCTGACATTCTCAGTTCTGACCACAGATTTGTTTTGGCATTTCAGCAGCAGCTGTGATTAAACCAACAGCAAGGGTGACCCAGCCCTAGGTTAGCTAACTAGGGGCCACCACACTACCTATGACCTTGTGGTACATATGCAATTAGGAGAGAAGCCTCTTTCAAAGGGATGTGAAATGGACTGCTGAATTTTTCGAGTTCAGACATCTGTTTGTGGATTTTGGAGTGACTTGTGCCCTCTTATTCTTATCTCTATTCCCATTCCAGTTATGTCCAAAGGAGGATAGGGCAGGAGGGCTGCTGAGGGGCCAGAGCCAGAGGGGAGGGGATACTTTTGATCTGAACTAAATACCTATTTCACAGGTTTGGTAATCAAAGAGGGCTTAATGCTTTTTAAAAAGTGGTATCCCTACCTCTGCTGGTGCTCTATGTAAAATTCCTGCAAAACGTATCCCACACTGTCATTCCCTACTTAGTTCACCTCCTGGGCCAGACCTGGTTTCAGTGCCCACATAGAAATGTTTGGTTCTACTGAGCTTAAGATGGAGACTTAAATTTTTCTGGCTTTGTCTCCAACAAATCTGCAGGTAGGGGTTCTCCCATAGGGGAGTGGCAGCAAAGGATTACGAGATCAAGAGGCGGGAGCCATGAATGATTTTCCAGTAACAAAGGGGCTCTCAACTCCAGCATGACCTGCTCCCTCCCGGGCTGCACAGCTCAGGGTACAGAGCAAGGGCCCAGGAGCTCTGCTGAAGAACGATCTCCAACAGGCCAGAGAGCTCCGTGCAGACACAACGAGCCCTTGCCAGTGCAGCTGGAGCCATTCAGACTTGGTAACACGGGGTGGTGACTAGGCCTAGAGACGCAACCAGAGGCAGGAGGCACCAGGCCCAGAGAAGTAATCTCCCGCACGGAGAAAGGCAGCCCAGGTCCAGCTGCTTTCTACTCATGGTTGCCTTCCTCCCCGTCCCTCGACTGGTCTGTTTGCCTGGTCCGTAAGCCCTGTCCTCGGCTCTCCCCACCAACCCCACTTTCCTTAGAGCCTATAATTGTGCACCCCTCCCCCAACCTACCCACCCTGGGGACTTTTATTTCTTTCCCTCTGACATGTTTTCAATGTAAAATATCAGACCAAATGACAAAATTTTCTAGGTTTCATTATTTTTCTTATTCCCTCTCTCTGCCACCCAGCTTCTCCAGATACGTGCATGGTGCTAGATCCAGTCTGTCACCCATTCTGTGTTCTTTTATTTACAGTCGAAACGATTATTCCTGCGTTTAGAGAGATTGAGCCTTTCTGTTCTGAACCAACTATGTGGCTCACTTATTTATATCCGGCCTAAAGTCTGATTTAGTATTTCCACTCTCTGGCCGCCATGTCCTTCCCAGCCTGATTCTGCCCCATGGATGTTTTTACCCTGAGAAACTGGGTCCTTGCTTCAGGGCCTGGAGTTTTATCCCGTTTCTGATTCCCTTTTCTCTTCTCTTTTCTAAAGAGCAGGTCCTCAGGGTACTCTGGGAACCAGCCTAGAGGGAAAGAGTTTCCAGTTGAAGGTCTAATAAAAAAGACACGGGACAGGTGCCTGCACCCAGGCTGTGGGCTGTAAGAGGGAGAGCAGGGTGACTAAAGAGAGAGGCTGGTGAGCAGGAGGAGAGCAGCACCTGGGCCCCAGGGAGAAGCTGGTACAGATCATGCTGGCTGGTGTATATGACAGCAGTAAGAAGTATCTGAACCCAAGAGACTGGACTGAAAACTCGTTACAGGACAATTTTCACCCATTCTCACTTTTCTCTACTAACAAATAACTCTACCAAATGCAAGTTATTTCCAGGATTTAATTCACAGCCTTGATATTAAAACACCAAGTCTGGCTTAAAACAAGAGCTAGAAGAACATAAAGTCACTGGAGGGAGTGTCTAAACATCAACGGTAGCCTTTGAGGAAGTATCAGCTCATCAGTCAAGACTCACAGGGAACCAACAAGGGACAAATTTTAGATATTTAAAAACAAAGCGATGACAATTTCCCATGTGATTAAATTTCTCCTGAATTTTGTAGAATAGGTTACAGTTGACCCAGGGCAGTCTTTTAAGGAAATATTACTATCTTAATAAAAACAGTACTACTGGGGACAATGCATGACATGTCTATGAAGCCCTGCCATCCTGACAATGATCTGCACTGCAGGTGGACGGTCGGGGACACCAAGAGCCCCCGACATCAGTGCACAGGAAGACCCATGTTTAAATGGCAAGTGGTGGGATTCCTACTCCAGTACTGCTTCTCTTGACCTACTGTCACTCTCAAACACTTGACTGTACTGCACGAGGTGAGAACTCGAGTCCCACCTGATGTTCTCTAATTCTTCCCGGCAACTGACTGTGCTACTGTGATATTGTAATAGGAAGACGACGACCAAAAATTCAGTCCCAGTTCCTGGTACAAAACTCCTAAAACCCTTGTGATTTCCTAAATGACAGGAGCAGCTTTTGTTCTAATACTTGGACTCAGTCCCTGGTTCCTGACATGAGAACTTTTAAAACCTTCCTAATCTCCATGGTGCATGGCTTTCTATGCTACTGTTATGGGCTGCCTTTTCCCTCCCTGCAGATACCTTCAGGATGGGGGCTGGTTACCAGAAAGACTAAGGTATGATTAAAGGCCGGAACTTTCAGCCCCACTCCCAACTCCAGGGAGAGGAGAGGACTGGAGATTGAGTTAATCACCAATGGCCAGTGATTTCATCTATGATACCTACATAATGGAGTTTCCATAAAAAACCCGAAACAACAGGGTTTAGGCAGCACCTGGGTTGGTTAACGCATCCAGATGCCAGGAGGGTCATGTGTCCCAAACTCCCCAGGGACAGAAGGTCAAAGTCCTGTGTTCACCACCCTTCTGGACCTTACCCTATATACCTCTTCATCTGGCTGTTCATTTACAGCTTTCATAATAGACTGGTAATAGTACATGAGGTGTTTCCCTGAGTTCTGTGAGCCATTCTAGCAAATTATCAAACCTGAGGAGGGGTTGTGGGGACCTCTGAATTGTAGACCGGTCAGGAATATGAGAGAGTAACACCCGGGCCCTGGATTTGTGACTGGCGTCTGAAGTCAGGGCAGTCTGGAGAGCGTAAGGGCTCAGCCCTTAACCTGGAGGGGGGCGGGGGGGGGGGGGGGTCTGTACTAACTCCAGGTAGTTAGTATCAGAGTTGAATTAAATTGTAGGACACCCAGAATTAGTATCTGCAGTGAACTTGAGAACTGCTTGGTGTGAAAAACCCACACAATTGGTGCCAGAAGTGTTCTGTGACTAGTAATAGATCATAGGAGCCACGTTATGTTCTCAATCATTGGATTTGCCATGAAGTCAAAAATCTCTGATGATTACATCTGAGTAAAAGGGTTCAAAATGATAATCTGCGCATGAAAAGCAGTGGCTACCCATTCACCTGCAATAATAGTAGGCTTTTACAAATTCATCAACCACCTAATCCTTATGGAGCATATGCAACATGCTAGTAACCAAGCTAGGCTCTGGGTTATAACAGTTACAATCTTTTCTGCTCTCTAAAGCACTACTCTGGGGCGCCTGGGTGGTTCAGTCGGCTAAGCATCCGACTCTTGGTTTCAGCTCAGGTCATGATCGCATGGTTCATGGGTTTCTAGCCCTGCATCAGGCTCTATGTTGACAGTGCAGAGCCTGCTTGGGATTCTCTCTCTCTCCCTCTCTCCCTATCCTTCTTCCACTTGTGCTCTCTTTCTCTGAAATAAATACACTTAAAAAACAACAACAACAACTTTGTTTTAAAAAAAAAAAAGACACTAATCCATGTTTAAGTGGGTTGTTAGGCTATTTCTCCACTAAAATTACTCTTCCTTCTGTTCTCGGAATGGTCCAAGTATTCCAAAAAGATCGTGGTGCTTTGAGGACTGACAGAGAATTTCTGAAGCCAAGCATGATGGATCACCTTCACGCTGCGACCAGAAAGGCCCATTCCTCATCTGGCTTGGGACTCAGGGCAAGTGTGAGACGAAAGTTGTTTAGGGACTATCACCAGAATTTTCCGCTTTCTCTTGACACGACAACCTCAAGCCCTCGCTCTGCTGGCTGGTGTCAAAACACGCTTATGAGAAATGCTGGATTATGCACCGAACCAGTTAGAAAAACGGGTGACACGTTCCTGAGAAGAAACCGTTGTTTTCACACAGTCATCAACAGGGACGGCACCACCGTGAACGATCTGCTTGGAAATGCCCTCGCACACTCCTTGAGGGGCTTGTTCCTTGGACCATCATTTACAATGTCTTTTCTTAAAGGTGATTCGAAGCTGCAAGTATTAGCAAGCGTCCCAGCATGATTAATAGAAGGCAAGGAAGCCACTTGTAAAGAGATAAAATATAACTACAGTGTAAGCCAGCAAGATGGTCAAGTAAATCCTGATGCCTCCGCTTATCAGGGGGCTGTATGAAAAAGAAATTAACTCTAGAGGTCAAGACAATACTGTGGCGCAGGGAGAGAATTATCGCTCTCCCTGAAGACTTTTCTCCCTGAGGCAAGACAGCACACACCCTAGATTAAACTTTCATCAGCACATCTGGAAATTCCATCAATCTTTCATTACGGTCTGGCTCAGAGAACCCTCTGCCTAGATGTCCTGTTAGGAAGCTCTCCATCCTCTATGTGGAGACCCTCCAATTACGCCTAGGGAAGGAAACAACGACAAAGGGGAAATAGAGGTAACTTTTGGAGTAACTCAAAAAAAAACCAAGGGGCCCACTATTTCTGAATCCCTGTCACCTAAAACAGAACCGCCCTTTGTCACTGGCAACTGCCACCAATTTAGAAGGGAAGTTTCCTTGGCACGAGCTGCACCCACCGCGTGATGCAGCTGAACAGAATGAACACTCACGCTCACTCGCTTGCTCACAAAAGCTTCTCGAATGCCCTCCCCGCAGAAGTGCCCTCTGTACCGTGTGGAAGTGGCTGCCTCCTTTGGCCAGTTGCTAACTCAAGGGTCCACAAGGGAGGGTGTAGCCTGGAGACAGAAACCACCCCAGATATCTGAACAAAGAAAATATCATACAAAGAACTGTATGCAGGTAATAAAAAGGCAAAAAGGAAACAGAAAGAGGTTACCGTGGAGGCAACGTTGCAAAGGGGGATGGAGGGGCCGTGACCTGTAGGGTTGAAGGAACAAAGCACAGAGGTTGGGATTATTAAAAGCTAGAAGCCTGGAGGGGCCCCACGGAGGAGAACACTGAGGAAGTGTTGCCTGGCCGTGCTAGCATCTCCAGGCCAGGGGCCCAGACCTTTAAAGAGGCACGGCAGCCAGCTGTGCTGGGGGCTCTGAAGAAGGGGCATGATGAAGCTCGTTCCGCATTTCTGCGAATGTTGGGAACACCTCGAAGTGGAGTTTGAACTGATGCAATGGGGTGAAGCAGCTTTTCTAGGGTGATGCTCACAGGAAGCGAAGTAAGAGCAAGTCTCTTCCTCCTCCAGCCTTGCAGTCTTCTAGTCAGAGCCTAAGAGGCAGCAAACCAGACAAGCACAGACGAATTCTGCAGAATCTCGGCCTCAGAAAGCTGAGCCACCTGCAAAGGGTGGGTTTGGAGCTGAGACACAGCAGCTTAATACCTGGCTTAGGAAGCAACAGGTCACGGGCTCGGGAAGCTGAGGTGACTGGTCTCCAGACCACGCCAGAATGCCAGTTGTGTCACCTCTTCTTTTTCAATAGTAGTTTCACTTGGCAAGTGTCGACCCAGCTCCATTTCCCAGAGTCTCTTGCAGCTGCGTGTGGCCAACAGGATGTGAACAGAATGTGAATATACGTGAGGTGTGCAAGTTCCAGGTCGTCTTGCAACTTAGAAGACAGTCAGTCCCTTGTCCTGGTCAGACTGGAGGGATGGCACGGCCACCACCTAGAAGGAGCATGAACCCGCATGGCACCGAGCCGCACTGAGACGGTACTGTATGTTGCAGACTGCTACAGATAACGTGTCCCTAGTGTTTCAGACAATGGACCTTAGAACACTTGATGCAGCAGCCCAAAACATACCCTAGTGAATACAAAAAGGGTTAGCTCTAGGACAGCAGCAGAGCTGGGCAATGCTTGCAGGTACCCTGAGGAATGCCGGTAGAACGGAGGTATTGGTAGGAGAGGAGAGACAGTCAAAAAGGACTTTGCCTTTCTTACTACGACCTCCTACAGCAGCCACAAAGATCCTAATTCTGCCCTGCAAGCATTACTATTTTAATGCTCTTTCTCTAAAGGGGAGGAGGGCATCCTAGGTCCCTTATGGCTGGGTCTCGATTCCTCTTTTTCTTTAAGCAACCCTCTAAAGATGTAAAAAATCATTCCTAGCTCAAAGCCATACAAAAAGAGGTCTCAAGGCCCTACTTTGTCAACTTCCGCTTTCATTCTGCAACTGTGGTCTTATCTCTTCAATTAAGAAGCCAGATCTTTAAGGACAGGGACCAGGCCATAGACTTCAAGGGTCTCCCTCCCGATCCCCGCTTATTTTAGACCATCTGTCATCTCGTCAGGATGAACAGAGGAGCCTCCTATTCAGACAGATGAAAATCTCAGGAGTCTGGTCTCTGTGCTGTCGGAACCTGAAGGATCATCTAAGGTAAGTCACACCCTCTGTCCTGAGCCTCCTAATCTCTAAAAGAAGTTGGGAGATATTGTTACTAAACTACTTTTTCAATTTAAAAGGCTCTGAGTCAAAGTTTTATGTATTTTAATAATTAATCCCAGTATTTCTCAGGACCTTTCCTGTCCCCACCCCCAAATTAAGCAGTGTTTTTAAAAGAAATTAAAACAAGACAACAGTGGCAGGAAAACAAGAAGAAGAACTATGTGTAACAAGAGCCTTTTAAAACAACTTAAACCAGGGGCGCCTGGGTGGCTCAGTCGGTTGGGCAGCCGACTTCGGCTCAGGTCATGATCTCACGGTCCGTGAGTTCGAGCCCCGCGTCGGGCTCTGTGCTGACGGCTCAGAGCCTGGAGCCTGTTTCGGATTCTGTGTCTCCCTCTCTCTGACCCTCCCCTGTTCATGCTCTGTCTCTCTCTGTCTCAAAAATAAATAAAATGTTAAAAAAAAAAAAATCTTAAAAAACAACTTAAACCAGGCAGGGTCTTGCTGGCTAAAACCAGATGGGACCATCCTAAGAGATGAGAATATGAAAAAATATATATATTTGGTATACTTGAGACTCACTATATTCTTTAGATAAAAGTTTCCTGAGATCTTGGCCAGATAAAACAATTATGTCAAGGTTAAATTCATTTGGAAATTTATGAATTATCTATTATTAGAAATTATTCATCAACTGCAACTTCTTACTCAACACAGCTCCGGAGGCAAGGGAAACAAAAGCAAAAATGAACTATTGGGATCTCATCAAAATAAAAAGCTTCTGCACAATGAAGGAAACAATCAGCAAAACTAAAAGGCAACTGACAGAATGGGAGAAGATATTTTCAAATGACATATCAGATAAAGGATTAGTATAAAAAATCTACAAAGATCTCACCAAACTCAACACCCAAAAAACAAATAATCCAATAAAGAAATGGGCAAAAGACATGAATAGACACTTCTCCAAAAAGGACATCCAGATGGCCAACCAACACATGAAAAAATGCTCAACATCACTCATCATCAGGGAAATACAAATCAAAACGAGATACCACCTTACACCTGTCAGAATGGCTCACATGAACAACAACAGGTGTTGGCGAGGATGTGGAGAGAGAGGATCTCTTTTGCACTGTTGGTGGGAATGCAAGCTGGTGCAGCTACTCTGGAAAACAGTATGGAGGTTCCTCAAAAACTTAAAAATATATAACTAACCTATGACCCAGCAATTGCACTACTAGGTATTTATCCAAGGGATACAGGTATGCTGTTTCGAAGGGACACATGCACCCCCATGTTTATAGCAGCACTATCAATGACAGCCAAAGTATGGAAAGAGCCCACATGTCCATCGATGGATGAATGGATAAAGAAGATGTGGTATATATATACAATGGAGTATTACTCGGCAATAAAAAGAATGAAATCTTGCCATTTGCAACTACGTGGATGGAACTGGAGGGTATTATGCTAAACAAAGTAGGTCAGCCAGAGAAAGACAAATATCATATGACTTCACTCATATGAGGACTTTAAGATACAAAACAGATGAACATAAGGGAAGGGAAGCAAAAATAATATAAAAACAGGGAGGGGGACAAAACAGAAGAGACTCTTAAATATGGAAAACAAACAGATGGTTACTGGAGGGGTTGTGGGAAGGGGGATGGGCTAAATGGGTAAATGGCATTAAGCAATCTACTCCTGAAATCATTATCGCACTATATGCTAATTTGGATGTAAATTAAAAAAAGAAAAAAAGAAAAAAAATAAATTATTCTTCAAAACTAGGAAAGAGATGTATAAAGCATCTTCTAGAAAGAGAGGTTTCATAATACAAACTCTAAGCATAAATAATATCACAGGATCAACATTTAACCTGAGAAAACACTTAAAAAATTTTTTTCAATGTTTATTTATTTTTGAGAGAGAGAAAGACAGAGTATGAGTGGGGGAGGACAGAGAGAGAGGAAGACAGAGAATCTGAAGCAGGCTCCAGGCTCTAAGCTCTCAGCACAGAGCCCGATGTGGGGCTTGAACTCACAAACCGTGATATCATGACCTGAGCTGAAGCTGGACACCTAACCGACTGAGCCACCCAGGCGCCCCATCCGAGAAAGTACTTTATAAAAAACATTTGTGCCCAATGGCTGTGGTCATTGCTATTAATTATGAAGGGATTTTATCTTCATTCTAGCAGGCCTGACAGAATCTCCATTTATGAATAGTTACTTGTTAAAACTAATTCCAATTTTTCTTAAAAACAAAGGCAGCAATCTAGTGTTGGCACTAATTTAAATGAATGAGTTGACTGACCAGAGGAGCATTTTCCAAAGTGTGTTCCATGTGACTGCATTTCCATGAAGAAAAGGGTCCCAGTGAACATCAGCACAGGAAAACCTCCAAGAGGGTCCAGAGTAAAGGGGCTCTTTGCACTTTGTTTAACCCAGTTTCCTAACAGACTCTAAAATCTTGTTTTTCCCTCTCCGGGACAGCATATGAACACCTTACCTCATTAGTTCCCCATAGACATGGCTACGGAAGTCACTCCGAAACCCTCTGACTATCCTGACTATCCCATCTACACAGTTTCCCTTCTCATGGGAAACAGACGGGATCGGCAGATACTACTGCATATTGGCAACACACACAGGGGTCTGTGTGTCAGATCCTTCCCAGAAGACAGATCCATATCTGCCACCACGGATATGGTGTTAAAGGCCCCCATGTTCAGAAACTATGTTTGCTTGCTTTGGATACCTGTATGACGGAAGAGGGAGAAAGCTGTTTCCCAGGGTCTGAATGAGTAAGAAGAGAGCTGTGGCCAGCAATCAGCATGGGCGCCTGAAAAACAGGCTCCTGAAATCCTCCCACCCATCCTTGAATGACAGCTGGCAGGCTCACAGAGGCAAGAGAGGTGGCTCTCTGGTGGTCTGCCTCAGTCACTGGGGACAAAGTGCCAGCTCTAAGGCCCATGGCCATTTGTACCTGTGAGGATGCCCTCCTTCCCACAGCAGGAGGCAGCAGGGAAGGTGAATTTGGATACTCCCCAGTACTGCCTTGCATTGGAAATACAAGGCTTATGAAACTCCTTTCGCCAGTCTGGAGGTCTGAGAGCCTTGATCTTTATCTTGCTGGGATCAAAAGGAACCAAAGTACAGGGGCGGCTGGATGGCTCGGTCAGTTAGGCACCCGGCTCTTGGTTTTGGCTCAGGTCATGATCTCGAGGTTTCATGAATTCAAGCCCGTGTCAGAGAGCATGGAACCTGCTTGGGATTCTCTCTCTCTCCCTCTCTCTCTCTGCCCCTCCCCTACTCATGCTGTCTGTCTCACTCAAAATAAACTTAAAAAAAAAAAAAAAAAAGAAGAAGCCAAAGTATAGACTAGCCAAGAGAGAGGAGGTAGCTCTCTCTTTGTTGGGCAGCAATGCAGAAGTGCTCTACAAAACACCACAATAAAGGCAGGCACAGCCCTCAAGAATAAGGCAAAAAGTTCAGCCCAGTCCAGCGATGACCCACACCCCACAGAGAGCCACCAACCGGTGTGACTGCAGCTTCTTCCATCACCCATGGTAAGAGGGTTCTCCAAATCAACCTTGGGGATCAGTGGGGGGTGTCACGGACAGATCACCTCCCCACCCAAAGTAAACTTACTCCCTAAGAAACTTCTCCAGAGGAAATCAAAAGCCTTGAGATAGTGCTAAACCCAAAATAACTTTAAACAAATTCTGAAATTCCATGGCTCAGTGAAGCACTCTGAATTTCAAGAAAGATTTTGTGCCCTTCGAGCCTCTGGAATGCATACTTTTCTTTTTCATTCGAACCTCAAGAAATCCCCTAGGAGCCCTTGCAAACGAATACACTGCCCTGGTTTGATTTTCTGTGTGTACCTGATCCCACTAACTGACAAGCAGATTATTACAGGGTTAGAGGGGAAGAAAGAGAATGGAATCGCAGGAGCTCGGGCTTGCAAAGCAGAGAGCAGAGGGTCAGGTTTGTGGTAAGTTGTCCATAAATGTTAGGGACTGTCCCTGGCATTACCATGGTTATCTTATTACTCACCAGAGAACACAGAGCCCAAGTTCCAAGGACTGTGCCTCTTGAGTTATAAATCAAATCAACAAGTCTTTGCTGGGCACCTAGAGTGCT
>NW_024412376.1:134300368-134365717 GCF_014898765.1 Herpailurus yagouaroundi | reverse complement strand
AGAGAGAAGAAATCCCTTAAGAGATTCCATTTTCTCAGTAAGGAAGGTTACAAAGGAATGCAAAACGGGCTCATTTTTGCAAGCAAAATGAAACACTTTTATGTTTTATTCATGCAAAATGAAAACCCCTTTCCTTTGCAGCATTACAAATTGAATTTGCTCGTGTAAATTGCTATAAAAAAAAAAAAAAAAAAAAAAAATAAAAAAAAACAAAAGAAAAAAAAAAAAAAAAAGCAGGAATACAAAGGCCCTTTCTTCTAGGGAATGAAAGCTCAAGGGACCAATGGGGAGAAATAGAACCTTTCACTGGCAAACATACTTTTTTATTTACTGCTTCCAAAAGCAATCCGACTCAAGGGCCCCCAACCCAGTGCAGAAGCTTGAAATCCTGACAGCCAGTGTGGAACTTGAGGGAATTTCTAAATGACACTTATCTGTTAACACTGAGTAAGAATAAGAAGCAGTTTCAAAAACATGGTTAACCGAGCCCACATTTCAAAAAACATAACCAAGGCAATGTAACCGAATTCATACTGCTATCATTGGAGGGTTGCGGGGGGGGGGGGGCTCTTCTTGCCTTGGAAGTTGGAGGATAACTGAACTCATTGTGTCTGGAACAGCCCCTCATCCCCCTGTATCCAATGATAAGCTGTCCTTGAAACCTGAGGTCTGACTCCTCCCATATTCACCCTGTCTTTGAAAGGAAGCTGTGTAATTAGATGTATCTGCTGGTCTCTGTTCCCTTCACGAATTAAGAGCTAACCTTCATTAACCATTTACCACGTCTCCATCACTGTGCCAGTTAACAATACGGACACAACTGTATATATACACAATATATACAAATGCTTTGTGGCCCCTATTATGATCTCCATTTCACAGATGAGAGAAACTGGGATTCAGAGCTTGAATAATTTTGTCAACTGGATTTTTGAGTATTTTTTTTTCTCCCTGAACATGTGGCGTTTGGCCTCAACTTCAAAAACTGGGTAGGCTGAAACCGTCATCAATGAAAATCTGCTTATGGTCTAATCTTAAGAAAGGTTAACAATCCCATCTAGTTGTACATGCATATAATGATCTTTACCGAGGCTTCTGCCTTTAAAACAACCTTGGGGGACAGGAACCAGGCAAGAATCGAGCATCCTACACCCTTCCATTAAGGCTAATGTTTTCAATGATGAGCAAACCTCATCAGGTATTTTCCTTGTAAAATTAATCAATTCATATCAACTCATCCCTGTGGTGCTATAGCTCTGGCATGGTTAAGTGAATGACAGACAGGTGTATACACACAAATTATCTACTCATTCCCCCCAGTGCACTTGGCCCAGCTGTCACCGTTCATCACTCCGTTACAAAAGCTCAAAGACACAACTCGGGGTGCCTGGGTGGTTCAGTTAAGTGTCTGACTTCAGCTCAGGTCATGATCTCGTGGTTGGTGGGTTCGAGCCCTGCCTCGGGCTTTGTGCTGACAGCTCAGAGCCTGGAGCCTGCTTCCGATTCTGTGTCTCCCTTGCCCTCGGCTCCTCCCCCACTCACACTCTGTCTCTCTCTCTCTCCCTCAAGAATAAATAAACATTAAAAAAAAATCCAAAAGCTCAAAGACACAACTGTGCTCTTAGGAAGCTTTATCCAATCAGCAGGCACAAGACACTCCCGCTTTCTCTCTTGCAGACCGTTTATTCTTATGTCTGGTTATAGCAAAAATGCTTGTTCTTACACTGATGAGTGCATAACCATTTTTCTTTCTGCTTGGAACCTGAAACTGAATCAAAAGACTACCAAATCTACCCGGGAAAAACCAAGGCAGAGCCCCCAAGAGAGGACCACACGACCCAATAAACCAGAATGCCCAGGAATGGAGCCATAAGCCCAGAAGAGCATCTTTCTGTCATCTGGGATTTTTCACTTGCTTTTGTCCATTTTCAACAAAGAAACAACTAATCATCGTATGCCTGATCCCTAAATGCTAGGAGATCCTCGGATACTTTGAGAGTTGCCAAAGGTTAGCTATAATTTAAGAGCTGAATGCATTTCATGTAGCCCAATTACTTAACAACGGTATCCAAATATGAGGTCTGTGGTAAATGCCACTTTATTATTTAGAATATGTATTTGGATTTCCTTATTTCCAGCCATCCTAGAGAACAGACGATTCACAACACATCTAAGAAGTACTTGCTGTAAATAACAAACGTTCAGCAGAATTTCAGAAAAACACTGAATGGAATTTTGAGGTGACCAGACATATCAAATGTTAAAAAAGTTCGGGCAGCCCCAAACCCCAGAAGTTCCTGATCAGCATGATTTAATGATCTAAAGCTCGTGGTACAACCTCTCCCTTCACACAAGCCCTCTAAGAAGGAAACACCAACAGGAGGGCTTCTGAAATGGCTAAGATTAACCCAGACTGCAGAGAAGAGGGGCAAAAAAGGGCAGGGGTCCAGAGAGCCTGGGTGAGTCAGCAACTCAGATGAGGAGGACGTGCAGGACGAGAAAGATGCAGAACTCGAAGACAGGATCCAGAGTTGCAAAAGGTGTGAGGGGCAGAAACCAGGAAGGGAAGTGGTTTGGAGGGTTTATGAGGCAGGGACAGAGATGTGCTTTTACTCTTTCGCGTTTCCAAGGACAGTCTATTGACACCTTTCATGTTCAGTGAGGGACAACAACAGCGAGGCCACACTTTGGTGTGAAGGAAGGACTGGAGCGGGGGGAGAGGGGAGGCACCAGCGCGGGGTACTCACCGGCCGTTGTCGCGGCCCACACCCCACACACGGATGCTCGCGATGGGCTGGGAGTGGAGCACGGTGCGGTCCATGGGGTCCACCAGGCTGAGTGTGTCGTTCTCCAGGATCAGGTACATGTCTTTCCCCTGGGGTCCCAAAAGAAAACACGCTCTTTTTCTCGGGAAGCTATGGGTCATGATGCCTACAGCCATCTAGGGACATCATTTCAAGGGGCAAAAGAAACCACCCTTCAAGTCTGTTATTTGTTTTCCTAACAGCAACATCCTCTCCTGACTAAGCATAAGTCTGGGGCACCTGGGTGGCTCAGTCGGTGAAGTGTCTGGCTCTTGATTTCAGCTCAGGTCATGATCTCACAGTTCGTGAGATCAAGCCCCATGTCAGGCTCTGTGCTGGCAGGACGGAGCCTGCTTCGGATTCTCCGTCTTCCTTTCTCTCTGTCCCTCCTCCACTCATGCACGCTCTCTCTCTCTCTCTCTCTCTCAAAAATAAAGAAACTTAAAAAAAATATGCATGAATCTTTCATACTCCCCCCACACCCAGCTTCTCTCTCCCTTTCCAAGTCCTCTCAAATGTATCCTTAGCCTGCCTTCTACCCAGCTCTTGTTTTTCATTATTTACAATTCCGAATCTTGACCCGGGGAAAAAAGGCTAATGGAGGGGTTCCCTGGAGAATCTGGTCTTTCGCTAACTCCGTGCCTGTCATTCTCATCGCCTGTCTCTGTCCATCCCTTCCTCTCTGGTCAGACCCTAGCAGGCATGTCCCCGACGGCCTTCCCACAACCATTACCATCCCATCGCTTGGTATGTACAGTACTTTGCATCTATGTGATTTGGTTGACAAACAGCAGGTGCATTTGTGGCATCTCTTGGTACCACAACAGCTAGTGTTTATAGGACTTTATCGCATTGCAGATATGCCATGTGCTTCGAGCACATTGGTTCATGATCTTTCTGACTTGCCCTGAGAGCTTGGTGTGCTATTATCTCCAATTCACAGACAGAGAAATCAAGACTTCAAGGTTAGGCAACATGCTCCAGGTCTGACCCAGAAACTGTGAGGCCTTTAGCGACACGGTGCTGCTGTAATACCACAAGGAGAGGCCGAGGTTTCTCACTGCTTGCATGGCTCTTTAGGGTTTGCCCTCCTGTCTCCTCACATATGTTGGCTCTTTGGGGCCAAGAACACTGGACTATTCAATTTTTTTTTTTTTCAACGTTTATTTATTTTTGGGACAGAGAGAGACAGAGCATGAACGGGGGAGGAGCAGAGAGAGAGGGAGACACAGAATCGGAAACAGGCTCCAGGCTCTGAGCCATCAGCCCAGAGCCTGATGTGGGGCTCAAACTCACGGACCGCGAGATCGTGACCTGGCTGAAGTCGGATGCTTAACCGACTGCGCCACCCAGGCGCCCCTGGACTATTCAATTTTATTCCCCCTGCAATTCCTCAGGCATCATTTGAGAAATTACTAAACATTTGCTGCACACTAAAAGACGGTGTCCTTTCCCCCACCCTTAGCTGAGGGCAGCCCTCTGGTGGTTTTCAGGAGATGCAAGATGGCTGTGCCTCGGAGAGCTGGGAATGGAGAGGGGGCAGGTCCCAGGTGGTGCCAACCAGGTGATGCACACTGGATTACTGAGCGCTGTCTGGGCATGTCTGGTGCCTTCTCCTTCCTCTCCGTCCTTCCCCCAGGAATGAAGCACTGACTGTAGCCTAAGAGATCTTCAGCCAGACCTGCTAGTGAGTGGCCCCCAGTACAACTCCCACCTGGTAACCCCCACCCCACTTCTGTCCAGCTGCTGCATGGCAAACACCTTGCAGATACTAACACACTCTGAAAGCCTCTGTTTTAATGCTTTATGGGATGTGAGCCATGGTCCCCCTCACTGAGCAGGGTGATGCCTTTCCTTTGAGCTAACTCAGCTTAGAAACCCCAACCGGTCCTCCCAAAGGTCCCAGAGGCTGTCTTTGTTGGTTAGTTCTACTGGCCATCTTTACACTGTTGGTCAGAACCGATGCCAACTTCCAGCTGGTCGTCTAAACTGAGAATGGCTGGCTGAGTACGGAGTGCCCCTGAATGAAAATACAGCGTGTATTCTGCTGGGTCATTCAGCACACTCATAGCTTCCCATGCACATCCTATCGATTTTCTCATTAACACACGGCAGCTCTGGGCTGCCCAGTACGAAGTCTTGCTAATTGGTTTTTGTTACCCCAACAGCGATGTGTATGCAGCCGTCATCTAAAGATGAGACACTCATCCAGCACTCATGACTATATTTTCAGTCAGTCACTCAAACATGTAAGGAGTTGTGCTGTATGTGTGAGGCATGGCAAAAAGGCAGAGCTCATAACCCTAAGCGTTGAGCTATACTTCATATACTATGAACTAGAAACACTGCCTGAAGAGTTTATTATTCAGAAGAGGAAAGAACTGAGAAAAACAGGAATGGCATAGCAGGGTTAAGTAGCAGATTTCTGGCCTGGCTGCTCCCTCACCCTATATCCCCATCCACATATCTCTCTCTCTCTCTCTCTCTCTCTCTCTCTCTCTCTCTCCTGTAGGAATCCTGCCAAGTGGAGATTGCTTTAGAATTTTACTAAGCTCTTCTAAGTATCTAATGCTAAGTATGGTGGTATTCATCAGTCACTCACACATTAGTATAAATTACTTTCTTCTAAATCCTAGCTGAGATTTGTTCTTTTGGTGGAATAGCATTTTTAACTGAAGGAGATGGCAGGTAGATAATTTGGTGGGAAAGACATGTCTGGGTATTTGGGTGGGAGGTGGGAAGTAATGCAGTCAAAGTATGGGAAAGCCAAATACCAAACAAATGTCCTTTTCTTGGACAGGAGAAAAATTTTCCCTCTTTTCCCCATGTTCGAGATCTGAAAGTCTGGACGGCAATGCAGCCCAGCCCCATTCTAAGGTACAGAGACTCCTCCACGGGAAGCCTTGGGAGCCCCACTCTCATTATGACACAGCTCCTAGGGTAACATGACGGGGCTCCAAACAGCCCATCAAAGATGTCAGGGCTCTGGTGACCCTGGGCATGGTTTAAGGGTCATGGATTCATGCAGCGAGCACTGTTTCCAGGTGCTTCTAACATACCTGCTCCCCAGATCTCCAAGCATGGTAGGAATACGGATTTTCCCGTTTGATATGATTTTTATACGAATTTGGTATTTTTACCTATTACGTTCCTTTCTGAAATGATGTCAATTAACATTTCAAAAACAGAATTACCTTATTCAAAGTGAGAAAAGAATATATAGGCATCCATTCTAAAAGCTCAGGTATAATACTGATTTTCAGATTATAAATAACGCAGAACGTGTTATAAAAGGATAATTTGTCAACTTTTAGAGTACAGGGACATCAAACATTGCTGCGTGTATGTGTAGGGGTCACATTACCCTTTGAGAACATATTTTCAGAGAGCTCTTCACTCCTTCCTACATAAGGGTGCATCCGATATTGCATGCAAGTTTTGGGGTTTCGGGGCCCTGGCACCCATTCATACATCTCTGGGGCTCAGAGATACCAGGTCAGACCCTGTCATGTAGACACAGAACTGTTCTCTGCCAGGGCCCAGTCCTCGCTGGGATCTTGGCTGGGCTAACAGATAAATCAAAGGGTACACCATACTCACACTACCTGCCTTTCTGGGAAAATGCACCTGATAAACATCCTCAGTATCACATCCCACGGAGCTCTGGCGTCTCACAAAGCACAGCAGAGCATGAGCAAGCCTGCCATTAATTATTCCCACGTTTTACTCACCTCTCCCCAGATGCCGACCGTATCCCGGATGTCATTTTTGCAGTAAGAAAGCTGCCTGATGCAGTTGTTGACGGCAACGCTGCTTTTACCAGGGGCGAGGTCCTCCTCTGCCATTTCCACCCATCCCAGGGAACGCACAGCAAAACACTGAGAGACAAAGCAGAGGGCATGAAAGTACACACTGATCATGGCCCCTCTCCTCCAGTGTGCCCAAATCCCCTGCAAGGTAGCCGTAATGCATCTTCAGTTACTATATCATGTCTGGTCATCAAATTCAGCAAATTCCTCCATTGTTGGAAAATTACACTGTGACTGTTTTTTACTGTTAAAAACATGTAGTGATAAACAACTTCTTGCCTACTTTCCTGTGTGTGTTCAGATTTTTGTCTCAGAGTGTAGATTACTAGAATTACAGGGCTAATTAGTACAAGGATTCTTAAGCTCCTTTACCTATGAGAAGGCATTAAAAATTTTTTTTTTACATTTATTTATTTTTGATAGAGAGAGACAGAGCACAAGTAGGGGAGGGGCAGAGATAGAAGGAGACACAGAATCCAAAGCAGGCTCCAGGCTCCGAGCTATCAGCACAGAGCCCAATGTGGGGCTCGAACTCACAAACCACAAGATCATGACCTGAGCTGCAGTTGGACGCTTAACCGACTGAGCCGCCCGGGTGCCCCGGCATTTTTTTTTTTAATAGTAAGAAATGCAACACCCATGAAATTTACTACTTGTTAAACGCCTAGAACAAGATAATGGGAGAGAGAAAGAATTAAATACATATTAGGTACTTGTTTCTAGTAATGATAAAGCAAAATGTGTTTTCTAGTACCCAGAAATGAAGGAAAATAGGGGGAAAATGTGCTTTTGTGATAATAGGTCTCGGGTCCTATAGCATCTGTAATTAGCACCAAATCCTGAAAGCCCACACAATGGACAAGTTCATAAGATACTTTACAGCACAAATTCTTTTAATGGTTTTATCCTTTAGAGATATTTTATTTGAGATCACACTCCTCGTCTTCCTTTTAGAAATTCGTTTCTTCAACTGTTTCAAAATATAAAAAGTATTATATGCACATTGCAGCAAATGAGAAAATTCAAAGATGTATAGAAAAGAAATTCACGGGACATGTGAGGGGTAATTTGGCTACAGATCTGCTTACTGTCAGTCGCCAGGGATGCTAGGTGGCTGAAACCGGGGGCTCCCAAGCTGCACAGCACTTGAAGAAGAGCCTTCCCCGCCCAGGCAGGGCAAAGGAGGGGCCCCGTCTCTGCGGGAGCCAACAGGCTGGCTCTCAAAGAGCATCTTGTAAAGTTCCCAGAGTGTACTTCATAATCAGACTGAAGAAGAGGCAGTTAACTAGGTATGAGCAGTGAACAGGACAGCCCAACTGTTAAAAAGACAGAAAATGCCCACCCCACCTCCAGAATGCAAACAGCCAGGGACCCCGGGGAACGGGGAATGTACCTCCATTCTTTCCACGAGACAGCTGCCCTAAAGTAACCTCTAGCTTCCTTAGGATACATTTACACTGAGGTTTTGAACCTCCCCCCAGCTCACAGGGCTTGGCTGCCAGGGCAGTTCCAACAAGGACCACTGAGGGCGGAAGAACTCCCCCACCCCGCTGGTCGGAGGAGTCCCTTGGAGGGTTGGAGGCGGCTCTTGGGAGGGCCCAGCTCTGACCCATAACCCGTGCTAGTATGAAAACCAGATAACCAACCGCCCCGTGCAGTTGCCATCTCCGGACCTGCCTGCTGTCCCAGCTGAGTGTACTTTTGCTTTGATCACTCTTGAATGCTTGAATGCTTGCTTGCTTACGTGTGGTTCTGAATTCCTCCTTGGCCAGACTCAAGAACCAAGGCCGGGGAACACGCCGACTTACTGCTGACAAAATGAAGAAATGCTACGAACTGTCCCAAAGTGACCACATTCAGTCCAGTTCCACCTCCCCTGTCTCGCCCCCACGCCCTGACAGGACACCTCCTTCCCCGAGTTGCTCACCACGTTCTCTCAGGGGGCCAAAAACCCCACCAAAGTACCCATCTATTTAAGCAAACGGCACACAGGTCCTTCAGCCTAGTGGGGACACAGTGAGGTATCTGCATAAGCACAGGGAACAGAACAGCAGCCCTGAGCTGACGGTGGATAGGATGCCTTCTACAAATACACCAACAAGGGGCGCCTGGGTGGCGCAGTCGGTTAAGCGTCCGACTTCAGCCAGGTCACGATCTCGCGGTCCGGGAGTTTGAGCCCCGCGTTGGGCTCTGGGCTGATGGCTCAGAGCCTGGAGCCTGTTTCCGATTCTGTGTCTCCCTCTCTCTCTGCCCCTCCCCCGTTCATGCTCAGTCTCTCTCTGTCCCCCAAAAAATAAAATGAACGTTGAAAAAAAAATTTTTTTAAAAACAAATACACCAATAAGACAAGGTGTCCCTGTTGACAGCTGCAAAAGCTACTCCGCTCTGTGTCCGGAGGGAAGTTTCTGGGAGACGCCCTCACACTTCATTCAGTGCAGCGAGACCACTCACAGGGGAGGAGGATGCCCACGGGCACGAGGGCGGCCGTGACCAGCAGGGGGGTGGCCTCTGTCAGTGGCGGGCCCGGCCCGTCTGCAGCTCTGCTTCCTCAGCCCAGAGACCAAAGTGTGTTTCTCCTGGCGGGCAAGTCACACTCGCCCACACCATGGCACACAACTTCCCCAGCTCACAACCTCCGGGGGGCAGGGTGGGGGGCTATGCCCCTCAGTGTCCCTTTCTGCTTCCTGCACGTTAGTGTAACTCACTAACCTCCTCCTTGTTGGTTCCAGCGTGGCCCCACATCGGTAAAAACACAGTGCCACAATGATGGGGTTTTGGGGTGGCGGTGGGGTTGGGAGCTGACGGCCAAGAAAGAATTCCTGAGACGTCTTTTGATGTAAAGACAGTGATTTTATTAAAGCGCAGGGACAGGACCCGTGGGCAGGAAGAGCCGCACTATAAGTGTGTGTGTGTGGGGGGGGGGGGGGGGGACAGTTTTATGGACGGGGGAAGGGGGAGATAAAGTTGAGAGAGTTCCTGAAGGAACTGTCACCTGCTGTCCACGGATTACTGGAGGCCTAGCTATTGTCAAGCTAAGGTTGTTTTCCCCTCTAGCAAAGCATTAATGTTAAGACAGGAGGGAGTTCCCGGAGAAATGTTATACTCTGCCTGCCTCAAGGCGCTGCAGGTTATAAGGAAACTGAAGTTTACCTGCCATTTCCTTCTGCCTTTGATCCCCCCATCACTATGGAGGGAAGGGTGATGTTGGGGCTCCAGGAAACTGAGTCTACGGGGTTTCGGGAGATTAGGCTATTGATAAGATTGCCTTTTTCCCGTAATTTACTAAGATTATTTGTAAACTGATGGAGACTCTATCAGTTTAACCATTTGTTTTCTGTCCTGTCCTTTGTCCTAGAGCAGCAGGAGGGCCTGAGGAATGCCACACATAGCTCACCTGGGGGCGGGGAGGGTGCTATTAGCCTGTACTTTGCCCTCAGCTTGCCCCACACTCCCTCCTCAACAACCCACCCAGCCTGCTTTCTGATCTTGTCACATCCCACCTTGTGATGAAAAACTCTGCTTTTCCACCTTCACCAAATAAGCGTGTGGCGGTTTCCCCATAAGCCAACAAGCAGTTCTCAGACACCAGCTGGGTGTCCTATGATTCAACTGCATTCCGACGCCACCTGCAGACAGTCCCACAAGAGTGTCTCTCCTCCCCCCACCCCCCGCCTCCCCCACTGCCACTTCAGATGCCAGTCACAAGCCCAGGTTATAGACTGCAGGTTCCAACAACTCACTCCTTGGATTCAGTTCATTTATTAGAACAGCTCACAGAACTCAGAAACATTTTACTTACTAGCTTCCACGCCCGCCCAAGTACCCTGTTCTCTCCAATCTCCATGTGTTCACCATTCTTTTGGGTTTGTATGGAGACTTTATAACTTAGGCAAGATTGATTAATTCAGCAGTCACAGGTGCACTGGTGATGGAACTCAATCTCCAGCCCCTTCCCTCTCCCCAGGGTCCAGGGGCAGGACTGAAAGTTCAACCCTCTACACACCAGGTTGGCTCCGCTGGCCACCAGCCCCAGCCTTGGGTGCTTTCCAACAGCCAAATCATTAGCATAACAAAAGTGATTAGCATCCCAATCACTCTCAGCACTTCAGGGAATTCCAAGGGTTTGGGGAGCTGTGAGCGGGGACCAAAGGTAAGCACCAAACACAGGAGAAATATATCTCAACATCCAAATATATTTTTTTCTTATAAATCACACTGTCACACATCTCTAGTGCTCTCCTCCTGTGTCAAAAAATAATTGGAAACTCTCTTGATTTGGAGAACATTTATATCATCCCAACCTACTTTAACGCAGAAAATAAACACAGCACAATTGTATCATCTGACGCAACAAACCAGACATTGTCCAAATGCCAAAGGTATTATTAATTCATTTACTCCTCACATCAACCCTTTGAAATCAATACTACATTAACTGTACCCATTTTCTAGGTGAGGAAAGAGAAGGAAGCATCAGGCTAATAAGTGGTGAACTCAGGGTTCAAACCCAGGCAGTCGGACTTCAGGGCTCCCACTCTTAACCATTCTCTATCTGTCTGAGATTTTGCTGGAGGAACAGTGCCAGAGAGGGCAACAGAACAGCCAGCAACATCAGCACAACTGTGAGTATATATGGCCCAGAGCAGGGACAGCCTGCATTAAAATCTCAGCTCTGATTTACTGGTACTGTGATCTTGCCAAGTGATTCACACGATCCCAAGTTTTTCCTCATTTATTAAAATGGAAAGAACATGCTGAACATTTGTTGAATGGAAAGAGCAAATGAATAGAGTGCTACAATAAATCTTAACTGGAGTTATCAAAGGGGGAAAGAACTGAAAGGACAGATTTGAAGTCAGGGTGACCACATGTTCCAACTGTCCCCACGATAGTTCTGGTTTATGTTTGCTGTTCTAGCAAAATCACTGAGTGGCTCCTTTTACTCTCCAGTTTGGATAATAAATTATTATAGTCACTCTAGTCAAATTCCAGTGATTCTGCCTCTGACGTGAAAACTGAGGTTTTAAGGGGACACTGTGATATGCCCAAGTGGAAACAGCGTTCGAGATTGACAGAAGCTGCCATCAACAGACCATCTGGTGATCCTGGCCGAGGTGAACGGCAAAATGCCAGTATGACCGTATGAATGGTCATATGCCTTTTAAACTAGAAGCCAGGAACACATTTTGCCTGCTACAAAATCCTACAGCCCGTAAATACTCAAAGGAATTTATTAACAATAAGTAGGGAATACTGGCTGCTTTTTGTCCTTTGAGTTCAAGATTTCAATCTAAACAAGCTCACTGAAACTCAAGGGTATTTTTCTTGGCTAAGAAATGCACATGGTGCATGAAGTGCATTGTTTGTCACACCGATAAAAAGAAAACAAGATCCCTTACTATATTATTACAACGAATTTAAGTAATTTTCCTTGTGCAATCTTGCTGCTGTTGTAATTCAGTTTCTGATCTATAAAGCTTCACCACGGGTCCCCGTGGCCTAAGTAAGAGGAAACAGGTGTAAGGGGGAATAGCCGAGAACCACCAGGGAGCGAGCTCGCCTTCCTACCGAAGAACCAAGTGACAAAGAACAGCCTGTGCTGTTTGGTGCTGCCCCCGTGTGGCGAGGAAGGTTTACAACCACCACCACTTTTCCTTAAGCTCAGAAATAATGATACTTAGTGTAATCAGCTCTGGGAATAAACATTTGTTTCAGAGTACGGAAAGAGCCCAAAATAGTCAATCAAAAAAACCCAAATATTTAACCTTTTTCAAAATTTAAAGAAAAAAAAACCAATGTTTGCTCTTTGATGTTCCTTTTTCTTCTTTTTCTTTCTCTACTTCTTTCTTTTCTTCCTTCCTTCCTTCCTTCCTTCCTTCCTTCCTTCCTTCCTTCCTTTCTTTTTTCTTCCTTCCTTTCCTTTCTTTTTAAAATTTTAAAGTAATCTCTACACCCAACATGGAGCTTGAACTCACAACCCCAAGATCAAGAATTGTACACTCCACTGACCAAGCCTGTCAGGCACCCCGATGTTCATTTTTCGGTAGCTCTTTACTAAAAGGGCACAAATGAGTAATGGTTCAGGGAAAGGACAGTGTCATCGTATGAATCTAGATTTAAGTCACAACTCTGGGGAAGTCACTTCAGATCTCTGAGTCTCAGTTTCTTCATCTGCAAGGTGGGAATAATAACAGTACCTATACTTTATAGCATTGTTGTTGGGACTACATGAGACAATGCAGATAAAGTGTTTAACATAGCGCCTGGAATACAGCAAGAACTTGATAAACGTTTGTTATATCATTGACAGATTTTAACTTTCCTATGTGTGGGTTTTAAAGATCTCGCTAGTTTCACAGACTGCAGCAGAGGCTAGCATGTGGAGATGTGCCATGGGCTGTGGTACATGCAAGCACAGCACCCACAGGCCTTCATTGAAACACAGAAAACTGGCCCCTGGCCCCACAGTTTCTGATTCAGTAGGTCCTAGTAGGGAGTCTGCAAGAGAATCTGCGTTTCTTTCTTTTTTTTAATTTTTAAAATAAAAACAAAAATTTTTTTTAAAAGATTTTTGAGTGTGTGTGTGAGAGAGAGAGCGTGCACACATGTGCGTGCATGAGCGGGGGAGGGGCAGAGAGAGAGGGAGACACAGAATCCAAAGTGGGCTCCAGGCTGAGCTGTCAGCACAGAGCCCTATGTGGAGCTCGAAGTCAAGAACCGTGAAATCATGATCTGAGCTGAAGTCAGATGCTTATCCGACTATGCCACCCAGGATCCCTCCCCCCTGCCTTTTAAAAAATTTATTTATTATTTATTTTGAGGGAGGGAGAGAGCGAGTGTGGGAGGGGCAGAGAGACAGGGAGAGAGAGAATCCCAAGTGGGCTCCACATAGTGCAGAGCCCAATGCGGGGCTCAAACTCATGAAGCATGAGATCACGACCTGAGCCGAAGTTGGATGCTTAACCGACTGAGCCACCCAGGAGCCCCGAGAATCTGCGTTTCTAACAAACCCCCAGGTGATGTCGAGGTTGCAGGTCTGGGGGCCACGCTGTGAGAACCATCGCTATAGACAGGACGGCTCCTTTCCTCACCCAAGGTCACGCTGGCCCTAAGCTGGTCCTGAAAGTAAAGCGTGGGTGGAAAGCCCAAGACTGCCACTTACTACTCATGACCTTGAGCACGCCAGTGAAAATCTCCGTGCCTCAGCTTCTTCACGTGATACTCAAATTCCCTGTCTCCCAACAGTCTGTCACATGTGCGGATTAACGGGGCAGAGTTTGCCGCTGCTCCTGTTGCTGTTGTCAGTCATCACTGGCATTAGGGGAACGAGAGTCATGGCTGAAATCGAAGGGACACAGCTCTTGGCCCGAGGCTTCCTTCTCTCCCACCCGGTCTCTCCTCCCTGGACGGGAATCAAACTGTCACATCTCGGTTGGAAACACACATTCTGTTTCAATTTCATTGTCTCTGAGTACTGCATTAATAGAGACACACGCCTGGGGGAAACCTCTCCCAGGGAACACGTGTTGAGGGAAAGAATACAGTAAAAAGCCTTGGTTTCTATGGTCAGACAGTCCTGGGTTTGAATTCCTACATTCCTGTCAATGGGTGCTCAACCTCCGTGAATCTAAGTTTTCGCAGATTAAAAATGGTTACAATATAGGCTCACAGAGCGTCCAGGAGATCCAAAGGAAATGAGGAAAGGAAAGTGGCTGGCGCATTGTGGGCCCTCAGAAATGTTCACTTTCTTCTCTTTCCAGATCAAGGAGGCCCTCTCGTTTCACTCTTTGTTCTCTGGGAGGTGGTCTGTGTTTTCTTCCCCTGAGCTTTAATGAGGACAAGCAAGATGAGAACACGATAGCAGAGGACTGGGGGGTGGGGTGGGGTGGGGGGTGGTGCTGTGCCAGGACCAAGATGAGACAAGGGTGGGGGCAGGGGGGAGACAAGAGAACCAGAGCTGCTGGAGGGTCCAGCCTTGCCTCCCCCAAGGAGAGCCGGCCTCGCTGAATGGCACCGAGGAACATGGTGCTCCAATGAGCCAACGTCCACAAAGCAGCACCTTCATTGTCCAGATCAAGTTCAGTGCCCTATGACTACTGAGCGGCAATGACAAAGAGGAGGATGATACCAGAATCAACAGCCAAACTACATTCGAATTTAAAAAGTTCACAGAGAAAAGGCTACAGTTGGGTCTAGCACTACACATGTAATCTTAGTTAACACTCATTTATAGGACTGACTTTCCATTGAAGCCTAATCACCCTGCAGCACAATAACAACGGTGTATTCAAGTCAATCAACATTTACTGAGTGCCTATTAGTTTCTGGAGACACAGAGAAATGAGTCAGACACAGCTCCGCTCTCAAGAAGCCTGCAAAGGAGCAGACGCGAAGTGGGAATCTATCACACGGCAACGTGACATAAAGGGACACAGACGTACACATGCGTGTTGATTGCTCAGAGACAGGGAGTTTGGGACTGATTCCTGAGCGATGTGGTATTGAGCTGAGCCTTGTAGGATGGATGGATTCATTCAGTTAACAAACATTTACTGACACTTTAAGCCAGGTACCGGAGACACATCGATGAACCAAACAGACCAAAAGGCTCTGCTCTGAGTAGTATTTTAAAAAGTTGGAAGGGTGTATTCATTTGGCCATGGCCTCAAAGGTGACACAGCTCTGCTGAGTGAGCAAGATGAGTAAAGGTACATGGTATGCAAGGGAGGGGCATGAGCATGGTGGTTTAGGGCCCAGGATTTCAAGTCACTGATCTGGGAACAAATCCCAAGTTGGGTGATCTGAGCCAAGTTACTTAATCTTGGTGAGCCTCAGTTTCCTCCTCTGTTGCAGTGAGGACAATGGTATGGGCCTCCTGGGGGTACTGGCATGATTAAATGGAATAGTCTGTGCTCAGTATCTTCACAAGATCTGGCCCAAAGGGGATGGGTGAGAAAAGGGGGCTGCTCTTTTCTCAAGATCTTCGGTCTTTGCCAAATGTTTCAGGATTGGGGAATGCCACCACCAGCCAGCCATTCGATCCGGTTTTGTTTTTCCAACTAACGATCAAGTGGGACTACACCTCAGTGGCTGGAGGTGGAGAGAGACACAGGGCCTGGGGAGGAGCAGAGGAGGAGGGCCTGGGGAGGAGCAGAGGAGGCTCTGTATTCTTCAGAAGGGCAGGCTCTATCTCCTCAGCCTATCTCAGGGGGTTTAACCAAGTCTACCGCCCTGGGGATGGGGTCCGTGGATGGGCTTCTGAACCTCCTGAAAATATGTTCCAAATTATTTGTGTGTTTCCTTATTATGGAAAAGTGTCCAAAGCTTTCACCAACTTTCCAAAGGCTGTGAGAATATGAAGTGTTTCAAAAGAATTCCAAGGGAGTTAGATACCAGAGTACTCAGTCATCATGACGTCAATTAAGACACATGTATCGGGATACAAAAAGCTTACCGGTTGGCATCAGAGTTCTTCTCTGACAAGTGGAGGAGGAGGAGGAGAATGGTTCAGTGGCTCCACATACGAAATGATCGGGAATTCAGGGGAGAACAGAAGTGTGAATGAAAGGCAAGTGGGTATATAACCTCTAGGGAGGCACCGTCTCTGAGTGGGTGGCTTGTAAAGAGGAGGGAAGTTCTGAAACCCGCACCTGTTTTTGAACGCAGTGTAAGCCCCTGGATTATCCTTGGTGCTCCAGCAAAAGTGAGCTACAAAGCAATGGCTGATGTCCAGGGAGAATGAAAAGAGAAGGGTGTATGCTCCCCTGGGGAGATGCAGGAGAGAAGCAGCAACAAGCAAAGGCCTCAGGGTGGAGCCAGGGAAGTCAACACAAGCCCCAGGGCATGGGCAGAACTTTGCGAAGGACCCCTGGACTTCCTCAGGACAAGAGACTGGCCTTCTCCCCTGGAGCCCGGAGCAGGGTGATTCTGGCTGGTGCTGCAGAGCCCTTTTAGGTCTGTGTTCTTGGGGCCATGTGTTCCTGCTGCACAAGACTGTGAAGAAGAACTTTTTTTTTTTTTTTTTTTAAGAAAAAGAGAGAGAGAAGCAGGGCTCAGCTGGGGCTCACGTTTTTACCTGAAGTGGGGCTCGTGCTCACCAACTGTAAGATCATGACTTGAAGTCAGATGCTTATAGACTGAGTCACCCAGGTGCTCTGAACATCTCTCTCTTTCTTTTTCTTTTTAATGTTTATTTATTTAATTTGAGAGAGAGACAGAAAGCATGAGTGGGGCAAGTAGGAGAGAGAGGGAGGGAGAGGGAGAGAGAGAGAAAGAGAGGATCCCAAGCAGGCTCTGTGCTGACAGACCCACGTGGGGCTCCATCTCATGAACAGTGAGATCATGACCTGAGCCGAGATCAAGAGTTGGACACTTAACGGACTGAGCTACCCGGATGCCTCCAAAGAATATTTTTTAATAATCATACAGCCCATATATGAAGTGAGAGTATCTTTTTCAAAATTTTTTTCCATCTTGGTGGCCAGAATAACACAGCCACTTAGGGTACCTTCATGACGTTCGACATCCCCTGTTCCAGGAGATTTCCCTAAGAGTTAAGAACAGCTCTCCACCCCTGTCACTGCCAAGTTACTGTGTGCAATGGAGACGGCCCGAGCCTGATTTCTCTCTCCGGGCCAGTCTTCCGAACGTCCAGGCTTCACTGAGAACTAGGCGGCCAGGAAGCAAAGGGCTGTGACTGTCAGTGATGTTCACAGAGACTGTTCTAAAAAAAGCACAGGCTTTTCAATGACTCCAAACATCTTCCTTGGATGTTGCCTCCGTAACAGGGAGGTCTTCAGTTAATTGGTGTTTGTGGTCACTACATGGTGGAATATGCATCACTGTCATTAGGGACACCGTTTTTAATATCATGAAGCTTTATTTTCTATCGCCTTTCTTTGAAACACTGAAAGTTCAGCCCCCCGGTGGGCTCTGACTGGAGAGGTGGCTGGGGACTCCAGAGTGGAGCCTGACCCACTTCTCCATCCGGCTGAAGGAAGGAATCAGCCTGATTAATTATTCAGCATGACCCCGGCAGACAGCGAGGACCCAGAGTGCATTTCTACACGGACCCCAATGAGCGCTTCTGCTGTTCCAGCTGTTTCTCCCTGACTGTGGAAAGCATGGGGAGCATTTGGGTACAAAACAAGACGCCTGGCCCTTGGGGCCCTGGGACCACTAGGGCCATTTACTTTTAATTTCCGCCCCCCCCCCCTGCAACCTACCTTTCAGAACAAGACAACGCTGCTGTGTTGTGTACAAAAATACACCCTTTGTTAACATCCGACAGGGCCTTCTACAAAGGGGACAGTCATAATAACAACAAACACCACTCATAACAACAGATCTCACCCCCGTAGCGCTCTCTATGTGCCGGGCACCAAGAATGGATCTGTGGGGGAACCACTATCTACAACAGTCGTCTCCGTGCCTGTCTGCTTGCTCACTACCGACTGCTGGGTTCACAGAGCGTGGTTCCCAGCCCGGGGCTACCTCTGCCACCAGCAAGTAAGAGGCTCTGTCCCTAGTAAATGTTCTGGAAACATGCAAGGTCAGGGGGCAGGAATAATACTGACTGCATTCTCTGTGTTGGGGAAATGCCTCAGAGCAGGTGCAATCATAGGGAATCAAAGCTAAGTTATTTCACACAAATTAGGGGAACGATGTGATGCAGTTAAGGAGAACTTTCAATTCTCCCGCGTGCACAATGTGCAGCCACGCAGCTTCCCCAGATCTAAGGGTTTAGTGATTTTATTTATTTACTTATTTATGTATTTATGAGAGAGAGCGAGTAAGCAAGGGGAGCAGGGGAGGGGAGGGGTAGAGAGAGAGGGAGACAGAATCCCAAGCAGGCTCTGCACTGTTTGCGTGGAGCCCGATGTGGGGCTTGTACCCACGAACCCAGAGATCATGACCTGAGCTGAAATCAAGGATGCTTTAACTAACTGAGCCACCCAGGTGTCCCGTTGCGATTTTAAATCCTTAAATGAACAGGGGCACCTGGGTGGCTCAGTTGGTTAAGCATCCAATTTCGGCTCAGGTCATGATCTCACGGTTTGTGAGTTCGAGCCCCGCATTAGTCTCTCTGCTGTCCAGAGATCTACTCTTCCCTTCTCTCTCTGTCCCTCCCCACCCTTCTCTCTCTCAAATATAAATAAATATTTAAAAAGCACATCCAATCTTTAAGTGAATATATAAGGATTCTTTCCAAGCACATGTGTCTTTATTTCTCTCCCTCTGTGCCATTCCCAAGTCAGTTCCTGGCTGCAGGGACTCTTCCTAAACTGTTCCCTCTGCTATATAAAACATGTTTGCTGACTTGTAACCACGCAACATTGAGAAAAGCAGTCGTTTTGGGATTTATAGAAACTGACGTTTGAACCGCTGCTATACTGAAAAGAATGCACAAGGTAGTCACGCGGGAGCAGGCAGAGATGAGATTTTACGTGTACTTTAAATATTTAACTGTTGCTGGGGTTTCCTCCCTTCCCTACTCCTATTCAGAGGAAACAACCCCCCCCCCCCCCAGTGCCCCGTCCTCCTCACTGAGAGATCTCTCCTGTTAGGATGATCGTCCACCTGAGCAGAACAGCAGTCTGGGCTCCTTCCTGTCCCCTCGAATGGCCGGACAGGCTGGGGAGAGGAGTCTGAGGCTATGCTGGAGAGTGGGACAGGGTCACCGCACTGGGTTTGGCTTTTAAGACACACGTTTGCGCAGCACTGAAATCATGACATGCGTGTGTTCTGCTTTTCGTTTATGACACAAGATGTGTATTTTCGTGCAGCAAGGAAACCCTAACAGCAATATGTCATAGGCATTATTTCTGAGTATTTATTATCACCTTAAAAGCAATATTCTCACTAGTGCTTAGGTGAGGGGAATTCAGAATCAGAATGAAGAGGGAGGGGATTTCCATTTTCTGAGCTCCTATGTTAGAGGAGCTTTATTAGCTACCCAATTTACTTTAGGCTAATTCTTACAACCAAGTGAAAGAGGTACATTCCCCCACAACCCCCTCCATGTTTGGAAACAGGAAACACGCTTGTAAAGGGACCCTGGCAGGTTCAAGCCTTCATAAAATATTTTTTAAAATGTGACTTGGGGTACTGTCGTAGTCATACTTAACCCTAACGTTTGTGAATGTGGTGTGAGGAGGCTGGAGGGAGGAAGACCAAGGTGGGCGATGCAGTGTCACACACACACATTAATTAGGGGTGTGTGTGTAAGTGTGTGTGTGTGTATGTGTGTGTACGTTACATACTGAGTAGATAAACTCATTTCCCCTGTGTTTCTCCTTTGCTACTGACAGACCACTTTGCTCTGACAGTTTTCTGTCACCAAATATGTGGGTTTTCTTTTTTTCTCATGCTAAGCAACTCTCTGTAACACCCCTGGGTGCCCTATAATTTAACCCCATCCTGACACTGTGTACCTGGAGACAGCATCAGAGCCCACAGGTTAAGCGCTCTGTCCCACAAGACTGCCCTACCTTACATGCCAATGGTGGGTCCAGGTTGTCACCTGGTGCTTCTGACCAACTGGCTGTGAATCGAAGGTTCCCACAGCCCCCTCTCTGGGTTTGATTAACTCGCTAGGGTGGCTCACAGAACTCAGGAGACCACTTTCCTTCCTCGATTACTGGCTCGTCATAAAGGTGTAGGGCTCAGGAACGGCCAGAGGGAACAGCTGCATGGCGCAAGGTGTGGGGAAGGCAGCCAGCTTCCAGGCCCTCTCTGACCACACTCCCTGCCCTCCACGCGCTTGCCAACCGGAAAGCTGAAGGAAGCCCATGCTTTGGGGACCTTGATGGAAGCTTCATCATGTAGGCACAATCTATCATTAACTCCACTGCTATTACTCTCCCCTCTCTGGAGAATGGGGAGGTAAGGCTGAAAATGCCAAGCTTTTAATCATGGCTTAGTCTTTCTGAGACCAGGCCCCCTTCCAGGAGCCCAACAAGAGTCACTTGTTTAGAGCAAAAGACACTGCTGTCACCCAGGAAATTCCAACGGGGTTAGGAACTCTATTTCAAGAATCAGGATCAAGGACCAAACAGTAGAACAAAAGATGCTCCTAGCGCCCTTATCATGTAGGAGATCATGTTGGTGCTCTGTGCCAGGCACCAGAGGGAGATGATGTACACTTTCTCTTACATATTTAATGAACTTACTCCATGTGACAACATATGAGAAACACGTTATTATTATTTCTATTTTACAGATGCGGAAACTGAGGCACAGGGTGGTCATTATGGACTGAACTGTGTCCCCTTTTGAATTCATATGTTGAAGCCCTAACCCCCAATGTGGCTATATTTGGAGACAGGGCTCCAAAGAGGTAATTAAGGCTAAAGGAGATCATCAGAGTGGGTCTAATACGACTGATGTCCTTATAAGGGGAAGAGACACCAGGGATGTGTACATGTAGAGAAAAGGCCATCTGAGGACGCAGCAGGAAGGTGCCATCTCAAGCCAAAGAGAGAGGCCATGGGAGAGACCAAACCTACCAACACCCTGATGTTAGACTTCCAGCTTCCAGAACAGTGAAAAAAAATGTCTGTTGTTTAAACCACCCAATCTGTGGTATTTTGTGACGGCACCCCGAGTCAGCTCAACTTAAGGTAACCAGCTTGGGGGCGGATAAACTTAAGGTGCATAAACTTAAGGTAACCAGCTAGCACGTGGTGGAACTGCCATTCAAACCCAGCTTTGTGGACTGACAGACCACTGGAACCATGCTATGCTGCCTCCTAGGGGCAACGGTAACACTGGTTTTCCTCAAGAAGGGAGAGCGACGCAGGTATACCTCTCTCTACACCGAGGGAACCCAGAGAGAACCTACCACCCTTACCCAACACACAGTGCACACGTCTTAAGCACACAACAGCTAGACCACACTGACAGCAGAGGTCAGGGAGACCTGCCCCCCCATTCTAAAGAGGCCCCAGAGAATTCAAGGCCAGAAGTACACTGAGGAGAAGGAAATACCCCCTCCCCCCCATAGGGAATGAGTGCTTCAAAGTTCTCAGAGTACTTACTGCTTCAAGCTGGCCCTGAGACTTCTTAGAGGCATCACAGAGCCTCCACCACAGGCACTAACTAGCCCTGAGGTGGTCCTGGTGCCCTTGCACAGATTGTCCACTGGAGGGCGCCATCACCCTTCCTTCAGTCCTTCCTTCCCTCCCACCCCACCCGCCACCTTCCCCACCCAACTCCAGTAACAGATCACTGGAGGTAAGGAGTCTCCATGGAGGCAAAGGAAATACAACTGCAATCAACTGTCTGATGCCTGTGCTAAACCCTCCAGGCCACAGCACCGCTGCAGTGTGGGAAGGCCTAGGGTTGTTAGGCTCAGGCACAACCAGTGGGAGAGGCCACAGGGCAGCCTAGTGCCAGGCTGAGGCCTCTGAGTATCATCCTCAGCCAGAGTCCAGCTCTTTCTCCCTCATGAAAGGCTCATGTGCAGTTAAAGAAAGGCCAGTGTTCCACGGCAATCAAAAAGCATTTATGATGCTGGTCCACCGTAGTTCTTAATCTGGAGAGTAGGGGTGAACTGAAACCACATTATGAGCAATTTATATGCATTTAAAAATAAAACCCAGAACATCGATTTATTAATTTACAGAGAGAAATGTAAGTCTGACGGGATGCTCCAGTTGGCTAACAAGGGGATTTATTCTCTGGAGGAAATCTAGCCCAGTTTTTAGTCACCAGCCCCCTGCTAGCTGATGAGAAAAGATGCGAGCAGAGGAGCTGGCTTCAACATCTCAACGGCCAGGATCTTCAGAGATTCACGGCTGGTGCCACAGACAGATCTCCGGAGTTGTGACTTCCTATGTAAATAGTTCAAGTTCACCATATTAGTCATTTCCTGCCCAGGAACTAGGCTGGCAGTATGAGGCCTATTTTTATCAATGAAAAAGTTGAGCACAGGTGGGTTCAAACAAGAGACTTAGCCCAATGTTTCCAGAATGTCAGAGAACAAGTGATGTGTATGTGTATATTGGACATCTTCTCATATCACCATTGTCTTTCTAGCAATGACCATTTATCAAGTGCTTACTCTGTGCTATTTTATACATGAAATTAAGAGTCTAGACTTGTGGACAAGCATGAAAAAGAGTGTACAGGTCACTTTCAAAATGCTGCGTCCTGTACAACATATAGCACGACATGTGCTCACAGACCTGTAAGAAAGAAGCCACTTTTCTTGTTTTACAGGTGAGAAACTGAGATTTGGAGAGCTTTGTTGAATTGCTCAAGGTCATATATTAAATAAGCACCTGCTAGAATCTGATCTAAGGCTCAGCCCTCGAGGTGGATTATTCTCTTGATTTTATAGAAGAGGAACCAGCTCAGTGAAGTTCAGCAAAGTGATGTAGCTGAGGACCAATGGATCCTAAGCTTGGTCACTATTCTTTGTTCTACGTTAACTGTTCTATAAGCAGGAATGTTCCTTGACACCAGGCCTGTTCTGTGGGCCTCTGGACACCCACCACCCAGAAGAGGGCCCAGCACACAATGATGTGCTCAATAGATAGTTGTCAAGTGAAGGCGCTCAAGTTGGAGACCAACTGAGGTAACATGGCAAGAGTAGACCAGATCTGATTGGGAATCCTGGACCACTACTCTCTGGCTGGGGCCTTGGCAAGTTAATTGTCCAGTTTTTGCATCCTTGGAGGGATAACCCCACCCATGCAGGTGGCGGTGAGGGTTCAAGGGGATGTGTGCTGAGCCCTGGCAGAGACACTGACACAGCCATTTTTATTAGAGCAGAATGTATATAGCTGGGACTCTGAAGCCAGAGCACCCAGGTTTGAATCCTGGCTCCACACTTAATTCCTGAGTGATGCAGGGCAATGTACTGACCTGCCCTGTGGCTCAGCTTTATTTATTTCTTTTTGAAAATTTATTTATTTATTTTGAGAGAGAGAGACAGCACAAGCTGGGGAGGGGCAGAGAGAGAGGGAGGGAGAGAATCCCAAGCAGGCTCTGCACGGTCAGTGCAGAGCCTGACGCGGGGCTCGAACTCACAAATCATGAGATCATGACCTGAGCCGAAGTCGGACACTTAATCAACTGAGCCACCTAGGTGCCCCTGTGACTCAGCTTTCTAATCTGTAAAATGGAGACAGCGGTAGTACTTATGTCCTAAGGAACATTGGGAACAATAAAATGGTAACATACATCTAATGTGCTTAGAACAGTACGTGGTAAGCTTTCAGCGTGTTAAGTTATCATTATGATTAGCTCTAAATTATCAACAAATCCTGATCTAAGCCATGCCTAGTGATATAGAAGTCATACAAAAACATGCAGTTAGCATATTTTTGCGAAAATACTTGCTCCCAGCAACGTACCATGTACATTGGTACTATGGCTCCACTCTAAGAATAAAGGGCTAGCTCTTCCAGGAGACTAATCCCTGCCCAGTGCCCCAACCAATCTCGTTTATTAGGAGCTCCATCGTCACTAGCAGGAAGGGCCTGGACTCAGGTTTGCAGACTGGAGCCAAGATTCAAGGGTCCTGGAACATGTGGACTGAGGAACAGCCTGAATGCTTCCTGTGTTTACAGTCCTTCGATCTGGGCTCCAACCGGTTCCTGATCGACACACTGGGCACCCAGCTAGACCCAGCGTCCTGTCCTAGAGCTGAGCCCCTTCGCAAAGGCCTGTATTAATTTTCCCTCCAGGTGCTGGTGGGATCTAAACAACTCATTGTCATGATGTCCCCTTGTCCAAACCCTGATTCTGAGCTCAAGACCACTTGAGATGCTTACATGACAAGGACCCACTCATTAAACGGGACCCTCTGGGTGTGGGGCAGGCCTGCTGAGCCTTGGACCATTCCTGCACACATTCAACAAGCAACAATGGACAAGTGTAGAACTCAATGTTTTGTTCAACTGTTCAAAAATTCAAAAGCTTCTACAGAAGACTTTTATATATGATGTGAAATGCTCACTCTCATGAAGTGTGGAAGATTGGGGACAAGAGGGATTTCTTAAACCTGACAGCTGGACCTGTCCAGCTAGGGCCCCTGTCAACTCCCCCCAGCCAAATATCCAGTCATGACCCACCTAGAGGGCTCCAACCTGCTGCAGCCCAAGGCCCAGGACAGCTCAGAGTGACCACAAAGCACCTCCAAGAATCGTGATCTGACAATAACCACAGAAACTTCTCCCGGTGGGACTGTGAACATGTTACACAAAAGGGAACTTGTGCTGGAGACATTCGAATGCCAACAGAAGCGGAGTTTGTGGCAGTAAACACCAGATTCACAGCCCACATGCCCAGAGTTTGAGTAAGAGCCCGTGCAAGTCCAGGCCAAGGAGCTAGGCTGGCAGGATCCCACTTCATTCCTGCTGATAAGCAGCAGATGTCTGCACTACTGGGAACCCACTCTTACTCACTGAAAGCGTGAATGGTATTTTAATTTTCCCCTACAGGAGTCTTGGAAAAGACTGGGAGGCAAGTTCTATGATCCACATGGCTGATTTACACTATAGATTATATTTCTGCTGCTGCAAAGTTGAGAAATGTTATTTGCAGAGTAAGCACAGAGCAAAACCATAATGAATACCCAAGTTCTGCACATAAAGTAGGCCACTTTATTTTGCTAGGGAAAGCAAGATGGCCATATGAGCTCTAGAGGAGATGCTGATCCAAAGAAAGGAGCAGAGAGAGCCTGAAGTCAGGAGACAGGCTGTTCCCTCCGGCTGGGGGCCTGGGGAAGCTGGGGCTAGTTAGAGCTGGGACACTGGGGAGATGGGGAAGTTACATACACAATCTCAACTAATAACAAGTCTGAGTGCAATATGGCAAATGCAATACTCAAATAACCAAAGCATCATTCTTAACAACAGTTAGCCAAAAGCATGCTCTCTAGGCACTATCAGAGGCAATTCAGAACTGATTTGACCTTCTACTCTAAAATGTGCCCAGTGGACGACTCCACGAAGAATGGTCTGGAATAAAGCCCTTCCTTGCAATAGTTCAGGTACAAATACAGTCCATCCTTACTATTTGTAGATTCCCTATTTGCAAATTCATCTACTCGTCGAATTGTATCTGGAACCCCCAAATTGGTTCTCGTCACGCTTTTGTGGTCACTTGTGGACATGTAAAACAGTGGCAGAACACCGGGGTTACTCGATGTGCACATTTCCCAGCTGAAGTTGAAGAAGGCGATGCTCTGCCTTCTTGTTTTAGCTCTCACGCTATAAACAAGTGTCTTTTTGATGGTTACACAGTGCCTCGTGTTTTGCATTTTTGTGCTTTTTGTTGGCGATTTTGCTGTTTAACATGGCCCTGAAGCAAAGTGCTAAAGTGCTATCCCAGGGTTCCTAAGCGCAAGAAGGCTGCGAGGTGCCTTACGGAGAAAACAGGTGTTAAGTTGAGATAAGCTCCGTTCAGGCACGAGTTACAGTGCTGTTGGCGTGAGTTCAGTGTTAGTGACTCAACATGATGTATTAAATCAGGTGTCTTTAAACAGAAACACACGTAAAACAAGGTTGTGTACTGACAGGTTGATGAAAATGTTATGACCAGAGATTCCCAGGAACCTAGCTCTGCATTTCCCTTAGGAGCAAAGCTTCAGTATTTGCTAATTTAGTGTTGGCACCTTCGAGAACCACCAACAAATAATGGGCATCCACTGTATCTGCCCTTCATCCCAGAGCGAGGATGGAGGTGCCCGGGTTAGTGAAAAGGGCTTCATTACTCTTAAGCTTTCTGGATCTTGTGTAGGATGTAGGCGGGATTAACAACCATGAAACCCATGGGTTACTGTCCTGGTGCTGCTGGTAGCTGTGACCTTCAGGATGTCCCCTGATCATCTAGGCTTCCCTTTCCTCGTTGAACAAATAAGAGAGGAGAAGGGGGTGCCAAGGAGGGAGAAGAGTTTCGGCTGAAAGATCCCTCAGGACATTTCCAACTGTGAAATACCTCTCAAACATCTCATCCCACTCCTGTCCCCGTGGCTCGCTCACGTGGCCCCAGCCGCACGGGCCTCCAGGCCGATCCCTCCTCTGCCAGGCAAATGCTCACCTCCGGCTTCCCCCTTTATCCACCCGGTGCCCTCCTTCACATTGCACTTGATGTCTCCCTTCTCGGGAGGCCTTCCCTGATTATGCAAAACTGCAATCCTCCCTCCCTTACCCCCATCCCCCCCAGCACGATCTAGTTCTCTCTTCCCTACTCGATTTTCCTCTATAGCAAGTATTTTCACCTAATGTGCTTCTATTCCACTTCTGTGTTTTGCGGTTTACCTCCCTCCTCACACAGGAAGGTAAGTTACATGAAGGCAGGAAGTTTGGTAGACAATATCCCTCACCCCCAAGCATGGAGCCTGACTGCAGTAAGAGTTCATTAAATAAGTGCATATATATAAAGTCGGCTTTGGGCAGCACCTGATGCCTGGTAAAAGTTAGCTATAATTGTCCTCATCACTGGGACTGACTTGCAATTTTGTCGTTGGTTTGTAAGAAAGGGTTCACGACACTACTCACCAAGAAATGACAAGTCTGCACTTTTTACAAAGTGAGATGAACGAACTCATTGAGCTCATAAAGTACAAACCTACAAAGACCTTAATTGTAAGCACTGCTGTGATCAACTCCAAAAAGAGCACTTACCATGTTTCAGTTCTCGAGGCTGACTCCTAGAAGTCTGCCAAGTACTCACAGAGGGGAAGCATTTAACCACGGCACAGAGAGCCAGAACACTAGGGCTCTGGGGACCCTGGAAGCCAACCACCTCATTTCGCAGATGAGTAAACCCATGTCCCGAGGGCATCACCCACTAACAAAAACGAGCGTCTGCCTTGCAGGGAGTGGAGCAGCCGCGAAAGGTCTGTCTTCAAGAGGTTCCTGCAGTAACCACCGCTTACTGAAACAGTCCCTGACCAAATGGCACCGAGGTAAACGCAAACATGAGTATGAATGGGTGCTCTTCCAAAACATTTATGGCAACTCAAGAAGAAGGATTTTAAGTAGTTGTCTTAAGGAATTTGCTTTAAATGAGATATACTGCATTCTTAGGGCAGGAATGATGCACACAGAGCTGAGATATTAAAAAGGAGGGCATTCACAGCAAGAGACTAGAATGAAGGCTAAAAATGTAATTCTAGAGATGACAAGGTATCTGAGGAATGGGTACATCTTAGACTCTATCTGACCAAAGAGGTCCCTTGTGGCTTCTTACAAGCAGGCACAACACAAGTGCTGCCATTAGCAAGCCTGTTTCAGAAATAAACGCCACGTGGGGAGCCTGGGTTGGCTCAGTAGGTTTAAGCATCTGACATCAGCTCGGGTCACGATCTTGTAGTTGCTGAGTTCAAGCCCCACATCGGGCTATCTGCTGTCGGTGTGGAGCCTGCTTTGGATCCTCTGTCCCCCTTTCCCTCCCCCTCCCCACCACAGCCCCTCCTCTGCTCGCACTCTCTTCTCAAAAATAAACATTCAAAAATAAAGATGTATCTTAAAAAAAAAAAATGCCACACTACCAAGGTAATGACTTCCCACTTTGTTCTCCACATGGAGATTGGCAGCTCTCAGCCTGTATTAGCTGAGCTGTGCCTTCCCAATGCACGATGTGTTTCTATTCGAATGAACTATCTTTGGCCCATGTCGACTTACGTAGTTGGTTTCTGTTCCAATATACCGGTATCTCAAGTAAAATCATGTCTTAACTGGCGTGTGTGGGGACACAAGGAAAGATGGATAGGAGGAGCCATAAGAATGCTCAGGGGTTCCAGAAACTGAAAACTGTTCTAAGAGCAAGCATGACTGTGACCAACTTTGGTGATCACACAAAATAACCAAGGAGGGCAGGGACCCAGAGAGTGTTGCAAGGCAACGTCTTCCCAAAAGTCCAGGAGGAGACGTGACTCCACAGTTTGGATCCTGTCCCAAAGCCTTGAGACGGTAATGAGGCACAAGAGAGTAAGTAGTCCACGAGGTAAGCCTTGACAGAGATGGGGTGCAGAGAGGGGAGGCCCTGAGAGAGAAAAACGTGGTGGGAAGGGTCAGAGGAAAGGAACAAGAACTTAGTATTCTGACTTTCGCAGTACCCTTGATAGGACAGGGCTCCCAGACCGGGACCAGGCCAGCTAGGGGACACCTGGGCTTCTGACCCCAGAATGTAGCTGGGGTGGGTCTAGGGATTTGGGCCCAGATGGCTGGTTCAAGTTCAAGGAGAAGCCTCATTCCCAAACTCCTCTCTTCTTTTCCTAAACTCCTGTGGTAGAAAGTCAATAGTTCATCTCAAAATGCTCTATTTGAATTAATTCCAGCTCCCCAGTTAGCCTCTAAGCCTTGTTTTCAGAGCTGAACTCAAAGCTTTTCTTGTCCTCTTTGCTTGATCGATGAGGCCCATCAAAAGAAGGTGACTTGCCCACGGAAGACCAGCCTGTGAGAGGCAGGTATGGGTGAGCAGGAGAGAGGGCAGTCTCCTGATTCTCAACACAGTACCCCTTCCACTGTCCCCTGCAGGTTCCCCTAAGAGCCACCTGCGGTCAGAGAACCAGAATATTTTTTTTTTTTTATATCCTACAATGCCTAGGTCAGTTTCAAGCACATCATTCAGCACTTGTATCTGTTTAATTTTTTCTTCTGAGAAAATGCAGTGCATCCAGAAAAAAAAATCAGCAAAACTAATCAAAGTGTCATGAGCCTTGTGAATTCTAAAGAACAGCAGAGGGAGTCCAGATTAATTTTCACAGATTAATCTTGAAGTATGTGAATGAGTGTGGGGAAAATGCCAACTAAAAACTGTCCTTCCACACAGCATATCGAGCAAGCGGTAGGGGCTTTGGAATTGTAAGGATAATTTGGACAGCAGTAATACTGAACTTCTTCAGGAATAAGATACTAAAATAAGGAACCATCTACCAAAAGGGCTGCCCCGTCTCTGGGGCAAAGCTTTAAAAACAGCACGATGAGTTAACATTCCATGAGAATGCATCAGAGCATCGACCGCCCCATCATTCAAAGGCTTTGGGAAGAGCCTTTACAGCCTGAAGGAGACCATGGGAGTTCACACCTGAGTACATACAGGAGTAAACAAAGTATCTGTTTTTAAGTCTTCAGAATATCTTCATATGCGAACAATGTGAGATGCCCAGGGTGGGCCGGGCTAATTATCTTGATTTTACACAGCTCACTCTAGTGGGAAAGAAGACCAGCCTTAACTGGCACATCATCACCCCTGCTAACGTATAGGGACTCAGCTCATCGCTGCAGACAGACTTCCCAGCTTTCATAGAGAGAGGTCCTCAAAGAACTCCAGAGGAATGGGAAGGTGTTTCGCATTTAATGGAACACCAAAATATGCTATGGGCCACTGGGAAACTTTCCAGCTTCCTGTGTCACTTTTTTCCCTGTGTGTCAACTTTTTCAGAAGTTAAAAAAAAAAAAAAGATTCTGGGGAAGATGTTTTATAGGTGCTACATTATTTATCTCTGTGACGGGAGGAGTGCTTTAATGCTGTTCAAGGCAGCTGGCCAGATTCCGCTGCAGTCCTCCACTTGGCCTCCTTGCAAGGCCCGCAGCCCCTGTGAGGGGGTGGGACAGCCAAGGGAAAGGAGCAGGCAAACCACCCACAGTTCCCTGCAACAGGGGGGCAACTTTGAAGTCAATTAGTACTTACATAGAGCTCGGAGTAAGGATTTTTTTTTTTTTTTTTTTAAGCTAGCATAAAGCCCCTGTTGTTTAAAGCTCAAATCTTTTCAACCAGGACTCTGGAGGCTAAGCCCAGACTGGGCTTTAACCAGGGGCACCAGGAAAGGAACACTTTTGCGGCTGGACTCAGGTGCTTTGTTCCCATTCCGGCGAAACCACCGAAAAATTCTGAACCGATGAACGCTTTACCAACAATGTGCTCTAACAGAAAGGAAAAGGGAAGAGTAACTTGTTCTATGTAAAGTGAAAAGTCACAACACACACAGAATGCAACCAAGCAAAAAACTGCTTCAAGGCTTGTTGTGTCTATAAAATGAGGCACGAGACAACCCCATGTCTTTTATACATGTCATCACGGTCTCCTTTCTGGAAATTAGATTTAAACTCCTCACATAACTTACGTAAGGCCGGTCCTATCTGCATTTCCATTAGCAACCACTGTGTTACCAGTTTCCATTTTACCTCTTTTCTAGGGCCTGGGAAACAAATTTATGCTGCTTGTGAGAAGCTATGATACACTGTTAAAACTCCAGTTCCAGTGATTCCCAAGCTCAGGGTTTAGAGACAGGGTGGTTGCTTCAGACTGAGCATGCCTGGGACTGGCCTCTAGCTGACTTCATCCACATAGCAGCCAAAACTGGTAACTCACCATGACTGATAGGACTGCTGGGGGCCACTACCTCAGAATTTTTTAAAGAAACTACTGGAAGACCAATTACCATACTTCATGTTTAGCTAGAGCTGCAGAGTTACCCAAGCACTGCCGTAACATCCTTGGTCCCCAGGAAAGGCATGAGCATCATCCTCTTCTACAGATGAGAAAAGCGAAGCCCAGAGAGGTTAAGTGACTTATTCAAAGTTGCACAGCTCACCAAAAACAGAGCTGGAGCTAGAGCCCAGGTATTTCAGCTCCTGCTAGGTAATCTTTCCCCTTGGAGCGTGGCCCTGCATTAGGGACAAAGATGCTGGCCGGCTTTTCCTCTTTTGTCATTCACGGGGAGCCAACTGCCTGGGATCACCACGAATAAGCAAGCAGACAAACAAAAACAAAAAAACGTGCACAAAAAACCCCGTATTTTATATTTCCTCTCAGTCTCTGACACAGTTGCACATCTTCAGGGAAACTTGAGCTGGTGGTTCAGAATCCTCAGTGATGACACAGGAGATCAGTGCAACAAACCAGTCACACTTGCATGGCCGTGGCAAGTCCCATGTTACGGGACAGGGAAGAGAGTCCGGAGCGTGGGCTCAGGAGCCAGGCTGCCTGGGTGCAAACCTCAGCACTGCCATCTGCCGGCTGTGGAACTGTGGGCACGTCACCTACAATTCTGTCCCTCAGCTTCAACTAAAAACAGGAGAAACAGAAGCACATACCTCCCGGGGCTTGTGAGAACAGAACAGGGGTGGCACTATGTGGGCGCTTGTTACCGCCATTTACAGAGGTGCTTGATGAGCCTGAAAGACAGAAAACTGAGCTTGCCAGTAACGGCCCGAAAACCACCTTGGTGTATCCGTGCCTTGTACATACCAAGTGCTCTATGGACATTAGCTATCATCATTTTATTATCAGAAAGAATGCGGGCTTTAGAGTCTGCCTTACTCAGGTTCAAATTTTAGCTTGTCTACACAAAGATTTGCGATTTTAGGAAAGTGACTTAGATTCTGTAAATCTCAATTTCCTCCTCTGTAAAATAGACACATATCACCTTCCTTGCAGGGTTGTTCCAAGAATCAGAAGACCCACAGCACATAACACCCCCAATAGGTGCCCAGCACACGGATGGAATGAGTAATGGGAGTTTCCTTCTCCACCCAGCCTCTACTGTTCCCAAATGATGACAGTTTACCCAGGACGTCCATTCATGCTGTTGTTTCTAGATCTCAACTAAAATATGGCAGCAATGTATCAGAATATCTGAAGTCAGAAAGATGAACTTCACATGGCATGTTATGTTACTTACTGAGCGACACTGGCCTATAGCATTAGAGCAGAGGGAAAAAACTGAGCAGTGTCTATAAAAAAGCTCTAGGTCACGACAGATCTCATCTGAACTCACAGCTCTAAAGGCTGTGGCTCTCATGGGAAGGACTTTTTGAGAAATCATATATTCTTGGCTCTAGGTTCCATGTGTCATTTACAAGGCCCAACTTCCCAGCTTTGCCAGTGATGGGAGTTATTGTTACTCGGATTGACCATCGGTAATGTGCCTGAAGCAGAAAAGGGGGCTCCAGGCAGGGACCTGTCTACCTCTTTGTAGGCAGCAAGCCCACTTAAGAGAATGGGAGACTATAATAGAATCCAAAGGGACAGATCTCCACTCTGTGCCAACAGAAGGTGAACTAAAGCATCATCTGTCTGGAGATCTGGGTTAAGAATATGTTGGTTCAACAGTTAACCACAATCTTAATGAAGTGATTTTTAGTCTAAGGGTCTCAAAGTCAACTGAAATTATCTTTTAAGCTAATTATCTTATTTTTATTAAAAAAATTGTTTTTCAGTTTATTTGAGAGAGACAGAGACAGTGCAAGTGGGGGAGGGGGAAAGAGAGAATCCCAAGCAGCCTCCACACTCTGCTAGCACAGAGCCCAACGTGAGGCTTGAACCCATGAAACTCTGAGATCATGGCCTGAGCCAAAACCAAGACTCAGACGCTTACCTCACTGAGCCACTCAGGTGCCTCTTAAGCTAATTATTTTTAAAGATATAATGGACACAATGACATTGGTTTGATATATTTATATAATATGAAGACTATCATAACATTAGCTAATACCTGTTTCACATCACATAATTATCTGTGTGTGCGTGTGTGTGTGTGTGGTGAGGACAATTACAATCTAGTCTCTTAGCAACTCTGAAGTTTATAGTACAGTACTGTCGACTGTGATCACCATTTTGTGCATTAGATGCCCAGAACTTTTATCTCAGAGCTGGAAGTTTGTACCCTTTGACCAACATCTCCCCATTTCCCCCACACCTGAGCCCCTGGTAACCACACTGTTTCCACGAGTTTGGCTTATTTATTTATTTAGCTTGGCTTTTTTAGATTCCACATATAAGTAATATCATACAGTATTTGTCTTTCTCTGTGTGACTTATCTTACTTAGCATCATACCCTCAAAGTCCATTCATGTTGTCCCAAATGGCAGGATTTCCTTCTTTCTCATAGCTGTATATAGACATATACACATAATATACACACATATAGGTATATGTATAAATATACTACATGTTCTTTATTCATTCATCCACTGACAGACACTTGTTAATTAAAATTATTCATGTGTTGGGGTTCCTGGGTGGCTCAGTTGGTTAAGCGTCTAACTCCTGATTTCGGCTCAGGTCATGATCTCACAGTTTGTGAGTTTGAGCCCTGCATTGGGTCGTGCACGGACAGTGCAGAGCCTGCTTGGGATTCTCTCTCCTTCCCTTTCTCTCTGTCCCTCCCTTGCTCACATGTGTGCATGCACTCTCTCTCCCTCTCTCAAAATAAATAAACTTATAAATAAATAACTTATAAATAAATAAATATAAATAAAATTATTCATGTGATATTCCTTAGTGGACTCATCTCAAACATTGCCTTCAACATGAAGCAACTGAAATTCCATGCACAGTTGTAAGTTCTCTCTTCTAGCCACATTATTACTGTCGTTCTTAAATGAGATTACCGTTTTCTCTGCTGTACCGTTTTCTTTTGCTCCCCTCCCCAGGCTGATGGGCCTCATACCTGCTGCACAGAACAGCTGTTGAATAAATATATGCCAAATGAATGGGTGGACGAATCCACAGCAGACAACTGTTGAGAGCGGTCACTCTCAGCCTCAGACACTGAAAATAAGGAAGCCTGACTATGAAAATGATTTCCTTATAAGCAGCAGAGCCAGGAGTGGAGGAAGAACTCAGGCTCAGATCTTTATGGCTTCACCTTTACCAGGAGTCTTGGGAATGAGCGGAAGGTGTGGCTCAGCTACAACGACTCAGCATCTGAATCATTCTGACGGTCACCTAGGAGGAGCCATCATTCCTCTGTGAATTTTATTAACTGCCAATAAATAAGAAATGTTTGCATTAGTACCTCAGTACTGGTACTGGTATTATTTCTCAGCCGACAGCTCCAAGAGAACAAGGTCTGGCATCTTTTGGCAATTTTCCAGGTAGCCCCAAGAGGCCAGCATCAGAGCCCCCAGGTGGCCCTTTCTGGAGGACCCAGGCCGGTTGGATGAATGCATCGCTGCTGCTTCTGCCCGAGGCTGCTCAGTTCTGTGATTACCGTGGCCGATTCTCTGCCAGGATCCCACAGGGCCAGGTTCACGCACCTGCTGCCCCAGCATTCCCAGGATGCTCATGGCTGTCGCTGCTGCTGCTGGCGGCTATCTGTCGCCTCACCTGTTTCCTGCTGGCTTCCTTCAGGGGAAGAGGAAGTCTGCCTTTCCTTAATTAGCCTTTGCAGGCATCTGCCACCATAGGGCGCAGCTGCCAACGATGGATAACAATACACCTCGTTTCAACAGTGCCTTCAAAACCTGGGGGCTCCCACGGCTGCCAATTCCTCGACCGCTCACTCTGACAAGCGCTGTGACCAGAAGTTAATAAGGGAAAGAAAGCCATGGTTCTGCCAGAAACACAGCATTATGTTTGCCCATGTTGGCAAATAAAGGGAGAAAAACAGTTGTAGAAACACAAAAGCTGTCCTCTGGGCTGGGAGACCAAATGAGCATCCCAGGCCAAGGGCTCAGTGTCCGAGAATGAGTGTCAGCTCTGCTCAATGGAAAACCATGCTGAACTAGGGCCAGGAAGACTGGTTTTGAATCCTACTCTTCCCCGACGAGGCATGCGCTCTTGGGCAGATCACTCTGCCTCTCTACGCTCCTCCCGTTTCTCTTAAGACTTGAATGAGATAGTCTGTATTTTCTCTTTGTGAATGTCAACCTAAAAGCCACATGCGAGAGGATGAATCTCATTCTGCCAAGACTTGATATGTTCATCATTGGCTCTGTGCCCTGGTTTCTTGATTCAACTGTGTTGATAATGTCCTTCACTAAAGGCATTTTTGTTGAGCGACTGAAATGTGGGAATGACATCTACCGCAGCTTGTATGTCCCAAAGATAGCCGCAACAAAGCCTCCCGTCCTATGTACTCTGGCAATGTGACCTTGCCACCCTCCCTCGAGAGGCAGAGTCCATGCCTCCACCTTAGTTGGGCTGGGACTGCTCTGATCAACAGAATATGGTAGTGATGTGGTGCCACTTTCAGGAATAGCCTTGTCTCACCTGGTGGCTTTAGCTTCCTGCTTCTTAGAAGCCAGACATCACACCACAGACCCAGAGACCACCACTGTGAGAAACCCAAGCCACACGAAGAGGCCCTGAGAGATGAGCTGCTGGGTGAGGAGAGAGAGAAGCCAAGGAACACGGAGCCACCAGGCATGTGAGTAAGAAGCCATCTTGGAAGTGGACCCTCGGGCGCCAGCTGCCTCCATGTGGATCGGAGAGGAACTGCAGTACTGAACCCTCCCCAAATTCCACAAAACCGTGAGCAAAAATAAGTGGCTGTTTTAAGCTACCAAGTTTTGGCATGGTTACATAAGTATATAGGAACAGATAGCAGAAATAATGCTACCTGTAGCAATGGACAAATACGACTGAATTTCATATTAACAGATCCGTTCCTAAAAGCATTTGCTGAAATTGAACACAAATTTATACAAAAAATTATTTTCAAACCTTCTGCATTTACGTTTACTGAATGGGGAAGAATCACTAAATCCTGTTGCAATGCAAGCACCCTTAGGCTTAGCATCATCTCCTTCTGGGAAAACACATGAGACCCCTCTTACTGTTGGCCCGGGTAGATGCCCCTGGCATGGCCGCTATTCATCAAATCAGCACTTAGAACAACGCATCGAATTTGTCTATTTGTTGTCTGCCCCTTGAAGGAGGACAGAGGATATCTATTCCTCTTTGTAACAGAGAGAGTAATCATGGCTAATGCACAGAGAATGCTTATTATGTTCCAGAGACGTTTCCAAGCACTTGACATATATGTTATGTTTATAGCATATCTACTCACTTAATGTTTACCCCATTTAATGTGAAGTAGGTACTGTTATCCTCACTCTACAAAAGAGGAAACGGGGGTACAGAGAGGCTAAGTAACTTGCCCAAGGTTACCCAGCTAGGAAATAGCAGAGTCTGGCTTTAAACCCACTCGGTCTGGGTCCAAAATCCCTGAATGCTCTTTACCATTTATAATGCAGCTTCTCCTTTAGCGCTGTGCACTCAGTAAATGTTTGATGTTTAAATTAAGAAATCCACAACAGAAATCAAATCCAACATTTTCATATAGATGAGGATTTGAAAGAAAAACCTGTGCCACATGAATAAAAGTCAATTATAAGAACTACACACAGACATAAAATCCCACACTAATGCTAAATAATGATAATGAATTTGCCACACAGACCAGAAATAAGTCTGAATGAGTGGATACTCCCTGCCCCTTCCTGTTTATCTGTTTGTGCTAATCTAGTCAGTAGCCCCTAATATAATTACTTCATGAAGATCTACGCTAATCGGAACCAAGGGAGGGCACGGACAAATAAAGCTCACAGAGGCGTCTTAGAATTTCATGTCCGTTCATCATTCACTTCAGAAAGTTCCTCCAGCAAAGGCATCCTTGGACTGATTTCCATCATCTCCTTCTCCTTTCTCCCCTTCTGGGGGCAGGTCATAACAGAAGAGTAAGCAGACAAGCAGAGCTTATGCAGAATCCAGCACCTGGTTCAAAAAATCCCCAAGCAGCTGAGCACAGGTGGCAAATGGGCCATAACAGAAGGCGCAAACATAGAAAGGCTACGTCTACTTCTCTGCAGACGATGCATGAAAACGGGGCCTCAGTTTTAAACTTCTCAGCGTTACTACTTGAAGTGCTGCGGGTAGGCCACCACCGGCAGCAGCACTGCTGGAGAGCCTAACAGAGGGGCGGTCCCTTGCCTCGCCCCAGAACAGCTGAATCTGAATTGGCCAACACGCGCAGGGGGGTCTGAATGCACTGCAAAGGACTGGGCCACGTGAGTCTGGATGACAGTGAGAAGGAAGGGGGAGTCTGTCCTCGAGCAATGACCTTACAGTTCCCTCACCCATACCCACCTCTGACATCTCTGGCACCTCCACCCAAAACACTCAGACAGCCTAAGGTTGACCCCAAAGCTTAGGGAGCCAATAACTGGGAGTGGGTAAGCATGATACTTTCTTGGCCTTTAGAGTCAAATGTGTCTGAGTTCAAGTCCTACTTCCACGAGTTACTAGCCGTGTGATAAAAAAAAAAAAAAAAAAACTACGTGACCTATTCAAAGCTCAGTTTCTTATCTGTAATATGGGACAATAAACACGATGCCGTGTCTCCAGGAAAACTGCATGTGAGTGCCTGTGTGCAGAGCACGGGCTGAGTGTGCGTCTGGAAAAGGGGAGCCAGCAGCCCATCTCCAGCCCTGGAGAGCACTAGAGAGCAAATTACTCTCTTCCCTCCTCCACGTTAGAGGACAGATCAGACTGAACTATTTCATCTCCAGATGCCAGAGGTCAGGGCTACTACATTTCATCTGGAATCTTAAAATTTTTCAGAACCGGAGTGACTTCTGAGATGATGGCACATTGATTTTTAACAGAGGAGGAAGCTGAAAGCTAGAGAATTAAATGCCTGCAACAATGTAATCTTCCTTACCCAGTTCCTTTGTTATGGATTTCAAAGAAGTGTGTTCTAAAGGCAATTCTTTAAAAAAAAAAAAAAGGTTTTTTTTAATGTTTATTTGTTTTTGAGAGAGAAAGATGGAGTGCGAGTGGGGGAGGGGCAGAGAGAGAGAGGGAGGCAAAGAATCCGAAGCAGGCTCCAGGCTCTGAGCGGCCGCACAGAGCCTGATGCAGGGCTCGAACTCGCAAACTGACAGATCATGACCTGAGCTGAAGTTGGACACAACCAACTGAGCCACCTAGGCACGCCTAAAGGCAATTCTTAAAACCTCTCTTTCCAAATATCCTGGAATTGATTTGTTATACACAAAGATGGGGTGGTCCAAAGCCCAGGAGACTTACCTTTGTGTACTATCTCCACTACTAATTGTTTGAACATAGGAAACTTATTTACTCAAATGTTCTGGGACTCACTTTTTTGTTCACCTGTAAAGAAGGCCCTTCAGATTATCTCCAGTGTCACACTTTCAGCTAAAAGCAATTTAATGATTCGAAATGAAATATAGCCTTTGCGGATTTCTCTTAAGATGTAATTTTCAATACTTTCCACAAGGTGGCGGAACATCTCCTTTACAGAAGTCCAAACAGAGGGACACAAAGGGTGAGAAAGAACTCTAAGTAGCACCCTTTTTTAAAGCATTAAGTTTTCTACAATTTAACTATAAATTTTTATTTTAGTGTCGGTCATTACAGTCAGTCTTTTGGCCAACAGTGTGCTACATGCCGTCAAAAAAGGACAGTTTTATGGGGCTAAATTTGGATTTTACGGTATTAAAGTACGATGAGCAAGAGGTCAGACAGCAAATTATGAGAATTTAGAAATGCAAGCTACCGGGCTGCCCAAATACGGCAAGGAGTTGCCTTCTGAAAAAATGAAGCACAAGAGGCAATTATCTCCAAAAGGTTTGTGTAACAGGAATTTTAAACCCTTTTTCACATGGAAAAGTAACACAAAATAGAGAGAAAAAATAATTAGAGAAAAATATTTAAGATTACAATAATGAATAAAGTTTTGAATTTAAAATGCATAGAACTAAACACAATATGGTACCCCGAAATGAGGTCTTGAAAGAGAAAAAGTACATTAGAAGAAAAAACTGGTAATATCAGAACAAATGTGTTCAGTTAATCATTTTGTGCCCATGTTAATTTCTCAGTTTTGACAAATGTACTATGGTTATTCCACCAGGGTAAGCTGGGGGGAGAGGATTTGGGAACTCTATTATATTTGCAACTTTTCTGTATATTTAAAATTATTTCAAAATAAAGTTTTTATTTAAACAAGCAAAGAGGAAAAAACAGGCAAGGATGGACAGGAACAAGAGTTTCATAAAGCAATGCTCTTTCTCTATAATTTACGAAGGGGAAATTTTAGAGGACAGAGTAACTCACATGCATAAAACGAGGGTGAATAAATTAAAATGGCAAAGGCTAGAGTAAAGCAGGCAGTGAACGAAGAGGTATATTCTAGGACATTACTGGTGGAATTACGTGCTGTTGTAGCTTTTCTGAAAAGCAATTTTGCAGTAGGTGACAGAGCCATAAACTGACAGCCTTTGACCTGGTGATACCAGTTTCAGCGAGCTATACCAAAGCAATAATTTAAAAGAAAAAAAAAAGTCTCAGGTACCTGGCTGGCTCAGTCAGTACAGCATGTGACTCTTGATTTCGGGGTCGTGAGTTTGAGCCCCATGTTGGGTGTAGGGATTACTTAAAAATAAAATATTGAAAATAAATAAAGAAAAAAAAAGTCACCTATTTTTATAAAGTTGTAGCTCTCTGCTTTGCAGGGCTAGAAGGTGCTCCTATGCCCACTGGGTGTCTAGACAGATTATGGTACTATTAATTAAATGGAATATTATATTAATGGAGTTAAGAAATGGGAAATCTGAGAATTATGGAAAGGAATATATGAAATAATTTTTAAATTAAAAAAAGTTTTTAAGTTTATTTATTTTGAGAGAGACAGACACAGCATGAGCAGTGAAGGGACAGAGAGGGAGAGAGAGAGAGAATCCCAAGCAGCCTCTGCGTTGCCAGCACAGAGCCAGATGCAGGGTTCAAACTCACAAAACAGTGAGATTGTGACCTGAGCCAAAACCAAGAGTCAGATACTCAACTGACTGAGCCACCCAGGTGCCCCATGAAATAATTTTTAAAGAGCTCTTGACACATAATATCCTAGATTGGGTCCTGGAGCAAAAAAAAAGGACATTAGTGGAAAAAAAAAAAAGAAAAATTATGAATAAGGTCTATAGTTTAGTTAATAATATGGTATCAATATTAATTTATTAGTTTGAATTGTATGATGATTATGGAGACATTATTAAGGAAAGCTAGGTGAAGGGTATATAAGAACTCAATCTTTGTGACTCTTCAATAAATCTAGAATTATTTTAAAATAAAAAGTTAAATAAAGAGCTCAGGGGTCATCTGGATGGCTCAGTCAGTTAAGGGTACGACTCTTTTGGCTCAGGTCATGATCTCATGGTTCATGAGTTCAAGCCCCAAACTGGGCTCTGTGCTGACAGCACGGAGCCTGCATGGGATGCTCTCTCTCTCTCTGCCCCTCCCCTGTTCATGCTCTCTCACTCTCAAAATAAATAAATAAACTTAAAAAAAAAAAAAAAAGAGCTTGGAATTCTATACACACATATACACTGCTATCAACTACCAAAAAAATTACTGTATAAAAAATTAAGCAGTCTCGAAAAACATTTTCAGAGTTTTAAAAATACTTTGCTCTTTGGGGCGCCTGGGTGGCTCAGTCGGTTGAGCGTCCGACTTCAGCTCAGGTCACGATCTCGCGGTCCGCGAGTTCGAGCCCCGCGTCGGGCTCTGGGCCGATGGCTCAGAGCCTGGAGCTTGCTTCCAATTCTGTCTCCCTCTCTCTCTGCCCCTCCCCCGTTCATGCTCTGTCTCTCTCTGTCTCAAAAATAAATAAACGTTAAAAAAAATTTTTTTTTAAATAAAAATAAATAAATAAAAATACTTTGCTCTTTGGGGAGGGTGGGAGGGAGGTGAAGCATGTCTAGGGGATGCATATGTGCGTGGTGGGGGGGCGTCATTTTATGTTGCCACTGCTAATTATAGAGGTTTCACCCAACAAATGATTATCAAGGTGGCCAGACTGAGAATAGCTAGAGAGGGTTTGTACGTACCTACATCCTAACAGCCTAAAATGATATTTATTTTTTTAGCATGTAAGTTTCATTTAGGAAGGCAGACATCATCTGTAATAACTTTTTAGTAATCAGTTCTCAAGGGCTATATTTACAATTCCATGGCACATTCAATTAATTTTTTTTCCCCCTAAAGAAAGGATACTTTCTGCTTACCTGGGTGGGGGGGGGGGCACTCAGTTTCCTGGTCTTTGGCAGACTGAAGGAACATGAAGGGTTATCTGAAGAAGGAACTTACTTCCACAAAAGATCCTGAACATCTGGAAAATGTGGGTCTGGCCACTTCTGCTTCTTAGCTGGCCCAGGTGGCATTAATCAGGCAGGTGGCAGACAGAGGGTATGTGTGTGTGTTGTTGGGGCACTCCTCCAAAGTGACTTCACTGAAGTCAGTGCTCAACTCAGTGACTTTTTCAAAATTTGTAAAAAAATAATTTCACTTAGGGCCGCTGGATTTTAAAATAGCTGTAATTCTGATACTACTTGGCAATGGGAAAGAATGAAATCCTGCCATTTGCAACAATGTGGATGGAACCAGAGGGTATTATGCTAAATGAAATAAGTCAGTCAGAGAAAGACAGATATCATAGGTTTTCACTCATAACAGAAGACCATGGGGAAAGGGAAGGGAAAAAATAGCTTCAAACAGAGAGGGAGGCAAACCCCAAGTGTCTCTAAAATACAGAGAAGAAACTGAGGGTTGATGGGGGGGGGGGCGGGGAGAGGGGAAAACGGGTGATGGGCATTGAGGAGGGAGGGCACTTGTTGGGATGAGCACTGGGTGTTGTATGTAAGCGATGAATCACGGGAATCTACCCCCAAAACCAAGAGCACACTGTATACACTGTATGTCAGCCAACTTGACAATAAATTGTGTGTGTGTGTGTATATATATATTTATATATATATAAAGTTGTAATTCTGAAAGAACAGCTTGGCCTTCTCTGCAGGGCTTCCCTCACTCACTTCCCTTAGGGGGTGGTGACCATGCATCCAGGAGGGAAGCACAGCCAGACTCCTCAATTTCCTCTAAGGGAGGTCAGTCCTGCCATCTGCATGGTGAATGAAAGTGTGCGGATCTGCCAATCACCAGCAACGCAGCCTATCTCCACTCCTGATCTAGGTCCAACCTTGACCATAAGCCTAGTTGAAAGTTTGCTATTAAGGGACGGTCTGAAAACCCTGCAGCCTATCCCTTCCACTTCTAGAGTACAGTTCATCACTGCCTCAAGTCAGACCAGCAAGCTGCAAGCTGGTCCACACTGTTATAATCTTCCGTCCACACTGTTATAATCTTCTTATAATTACTGTTATAATCAAGTAAATCTTTCAATTTACTTGAAATGAGTTTTGCTTGGGTGTTCATCCTTTGCTTCCAGTGACTAATGCTGTGAAATACCAACTGGCAAAATCCAAATTTCTACGTATCCACATAGAGTTGGAATATTGTTGAGGACACATCATTTGGTGGTTGCCCCTAAATACAGCTCCAAGAGAGAATGTTTCTTTTTAACTGAGGTATAATTGATATACAGCATTATAAGTTTCAAGTGTACAACAGAATGATTCAACGTTTGTGTATGTTGCAAAATGATCACCACAATAAGTCTAGTTAACATCCATCACCATACATACAAAAGTTTTTTTTTTCTTGTGATAAGGACTTTTAACATCTATTCTCTTACCAACTTTCAAATATGCAATGTATAAGGAATTTTCTCTATACAAAGTCTAGTGAGTGTGGGCTCTGTAGCTAAATGGCCTGGATTCAGATCTTGACTCTATTTACTTTCTAGCTCTTTAACTTTCTATGCCTCAGTTTCCTCATCTGCAATCTAGAGATAATGATACTTAGCCCACTGAATTTTTCTGTGGATGAGAATCAACAGATACAAAGTCTTTAGGACAATGCCTGGCAAAAAGTTAACACTCAATATTCATTTTTATAGTTACTTTATAAAGAAGCCCTAGAAAATCCATTACATACCGCAATGAACTGAGAGGCTTTTGCCTCATGCATAGTGTGATTCATATATTGTAGGGTTATAAAACCCTTTGCCCTCCCAATGTCCTCTAAGTCCTCAACAATGACAGTGACTTTCTACAGCACAAGGACCTTCAGAATCTAGGGAGGGTGAGGTTAGTCAGAAGCACGTATAGTTTGTGAACATCTTTTTAGGATTCTGAGTTGTCCTTCCAGGGATTTGTGCCATTCACCCTAAGAATCCTTGATGTAAATGATCACCTAGAGGCACAAAAATAAACCTGCAGGTCAATCTCCATTACTGTGCAGAGTTTCATGATCTGAAAAGTCATGTTTCTTTCTTTGCCCTAATCTTTTCTGACTCTTGTCTGTTGTCCCAGTACAGACAGATTTATTAATTATTCTTTTATATTTTCTGTGGTTTAAAAAAGAAAGCTTTTGTTCTCATAAGTCTTCTAAGATCTTATATAGAACAAAGTAGGGTATAAAATAAATAATACAGGAGGCACAGTGGCTCAGTCAGTTAAATGTCTCATTCTTGATTTCAGCTCAGGTCATGATCACATGGTTTGTGAGTTCGAGCCCCACATCGGGCTCTGTGCTGTCAATGCAGAGCCTGCTTGGGATTCTCTCTCTCCCCCTCTCTGTTCTTCCCCCACTTATGCTCTGTCTCTCGGTCTCTGTCTCTCTCTCAAAATACATAAATAAACTTAAAATACATTAAAATAAATACAACACATGTACTTCTCTGTTTCAAACTCAGGCGAGTTATGACAAAACTAAGCCTCCTTACTAACATGAACAAATTCACAACAGGCGTTGGAAGCGGCATGGGCACTAGCAAGGTGGCAGACAAAGAATGCAGTGAACAGTACCCCTGAGAGGTAAAAAGGGAAAGCACAACTTGGGTAATATTGCAACCTGGCCTCCTGTTCCTGGTACCAAGCCCATCTTCCTCCGGGGCATCCCCCTTCCCACCCGCTATATTTCCCAGGCCATCACTCCCCAGCCCTTCAGGGCAGAGGGAGATAGGGCTGCCCACTGCCCCTCCTGTCCAGGCTTTGCTGATAAGCCTTGTAAAACACCTGGTAGCAAAGCAAATTATTCCCAGCCTGTCTTCCTGTTTTACTGCATCCGCTCCCTGCCACAGAATTTATCTTTAAAAGGCCAGCATGTCAGCAGCAGCCCAAGGACTTGTTCAGAATGCCACTTGCTCTGGAATGGCCTTCATCCTAGGAGACCGTGCTTAGCATGAAGCTGAGCAGACCAGGATCGGCGGAGGCTTCCGCTGCGAGCCCTGACTCGCGCAGCATTGATGGCGATATGGCAGCAAAGGAGTCAATGTTTTCAAACTGCGCGGTGTCTCCCATGTAACGACTACTAAGGGAACTTACTTGCTGTTTTATTCATAGACACAGATCTGCTTTGGGACTCAGAAAAAATATCCAGGACCAGCTTGCAAATGGAAATGAAATATGAAGAATGAAAATGAAGAGCCCCTGTTCAAAAGGCAGGAAGAAAATGCTGTAAAAAGTACTGAAACAAAACTGTTTCCTTTCTTGTGCATTCTCTCTCTTCGCTCATTATGGTGTTTTTTACTTGGTATTTGAAGTCATGCTCCCTTGGGCAAAGGGATACGTGCAGGGTTAAGTGTAGGCACTCGCAGGTGCCCCAGGGCCCTGCACGCCCCCACAAACCATCACCTTCTGGGCTTCCCCCATCCCCCCAGCTGCTGGGCCGATGCTCCATGCCCTGCCCAGGAACAGGGACTCCCCTCTTCCCATGACCGTGACCCACAGCAGACAGGTGACCCCCCAAGGGTATGGTGACATCTGTGCCAAGCACACTAGTGCTTAGAACTGTGGACGGGCAGGGCCTCACCCCCACGGGACACACCTCTGTGCTGTCAGCCTGTGCTGGGCAGGCCACTCTCTCACCCCTTTTCAAGATGCCACGGGGGCATGTGTCCCCAAGGCGAACCCTCCCCATGTTCACAGGCCCCTACTGGAATGGAAGGCACCAGTAACTGTTGGACGGAAGCAGGTGTGAGGATGTTTGGCAAGGCCCGAGGTGCCAAGGAGAGGGGGAACAGGCAGTTGAGAACCTCTCAGGGAGGTAGGGAGGCGGCAGGACTATGCATAAACCAAAGCTCCAACTTCCTGGGGCATGCTCCACGACCCTGTTGGACTTCACTTACAAAAATGCAAAGTCAAAGATAAAATGATTAAGAATTTCAAGGTGGTGACCACACAGCATTAAACCCCAGGCACGGGACCTCGTGCAATTGCACTGGCCATACGCCCATGGTGGCCTTGCTGGTGCCCCACCAAAGGTCCAGAAGCAAAAGTTTACTCTCGTTTTCTACCATAAATCAGGCCTGTGTTTACGAAAATGACAGCAAAGGTGTGAGGCTGTCCTGGGAGAGGCGGGCACGAGGAGTCCTGTCCCACCTGTCAGCCTCCCGTTGTTCTGCAAGGCAGAGCCTGCTTTGTCTCTAAAGGCTTCTGAAGCCCACCCGTCCGAACAATAATTTCAACCTACTACAGTGTGCAAAGAGCCGATGCAGTGAGATGCAGGCAGAGTCTCGACGATCATGGAGACTCTCCCAAGCCTAACTTCTCCTGGGGATTTATTTTAAGTGTTGGAGATTTGGAAAGAGAGAGGATTGAGGAATAATTACATCGTAGGTGGCTCTGGGTTGATCGTTTATAAAAACCGAGCCATTTCCAAAGTCGTTACTTTGCTGCAAGAATATAACCTGGCTGCTGAAAAGCGGGTCTCGTACGAACCTTGGCTTCTGGGTCACTATTGATACTGCAGGAATCGTCGTCATCAGCATGGGGGGCATTTCTAGAGAGAAAAACAGAAAACTGGACTTAGAATTCTACTGCAAACTCCAGCTGCACGAAGCCACGCATGGTGGCAGGTCCTGCCGATGTCCTACCTGAGTTTCAAAGATGCATAGCGGAGTGTCGCTCCTTCAAACTCTTTTAAACTGGGGTCCGGGTTAACTGTAGCTGCATGCAAATCCTAGAGGAAAACAGACCCCTGTTAATGGGGAAAGGGGGAAGGCCCGTGACGTGGCCTCAAATATCAAAAGGGAGAAGAGTCCTCCCGGCATGAGGCAGAGAGTGTATGTGAGCTTAGGCAGGAGAGGGCATGCAAGGACCGCTGGGTGCTGGCTCGGTGCAAGCCCCGGTTCGTACAAGACAACGGGGAGCCTGGGGCAACCGGCTTGCCGTCATTCACAACGGGACACATTAAATAAAGGCAACATGTGTGTGAGCTGGACATCCCTAGCAAGAAGCCCCATCACTGCGTCCCTGCAGAATGGATGATATTCATGAAGAAGAAAAAGATACAGCCACAGCCACAGCCATGCAAAAAGGACGAAATATTAAATGATCTAGAATCTGACAATATACTTGCCTTCCAAATGTCACTATTAATCTTTCCCCCATTCAGAACAGCAAAATCACTCCATGGCTGTTTCTAGACATATAATTATTCACATAGGAAAAAGCACATTGATTTAAAAAAAAAAAAAAAAAAAAGGAAAGAAGAAAAGAAAAAAAAAAAAAACACAAGACACCGTTGTTAGCATTGATATTCACAGGATGGGTTAGGGAACAAATTCACTCTACCAGCAGCTTGTTAGCCGGCTCTAGGTCTAGATTATCACCTGCAGCCTAGAGCAAGGAGGATAGAGACGCAGTGTGCATTACTTACCACGGCAAACGACTGAACACTATTAGCAGTCAGTGGTCTTCCACACGTGGCCTTAAAACCACACAATATGCTGTCAAATACTAAATGCCTAGTGCACCTAATTCCACAGAAAACCTTCTCTCTTCCGGTAACCAAACAGAACTGTCTTCTTGAGGTGGGGGTGGAATTAGGGATGGTGCCTGTCGATGTGCACATCTGAAAACTGGGGAATGTCCAGGGCCAAGGGCATGAAAAGCTGGGGCTCAAATTATTTTCACATAAAAGAAAAAAGGAGGACAATGAGAGGGAAAGAGGGATATAAGAAAACACAGCCCGACGGCCACATCTGCCGAGATTTAACCTGACAAAAAATAGCTCTACACAACCTAATGTAAACTCTTCAAATTCATCAAAAGCTCTGCTTCTTTGCCACACAAGCTTCTTCATGAATTAGTATTTGATCACAAAAGGATTCTGTAAACATAATCGCAGAGCAAAGCACCAAGCCTTGCCTTGTTGGGAGAACGCTTGCGATAGATTTTTGACTCTGAACACCCCTTTCCATTCACCTCAGGCGACAGGCAATGTTGTTTGTGGTCTTTTTCTTTTCTTCTATATTGAGTGAATATTCAGATATTTTTCATCTAACATTTGGGGAAATAAACGAAGCACACAAAACCCAGGGACGGCCTTGTGTATCTGTTCCACTGATGTGTCAGGCCCATAACCTCTCTTCTTGGATGATAAATCAACCATGGAGACTTTCCACCTAAGTCCCTTCAACTGAGGTTCTTTGAAAATGAGAAGGGAATAGCGACCCCTAATGTCTGCTCATGACATTAGTCTGATTTTGACACCCACTCAAAGCCAAAGCAGCTAAGTTCAAACGAGCCAGGTGTTGAAAGAGGTGTTCAGTCAACTCCATGGGACTCAACGAGAGCAGAGACACTGCAAATACAAATTTGTCATCACTATTGCACAGCTGCTATCACTGTCACTCTCCTTTTTGGACTAAGCATCTGAACTGCAGGTTTTCCAAATAAAGTAGGACTTAGATCACTATATTTACTTTTTAAACAATCATCTGTCTTTCGTTGAGCAAAAGAGCAGGAATGCTGCCTCACCCTTTGCCTCTGTCCTTCCTCCATCCCCAAAAGCAGCATCCAGTTTTCACTGCTGAGAAAATTAATAACACAGCTGAGGTGACCTGTGAACCCCCTGAAATCAGGGTGGGGTTTTGTGTATGTGTGTTTCCTAGGGGAGAAGATCCTCAATTTTTCTCATTATCTGCAGAGGGGCCAGTAACCCCTCATTATCTGCAGAGGGGCCAGTAACCAGATTCAAAGGTTTTGAATCACCATTGCAGGGGTACTCATGATAAGGACGTGAAATACCAAGAATTCTGAGCTAGAATTTCTTTTTTTTTTTTAAAGGAAAACAAGCCTATTTGATCCCAAATCATCATCACTGTTTACATGTGAGCAATATTTGTTTTTCACTTCAGTTGAATGTTGAAAAAGGATATCAGATGGTGAATTAGTAAGACTCCAGGTAATTATGTTCTTGTAGGAAAAAAAAAAAAAAGAGTGGGTGTCTGATAAAAGGAATCCGAAATCAAATTATCCTCAACAGACACTGTGTGGGACTAGAAATAAAGAGTATTTTTGCAAAACAAGTATTCAGAAGAGTCTTTGGCATTTAATTAAAATAGTTCTCTGTATGTGTGTATGGTTTAACAATTTTTTTTAATGTATTTACCCTTTGGATGTTGGGTCCTTATAACATAAACGTTGATTATAATTCTAAGACTGTATGAATCCAGCTCTTATGCTACGGAGACATGAGTCAGCTGGCAAATTTCCAAAAATCACCTTTTGCAGATTTAAGTAAACAAAGGTCATATACAGCAATTTTTCAAAAGCTAAAATAACATGGGTACCATTAAAGAAACCCTTTAGTACAAAACTCAATAAGGACGAACATGTTATGACTAGGACAAAAGACCCTTTTCCCTCCTATATTAAAAAACCCTCATTTTTAGAAATTCTCTTCCCTGTATAAGCGACTGTAATTTTCCTTTTTTAAAATTAAGGGCAACAAAAGATAAAAACCATCTGCTTGAATTTTAAGAACTACATATTCTATTCATCTACTTTTTAAAAAATGTTTACTTATTTTTGAGAGAGACAAAGTATGAGTGGGGGAGGGGCAGAGAGAGAGGGAGGCACAGAATCCCAAGCAGGCTCCAGGCTCTGAGCCGTCAGCCCAGAGCCTGACATGGGGCTCGAACTCATGAACCATGAGATCATGACCTGAGCCGAAGTTGGATGCTTAACCGACTGAGCCACCCAGGGGCCCCTCATCTAATTTTTTAAAGAGAGAATACACCACTTTAGCTAATAATTTTTTTTAGAGAAAACAACCCAAAGAACTTGTTTGGTTCTACAGAAAGTCTGCAGCCATCCCGGTCTGCAGTCTGCATGGTGGGAGTGAGAGGTGAAAGAAAGGATGAGACAAAGAGAAAAACAGTGAGAGAGGGAAAGGCAGGTGGGCAATTTGCCTTAGGAAGGACAAGACTAACAGGGGAAAGGCCAGTGAAGGCAGAACAGAGATCATTTTCCATGAGCAATGTCCCCCCAGCTAATAATCTTGCAGGTGATGCAGCTAAGTCTTGGCACAGTGGTGTTCTGGTGCCAGTTACAGGTGCTTCTCCAGGTGCTTCTCTCGACCTTGACCAGGTGAAGTACCCCTTATCCTGATCAAAGTGACCATGCTGAATTCTGGGAGAGCTGTGGAGCCTCTCAGCTCCTCAGAGGCAGTGTGTCCCTGATGACTGACCCAGCCCCTGGAGCATGGTGCTTATCATGACCCTCCATGACCTTTCAGCATGGTGCCGTTCACGGCCACACAGCAGAATCTGTGTGAGGATGGACCCACGAAGGGAATCCAATTGTATACCTTGACTACTGAGAGTTTTCTTCTTCCTGATTTCTCTTCTGAGATCTTAGAAAGCAAGTCCACAAGTCAAACAGGAAGGCTGCCCTGCTCCTCTGCTGGAAGCAAGCTTACATCATGTTCTTGAGGATGTTCGAGAGGGAAGAGAAAGCCTCTAAGAAGTGGTATCAAAATGTAAGCTGGAGAGCAAACACGGAAGGTGAACCTGCCGAGAACCAGGCAGAGAGCAAAGCAAAAGAATGAACATTCCGTAGTGACTTTGATGGAAGGTAGAAGCATCACCTCCACGGGCACTTCAGAAGTTCTGCAGCAAAGCCCGCATTCAAACCCTGCCTCTGCTCTCATCTGCTTTGTGACTTCAGCTCCTTGTCTATGAAATAGGACTAAGAGGACCTCACCATCAGAGTGTGGGCAAACTGAGATTACGAACACTAGCAATTAGCACAGGGACTGGCTGCCCGAAGGTGCCCAAGGTGACAGTTTCCGTATCTTCTACTCTCTTCCATGGAGGAAAAAAAATAAGGCCATTTGTAAGAATAAAAAGTTTGGGGACCTATGGACGACAAAGTGTTAATGAATTATGCTTCTTCATCCTCTTTTGCCACGACTTGAGCCTCTGTATGTGTGGCCTTGATGATAAAAGACAGAACACCTTAATCTTGGAACACGAAGGAACAGTCCAGGCAATGTTAATGAGCACTAAATTCATATATATGTGCATATTTTAAACTTCTTTTTAAAATGCTTTCTGTGTTTTGTTGGATGTGACACTATCAGAAGAATAGAGTGACGGTTTATCACACAAACATAACCCAGAGAAGTAAAAAAAAAAAAAAACAAAAGAGAGAGAGAGAGACAGAGAGAGTCAAACTAGCAAACAGACTGACAAATGCTTGAGGAACTGAATTAATGTCTGTGAGCTAAGAGAGCGTCAGGAGCCCGGGGACACTAGTACCGGCTTTGCTGCGACAGTAAGTCAACTAAGAGCTCCCTCAGCTATGAAACTGGTTTATTCCTTCATTCAGCCAACATTTAATGAATATCACCCTGTACGAACCCTATGCCAGGTGCTGAGGACACAAAATGAGGGGGACAGGCCTTGACCCCCCCGCCCCAAGGAGGGAGACGGACATGCCACCAGTTAATAATACTACAAAAAGACCCTATGGAATAAAGGGCTTTCAAAAAAAGTTCAGGGATGAGCGCAGTAATTCCCAGGAGAAGTAGGGTGAGTCCAGAGAGGAGGTAACATATAAATCAAGACAGGGAGACGAGCTTCACCAGAGTGCCAGCTCTTGTACTTACTCGGCACAAAATCACCTGGAAAGCTTATGATAAAGGCAGATTTCCAGGTCCCACCCCTAGAGGGTCTAGCTCAGTGGCCTGGGGTAGGACCAAGGAATCAAAATGTCCTACAAGCCTCAGAGGTCACCTTGGCCACAATCCTTGACCCACAGGCTCACAGGCTCAGAAATACTGCCATGGGAGTGCCTGGTTAGCTCAGTCGGTTAGGTGTCCAACTTCAACTCAGGTCATGATCTCATGGTTCATGAGTTCGAGCTCTGCATCGGGGTTTGTGTTGGACAGCTCGCAGCCGCTTTGGATTCTGCGTCTCCCTCTCTCTCTGCCTCTCCCCAACTCTCTCTTAAAAATAAATAAGACATTAAAAACAAACAAAAAAAAAGCATTGACGAGGCCCTTCTTGAGGATTCTTGCCAGTCACGATTACTTGATCGGGTCAAGAAGTTCAGTAAAAAGATTCCAGAATAGCTCCTTTGTGTTTTCATCTTACTTCTAAGTGTATAAGAAATTCCACAGTTCTAATGTAATATGCGGATTTTCCCCTCCCAGGGGGTGAGCTGCTCAGAGCCCTGACAAACCACGAGCGATGCAGCAAGAACAGAGCGAATTGTGATCAAGAAAAGATCACAGTTCTGAGAAACAATTCCACCTTCCCTTGCTTCAGACCCACTTTCTCCTCCATCCTGTTTAAGAAACCAGGAAACACCTTCAGTTGAAAACACTGAAAGGCGAGACTTGCCTACAGGCCAACAGTTATTCATACAAATATTTTGTGTGGCTCCCTCTTCTAAAATTCAACATCCAAGGAATTTGGAACAAATCAGTGGACTGAAGGGAGACTACTGTGGGCCAAATTTCAATAGCAAATGCTTCCTGAGCCGTTTACAAACTTCAGAAAATACTGCTGGCATGCGCAGAGGAAATATCATCCACTGTGCTTGACACTTCCCTGGTGAACTTTGGAATGTGAAATGTAAAATTTGCAAACTGTAAGGAAGCCTTCAGTCCTAAACTTTTGTGAAGCAGAGTCAACAGATTTGGCACCAACTTGGAGTTTTTTGTTTTTTGTTTTTTTAAACGAGCTCGTGGAAAAGCTGAATAAAATATGCACTTCTAACACGACATATTACAAGTTTCTTCTCATCCTTAACATTTTGCTTTCTCTTGTGGTTCCAAATTAGTTGAAATAGATTCTATTTAGGGATCAAAGAAACGGTGTCAGAGAAATAATCATTTCTCTTCCACTGTCATTAGCACCTGAGACAATGTTATCAAGAGAAGTCATTTTCTAGCAGGCTCTGCTCGTGCCGTGACCCTCCCTTGGGCTGAGATTTGAGATTTGCCAAGTCTCCTGTAAACGGTACAGTGAAGCCTGGGGTAGGTTGGGGGTCAGCGGATCTTCATTTGAGCCTGGCTCCACCCCCGTTCGGTGTGTGGCCTCGGGCAAGCTTCACCTCGCTTAGTGTTGTCAAATGTAAAAAGTCAGTGACAACTACAGTACCAGCTGCAGAGGGTTTTATGAGGAGGAGTCGTGAGATAAGCCATGAGCTCGGCACCATGAACACTCCATTACCCTTAGTGCCTCTGGTTTAACATCCGTGTCAGCGCCTGCACGTCCCGGGTATATGGCAGGCTGGGTTTGTCCCCAACTCCCCCTCCTCCTCTCTCTACCTGTTCATACCTTTGCTTCTGTGATTTTAATTTACTGCCTTTTAAATGTGCTCAGTTCTTTTGCTTAACGGCCTTACGCACAGGAGGGAAATGTGTATGAAGTCAACAACTGAAAGGCTGATCTGAAGAAAATCTATTCCACTGATCTATTAAAGAGCTGGAGGGGCGTGGCTCTCCCTCAAACTTAAAATGACACATCTGTTAACAAACTGCCTTGGAGGGATAAGGGTCGACACAATGGCATGGTTAACAGCAGAAGAGAGGAATGAGACCAACAGCAAGGTGGAAATTGACACACTACTGGGGGCAGAGCATAATATCTAAAGTCAGAGAGCTAGGCACATGCCCATCCTACCCCAGCTGCATGCCTACTGAGCTCACTGAACTTCGATTAACTCATTTATTTATTTATTTATTTATTTATTTATTTATTTATTTATTTATTTAATTTTGAGAGAGAGAGAGAGAGAGAGAGAGAGAGAGAGAGAAAGTGAGAGACAGAGATAGAGAGGCAGACAGAGAGGGAGAAAGAGAATCACAAGCAGGCTCCATACTGTCGGTACAGAGCCTGATTCCGATGTGGAGCTCGAACTCCGGAACTGTGAGATCATGACCTGAGCCGAAATTGAGAGTCAGAGGTTTGACCAACTGAGCCACCTAGGTGCCCTCAGTTAACTCTTTTCTTCTTCTTCTTCTTCTTCTTCTTTTTTTTTAAATTTTTTAACGTTTATTTATTTTTGAGAGAGAGAGACAGAAAGAGACAGAGCATGAGCAGGGGAGGGGTAGGGAGAGGGGGAGACACTGAATCCAAAGCAGGCTCCAGGCTCTGAGCTGTCAGCACAGAACCTGACACAGGGACACAGGGCTCAATCCCACGAACTGTGAGATCATGACCTGAGCCAAAGTCAGATGCTTAACCGACCGAGACACCCAGGCACCCCAACTCTTTTCTTAAATAAGGAATATATTAGCGGTCTTCTCCATCTTGAGGGGAACAAATGAAATGACACTTATGAAAATACATTGAAAACCACAATAAATCAAGAATAGCAGCAGGGAGGCTGAGTGCTGTGGATACATTAGGGAAACATTAAACTCTAGGAGAGGAAGCAGGAAGCAGGAGCCATGGGACACAATCTGAGCCTGGGAAGGGGCCCTGAGCAATAGCTAGGATGGGAATGGGAAGCAGGTGTAGACAGAGGAAGAACAGGCATATGTGGGCATCAGAAGGAGGCCCAGGGATTAGAGGTGGACTCTGCTACCTGGTAATCTTCCCGAGGGTTCGCTGCCTATCTGTGATGCATGCTTCCTAAGATTTTCTGTAGAAAACGTGGAAACAAAATTCTGCCATATTAGTTGAAGAAATAAAAAATTCAAGTCACAGAAACTTAGGATGTCCTCCTTTGACTTTACCACACCCACATCTTGGTCTCAGGAGGCAGGCTTCACGAGCTTCATCTCTTGCACGGAGGGAGGACAGGAGGTTCACTGGACAAAAGGGACATGTCAAAGTGAGGCCAATCTAACCTCTGGGACAATGAGAAAGCGCAGTAGGCTGAGATCCTAAAGCCAAGGAGGTTGAGCGAGAACAACCATGGCCTAGGATTCAGGAGCATTCAGGATCTCTGAGTTCTAGATCCAATGGCGCCACCAGTCACGGACCTCTCTGCGCTTCAGCCTCCCTGTTTGTAATGTGTGGATACTGGGATCAGCTGATTCTTTCCCACCCTGACACTCCCCCCCCCCCCCGCCATAGGGCACCCCCATGTGGTGAAGATGGTTAAAGGGTTGTAATAGGGGAATGAAGACCTGGAATGGAGAAAGAGATTCTAACAAAGATGCAAAGAGAAAAGAGGTACAGGAAAGAAAGAGAGAGGATGTCTACTCTTAGTGAGCAGAGGCTGTGTCCTGGCTGGCTCCGCTTCTGGGAGGCCACTTGATGGTTCAGGGACAAATGCCAAGACGCAATTAGACTGAGACAGGAGAAGGACTCCACTTCATGCTAAGCTCTTTGAGGCTCATCTTTATCCCCCAGCAAACCTAACACAAGATGAGTAAATGAATGGAATTTGCTCAGTGAATAGGAACATTATGCCTCAATAAAGTCATCCAGTGATTAGCAACAAAATCCTATGTGGTTTGGTAATACTGAAGCATGTGCCTATCAGTGTCAAGTTCCAACAAACCAAGGCCCTTGGCTATCACCGTGAGTAGAGCTCACCCCAACCCATCGCTTGAAAGATGGAGAGGGGTGCCTGGCTGGCTCAGTCCGTTAAGCATAAAGCATTTGTCCAACTCTTGGTTTTGGCTCAGGTCATGATCTCATGGTCCATGACATCAAGCCCTGCACCGGGCTCTGTGCTGACAGCACAGAGCCTGCTTGGGATTCTTTCTCTCCCCCTCTCTCTCTCAAAATAAAAAAATAAACTTAAAAAAAAAAAAAGAAAGAAAGAAAAATGGAGAATATGGGGCCTAGGCAGGGTAAGTGAGGTGCTGAAGCCCTGTAAGAGCAGGCATGTGATTGGAATATAGATCTCACTGCCTTCCAGAGAAGATGAAATAAAGAAACACAGATGTAAGAAACAAGACACTGTCTACTTTCATGACAAGAAGGGTGATAATAGTTGCAAATATGGAGAGGAGCCTTGCAGGTGAGAGATGCAGGTTAGATGCCCTCTGTGTCCTCAAAGTAAAGGAAAATGGGTTGTTGAAAAAACAGAAGACTGTGGTCAGGCAGGCAGAAATGCCTGCGTGTTAGGGATCCAACTACTTTGCTGAAAAAAGCCATTACTTAATAGTGACCTTTTCCAACTGCAATTCTCTTGAATACTCAGTTATCAGGATTCACAAAGGTCAGCTGCAAGAATCTTTGTGTTAATAAATACCACGTGGAATTTTTTCAAGCTGCAATTCTTTGTTTAAACATCATATTTCTTCCTCATGGAGAGCAGAAATTTATGCTGCTATTTATGTCTAAAATAACATCACTTCTGCTAAATAAACAGATCCTTTAAAAAAAATAGAAATCAAGCATTTGAAGGCTCTCAAGGGTTATTCCTGCAGACATCCCCTCCATGCAACCAAAAGGACCCAAGGCTAATAAGATATGCAATAATTATAACACGTCTGGCCAAGAGACGTCCTTCTGTGTGTAAATATTTTATGGGGCAGCGCCATGCAATGGCACCTACGGAGTAAAGTATTGCCTCAGTGAGCCTCAGGGAATCTTAACCACTTCTCATTAATCAGCCTCTCTTAACTTTCTGTACCTAGAATGCTGTTTCAAGAAACCAAAAGCCACTAAAAAATGAAAACATCCCTGAAAGATGGTATTAACGCTATTTACACTAAGAGGAAGCATTTCTGCGGTTTCAAATGCAGCATGCATGATAATCAAAAACCTTACCTTGATGACCTGTTGGGGCAGAAGCAACAAGTCTAAAGAGAAATCACAAGTAACATCCACTCTACTAAGCTGTTAAAAAGATACTCCATTTTACCTCGTGCTCTGGGGTAGGAGATGGCGTTACAGAACTAAGTGACCCTTTTCTAGAACCATGGAGATCTGCGGGGGTGGAGACAGGGCGCTCCCACTGAGTGGTCCCTGTTGGTATGTGCCAATAATAGGTCCCAGCGACGTCAATGATTCTCTTCCAGCCAGGCGGCAAATCCGGATCGGTCTGAAAGGAGTGATCACTCCATATATCTGCTGGGAAATGGAAAATAAGAGGGTTTTATTAAAAGCGAAACAATTACAGTGTTCCAATTTCACCCCTAAGAGTTTGGAGAATGCCACAGGCAGATGCGTCCACAGCACTAATGAGAACTAAAGACATCCTACGGACACAGAGTATGGTAAAGGGGACGATAATGGAAAGAAACAAGAGAAGAACTGGAAAAGAAGAAGGACACTTGAGAACACAGACATTAAGGACCCGTCATCAAGTCATCTTACAGCTTCAAGACTCCTGTGAACAACTTAAAAGCTCCATTAGCCGAAATCAACGACCCAAGCAAAATTCGCAAGGTTACAGGCAAAATCTACTGACTCCTTTATAAATCAGGAAGATTTACTGGTTGGCATCTTATACCATTTTCAGCAATGGGTGGAACTCTTCTTTTCTTTAATCACTTTCCATAAATGAGTACTGTATTTATAGCTTTGCTTTTACAACTCCTCCCATTTGACTGTCCACATCTACAAAGTAGCAGTGTCTTTTCTAACACTCTACAATTCGAAATTGCGCACAGAAGATTCCTAAGGAAGGCAGACTAGAAAATCCCTGGAATTCAAGAAGGGACCAGACCGACTATAAAAACAGGTCATGAAGGAGGGTGAGTGTGAAATATGACAGAGAATGGTGGGGACTGTGGCGAAATGGAAAGCATGTGCGAAGTCCAAAGGCATTCAAATTAAAAAAAAAATAATGTGTTATGTATGTGTATAGCAGGGAGAGTATGTGTATAGCAGGGGGAGTAAAATACACACGTTGGGCAATTTCAGCGATCCCTGGCCTGTATCAATATTTTATCAGTTTACTGGGTAATTACTTGCTTTTTTAAAATTTCATTTTGGCCTTCTTTGAGTTGAATATGAAATGAGTGGGCAAGAAAAGAGGAGACAGAAGGAAGCAGAGTAGGAAATCCATAAAGAAGGAGCCACCGTGGAGAAATCACAGGTAGCTGTATCAACATATGTACACATATAGGTAGTGAAACTTCAGAAACTTGTGCTTTAAATCTGAGGATCGCTTTTTTTCTAAGGATGAGACCTATGGGGCCACTCGTCAGAGGAGAAGCACGTGGGCTTTGCTCTGTGCAAATGCCATTGCATCACGTGGGCAGGTGTCACTGACTGTTACAGCAACAACAAGAAAAAAAGGAACCAAACAAAGAGGTTGATTAAGACTATGGGCACAGATGCGCATTCATGCGGTGGTTTGGCATCCCAGCATTCACTTTTCTCATTTAAATCTGCCAGGGGCAAAACTGCCACTTGTCTCAAATTATGATGGACATTCCCCCTCCCCCTACAGGAAATTAAGCATGATTACATAATTTCAACTTAACTAAAATTTTCAGAAACAACTTGAAACAAACATGTATACACTCCTTTGTCCTGTTTCCTTTTCAGTGGTGCATAGGGGTTGTTTTTAGCATCTCAAGTGGGACAGGAAAAATAAAATACACAGGTCTCTGGATTAAGTTGGGAGAAAAACCTTGTCCCATTCTAGTGGTTTACAGAACCAAGCTTTGCGGCTTGAAACTCTTGAAAGGGCATAAAGAGGCTGCTAGTTACCATTTCTGTGGTTTTTGAGGTCTGAGGGTCTGAGTTTACACATTTATCCTTGTTGTCTCTACAGTTGGGACATAAGCACATAGGCAGGATACCACCTTCAGAATATGGAATCATGTTGGACCAAGGACAGAAAGCAACATCAGTGGCCTTTGGGTTTGGCTGTCTATCCAGAACCTTGAAGGCAGCAGAAGGGCTGTGGGCTGCATAGCGCTCTTCTGTCTGCAAACAGACCTACCTGCCTATGTTTGGTTTATATTCTGAGGCTCTGCTGAGATTTTGTTGGAATTAAAACAAAAAGGAGATTTCTTCTGGTGCTAAAAATTGATGATGATATGACTATGATAGAGGAAGTGAGGTCGGCACATTGACAGTATTATTAACAGTTCCAGAAACATGTATAGAATCCCTTCCACATCATCCCACACTGGGTTTTAAGGGATGTAAGCCCTTAAATGAGGGCAAAGAGACATCATATCTGTCTTGTTCATCATCATATTCCCAACACCTAGAATGGCAGGTGTTCAATAACAGTGAGTTGGATGGATAGACGGTGGATGGGTGGAAGGAACGAAGGAAGGAAGAATTAAGAAGGAGGGAAAAATAAATGACTGAATGAAGTCTTTGAATGATGGGAATTGGAACTTAGCAAAAGAAGAATTCTGAAGAAATCAGTTCTGTGCAGTTTCACAAAACAGAGCAATTTCACAACCCCCAAGAAGAGCAATGTCTACTTTCCTTGATGGTGTATCTGAATGTTCTTATGGATAAAAGGAAACATAATATGACAAATTGGAAAGAGTCCTGGGCTGGTGGCCAAGAGACTCTAAGTTGAGATTTTGGTTCTTTTTTTTTTTTTATTGATAGGTACCACAGGGAACACGAAGAAATATTCTGAGGCACCTCGGCCTCATTACATTTCCTTTTGTTTAATCTTGTTAGCCCACAATTTCCTTTGTTTTCCTACGTAAAATTAGGTACACACTTAAATAAGTACTTTGGACCTTATTCAACAGGTCAGTGGTTTTCAACTTTTATCAAAGTGGGAGGAAGACAGTGGTGTAGGCAGGTGGAATCCCAGACCCCTCCAGCACCATTTTTATCAGTTTCCACTACTGGTCTTACATGTACGATTTTCCTTGAAAACAGAGATCAGGGTTTTGTTTGTTTGTTTGTTTTTGCTTAAAATAAAGTTTGACACCATAGCTAAAGCAAAAGTACAGTGGGGCCAAGACATCTAAACCCCAAGAAGCTGCTTCTGTCAACAGATTATTCAAAATATTGCAAAGCAGCTTAAAATAGTTGAGTACCATAGTGCACGTGGCATGAAGGAGGGCACGCAGACTAAATCAATATAGGAAAAATCTCTAAACACCAGGTGATTAGAGGAGAGAGTTCCAACCCCTTCTGATTCTCAGAAAATTACTTTGTGTAGCTTTGCTGGAGACAAAGGAGCTGATGTTGCAGAAAGGAAATGGTTGCTGATAGTTTCAATGCCCTTCTGATTCTCAGCAGTTTTCTCACACTGAGTTGTCTGTCACGAGCCCCTTTTTGGCAGATCTGCTTAGAGTTCTGAAGTCTTGGTATTCTTAGTTTTCAGCGGGAACACACTGAAAGACCTCCATACTGGAGAACTCTTTTCTTTTGGGGTGAGTCACTGTGGAACAATAACCTTAGGAAGATCCATTCAGCACTGGCCAGCATAAAGCAAACCACAGGATTCCATCCCAGTTACCCAACATCAGGATTGGAACTCAGACCAACTGTTGGTAGGGAGTGGGGTGACTTAAGGAAAGATTTATAGGAGAGTTAAAATGAAGAAATCTATAGACAGCTGGAAGAGTATTTTTTTTAATGTTTATGTTTATTTTTGAGAAAGGGGGGGGGAGGGAGGGGCAGAGAGAGACGGAGACACAGAATCTGAAGCAGGCTCCAAGCTCTGAACTGTCAGCACACAGCCTGATGCAGGGCTTGAACTCACAAACGGTGAGATCATGACCTGAGCCGAAGTCAGATGCTTAACCGACTGAGTCACCCAGGTGCCCAGCCTGAAGAGTGTTTTTAAATTTTCCAGTAAAACTAGAAATCAGGGGAGTCAGCAAAGACTCTAAATACGGCACAACACAGCCTGGCATGCAACCAAGTGTGAACTCTGTACGGGGCCTTTGTATTTTGGCTCAACTGCTCATTATTTGAACGACCTCCGCCAAGTTACTCAATCTCTTCGGGCTTCAGATGCTTATCTGTAAAATAGGGATCAAAACAGTGTCTACTCTGCATCACTGGGCATTGTATAAAACACTCAGAATAAAGGTTGGCATAGTACAGGCATATTTACCACATAAATGTTCACTGTTATTGCTATTATTATACATCATAGGTCTCCAAAGCCAACAATATAATAATATACTAAGTTCACCAAACCCACCATAAAAAAAAATACTTTCCTATGTCCAAAGGAAAATTCCCCCTATAGAATTTATGGGGCTATGTGATCATCATGGTTCAAAGAATAAAGATAAAAGAAGATAATCTTACGGTGACCCTTTCTCTAGAGAGAAGGTCACCGGACTCCCTTAGCAGGGCTGGACTTTGAGGACCTGGGCAGGTCAGAGGAGACCAGACTCTACCCACCATGCCTTGCTGAGCTTCTGGCCTGGCTGGCTGGGGTTCTCCTTCGGCCATACCTCCTCTTTCTTCAAATGTCTGTCTCTCAGTTAATGTGGAAGGAAAAATGTAAATATTTCATAATTTTAAAAACAAAGATTCATGTCCCCTGTGGTCTACTTTAAAGCAGATTTACTAAATTTTTCCTAGGTTTCTCTCAAACGTGAACCACCCCCAAATGAATAAAGTTGCCTTGTTTTGCAGGATTCCTGAATTTTTTCTCCCACGGTGGGTCTAGGCCCTTCATTACAAAAAAAAAAAAAAAAAAAAAAAAAAGTTCTCTACCCATAAAGTAAAGCACATCTTCACATTACCACATTTAATGCTCACATCGATCCCAGCTCGAGGGCAAGGGAGGGACTATTAGCACGCCAGGACAAGAATCCAGGCCTTTCAAGGTTTAAACCCAACTGACATTAGTGTTGCCATGAGGTTCTGAAAGCTAGGGACAATACTGCTGTTAAGAGAACAAGTTACAAGGGGCCCAATACGCATTGAAGGCTGAAGTACCCAGATCCTTTCTTACTTCTTTACTGCAGGAGCTCGTGGAGTCTCCACAGCTCCCCTATGAAGAACACACTATTGTAATCCCCTTTCTGAGGCTCAGGGAGGACAGCTGCTTGGTTTAAAGCCAAGGGGGTAAACTATGTCCCTATGTCTGGATGGAGTTACTTTTTCAGCCACCACCTGAGAGAAACCAGTATGGACAGCTTGGGGGAACGGAGAAGCTGTAAACAGTGGTGAAAACAAACGAAAAGAAGGCAATGGCTGCAAGTCTGGTGCTAGGAGACCAGCCAGCTGACCTGACCAAGGTCAAACAGCTAATAAGTTGAGCACAAAGATCTGCCCCAAGGGGCTGGCCCTCAGCCCGCCTGGAGCCACCCTTGTCTGGGTACATCAACTGGAGGACACTTCCAGTGTAGGCTTTACATAGGATCCTCCTTTTTGTGCCTAATTCTGCTTTCAGTAATCCGGACAACCACTCCAGCTGGCCCCCTCCCCATCAGAAGCCTCAGGATCAAATTCCAACCTCGGGCCCACTGCAGAGACTAAGATTCCACCTATTTTCCCTCTTCCCCTCCGTACAGGATCTTGCACCTAAGAGGCTTTCAGATCACCACTGCATCTGGCTGAAGGCACTGTCACAAGCTAACAGGACAGTTCAGCAGTAAGAGCTGAAAGCCACAGGTGTCCTTTCAAAGTGGCTCTGTGGCCCTTCGTTGTTTGTGGTTTTGTTCTGGAAGCAGAGCCTGGAAGTCAGGGTATAAGATGGCAAGGCTGAGAGCCCCCAGAAAGTCCCTCTTTGTGCCGAGAGCCTCCTGGGGCCAAGAGCAATACTTGGCGTGGGAACAAGGAGCCCATCTGTGAGCAGCAAAGACCGGCGGCCCCTTCCAGCCACCTCAGGCGCCAGTGCCTGTGCTGTGGGCCTGGCTCCACTTTGGCTTCTTCTTCGCAGGGACCCGCTCCCCACACCCTTTCCCCGTGGAGATGTAGGTGAGGTAAGCCCAACTCTAATCATCCTCTCCCCGGGGCTCACTTGCAGGAGCCCAAGGGTCAAATGAAAACAAATTCGCATCCAGCAGCAGCTGGAAATTTCCTCTGCTGCTCCAGAGGCCACAGGAAGGAGGAATGGATGAGCTGAGATTCTAAATTTGGCAAGGTCTGCGGTGCAGAGCACAAAAGCTTCCCTCAGTTCCTCAGAATGGCACTCACTCCCTTCCTCCACCTTTGTGTACCCAGTGCCTTTGATGTGCAAGGCATGGGGTGAGGGGGGCAGCAGGAAAGAGTAGAAGGAGTAATTCATTCAACAAATATTTCCGGTCTACTCTGTGCCAGGCATTGTTTTAGGGCTGGGGATGCATGGGGTCATCAGATAGATCTGGTCCTGCACTGGTGACGTGGGGCAGTGGTTCTCAAGCATCAGAGTCACCTGGAGAACCTGCTAGAAGCAACAACTGGGTATCACCCCAGAGTTTCTGGCTCAGCAGGTCTGGGGTAGGGCCTAAGAATCTGCATTTCCAGCAATTCCCAGGTGATGCTGACTCCACGGTGCTGGTTTGGGACCATGCTTTTAAGAACCATTGGCCTAAGAAAACAGAAAAGGTAGTAATTCTTCCCCATCCAACTCCATCTGGCACCTGGTTCCATAAAATAAGAAATGTGAATGGATGTTCATCCATCCATCCATCCATCCATCCATCCATCCATCCATCCACCCACTTATTCACTCACTCTTTCGTATTGAGGGGTTCCAATAAACATCAAGTACTATTTTTCTAGAAGGTGGGAATATGGTAATGAATAAAAGAAGCAAACTGGGTCATGTGATCAACCGTGTCTGGGAACGGGGTGGGCTATTTGGACAGGACAGTCTGGGAAGGTCTCGGAGGAGCAATATATCCCTAAACCAGAAAGGGCCAGACTTGCGAAGAGACAAGAGAACAAACAGCATTCCCAGCAAAGGGAATGTAACTTGTCATTGTAACAGAAAAATCGCTCCAGGCAGGGCGGAGTGGTCTAGGATAAGATCAAGGCCACCAGGACTAGGCTTTCTCCCTCTATGCAAAGGAACTCTTGAAGGTCTTTTGCGACCTGTGTTTTTAAAATCAAGAGTGTTCCGCACAATGCTTCCATTCTTCGACAAGGAAAAACTCTTTCTTCCAAAGTCTTAGCTGCAGCTGCTAACTTATCTCTTGAACAATATTATTCCTGAGGGAGCAGATGCTTTAATATGAACTACACGTTTCCCTCACTATCCAGAAGTAGATGAAACCTTTCAAAGGCCAAAATGGCAATAAAGCTAAGAAAAGAAGCAAATACCATTAATTTATATGGAAAAAATTTTGAGGGGTCCCAGACCCAAAAAATAACCTCTCTTAGGCTTTTCTGATCCCCCAGGACACATCTTGCTAACAAATGCACAAAATAAATCAAGATAAAGCACAGATGCTCACAGACACAGCTCAATGCTGTGGCGAATGGGTGCTGAGTTGCTGAGCGTAGTCCCTGGGAGGGAGCTTGGTGGGGCCGCCCTCACTGCTGGGGGTGCACGCCACCCCTGTAACATCTCACTGCAAAACAAATGCTGAATACGGTTTTTACCCTTTTAAGTAAAAGCAAAAGTCCTCTTGGATTTCTTTTGGTTGGTGCAAACAGGTACTAATGCAGGTGTTTTGAAAAAGCAAAGTGGCTTAACAAACTTTTGAGAAGATTTGAATTGAACTGTATCTGTATCTGGAATTCTTTTTGATCACCTGGTGGTCTGCTTCCTTTGCCTTTCTTCTTGTCTCTCTCTCTCTCCCCTTACTTAGTCCCTTTATTTTCTTCTGGACCCAGGACTTCCTTGTCAGAATAGAGGAAGCAAGACTCTCGATCCCCTCCAGCTTCATCACCAACTTCTGGAGACAACAGCAAGGAACCAGGGCTCTGGGACTACATCACTTATTATAGATTTGCTGGGAGTCCAAGCAGTATACGGAGGCTGCTTAGAATCTGGTGTCAAACTGTCCTCGGCTGAAGGAACTGGCAAAAACAATGACCATGGATACCAGGGAATAAGCCCTGAAATGTCCCAAATCTGTGAGCTTTCAGAATTCTGACCCACCAGCCTGCCAGACACTGAGGAGGAAAGCTCACCAAAAAGTTTTAGGGCCTCTTCTATTTCTTGATACTTATTTGCAAAGGCATGACGGGGACCCTGAAATGTCTATCCCAGACTTAGGAAAATTACACGTTGTACTCAACTGCACTTTCCTGCGGTGCCTTTCTTTTAAGAGTTGCAATAACATTCTTAACAGTTTTGGGAGCACTAGTTTCCTAATACTTTCTCTCATGTTTTTCTTCTAAAATCATAATATTAAAATTTTGGAGTGTCCTTGAAATAGGAAGCTATTTGTAGCTGAGGATTTTTCTGTTAAAGATTCTTGAGTAAATATTCCAAGAACTCACTATTTAAACAGTCCTTAAATTGGGGCATTATAACATTACATACTTTGTATATTTTTATCGAGTATTTTGGCATAAGATCAACACAAAATTTCTTAATTTAAACTCACTGGAGACATAGTCTTTGCTGGGCTTAGTCTACTAGAATCGTTTCGGGGCCAGGTTACCATCACAGACAGGAGAACTGGAGTTAGCTGGCAGTTTTGAATCTCTGCTCCAGTGCTGGCCGTGTCACCTGGGACAAATGGCTTAACTTCCTTCCTTCCTTCCTTTCTTTCTTTCTTTCTTTTCTTTCTTTCTTTCTTTCTTTCCTCTCTTTCTCTTTCTTTCCTTTCTCTCTTTCTTTCCTTTCTTTTTTCTTTCTTTCTTTTTCTTTCTTTCTTTCTTTCTTTCTTTCTTTCTTTCTTTCTTTCTTTCTCTGTTTCTCTCTTTCTTTCTCTTTCTTTCTTTCTTCCTTTCCTTTCTCTCTCTCTCTCTTTCTTTCTTTCTTTCTCTCTCTTTCTTTCTTTCTTTTCTTTCTTTCTCTCTTTCTCTCTTTCTTTCCTTCCTTTCTTTCTTTCCTTCTTTCCTTTCTCTCTTTCTTTCTCTCTCTCT